>NC_134584.1:54649248-54975081 GCF_037038515.1 Microtus pennsylvanicus
TTTCTTAGAAGATTTGTTGTTCAACATGGTAACCAACTGGCCACAAGTAGCTACCGGATACCTTAACTGTGACTTGCCCAACTGTAATGCATTTATTTTAAGTGCAAAGATCTATTATTACTCTACAATTTGAAGACTTGGGGCATGTAAAAAAATGTACTATCCCATGGATAATTTTACATTTAATATGTGTTGAGCGATAATACTCAGTAAATGAAGATATATTAAGATTAACCTTGATTTTTTTTCCCCTTGCTTTAGTATCTCTTCTAGAAAACACGTAATTATACATGTGGCTGTGCTCACTCTGTATTTCTCTTGGAAGCTACTGTCTTAGACAGTGCCCTTTGCAAGGCTGACCTATTTTAGTAAACCTTATCTTCCAGTCTGCCCCGTGGTAAAGGCAATGTTGATCCCAATGGGAAAGGGATGGAGCAAAATAGCTTCCGCATTCAGAGCATCCCGGGATCACACGTTAGTCATCTGCACCCTTTAGAATTCATCCTTAGAGCCCCTTGTGGGTGGCATCTTGTAGCTTTTGTCTACAGCTCTAGCAAGTTGTGGTCTGCTTCATGCAGAACTTCAAGGGACAACGCAGGAGATGGGTAACAGGAGGATGGGTAAGGAGAGCGAGATCTAGAGGGAGGGTGAGCAGAAGGTATTTCCAACAAGTGACTGATGATTGCATCTGTGTGCTTTTGTAATTTCTCACAGATATTTGTAATAAGCCCTTTTATCTTTATTCATAGAGCCATTTAGGTGTTGGGGGAATGCATTCTTCCAACTCTCTCAAGAGCTGCAAGAGCTTTTGTATACAAGACAGCTTCAGCATCCTGACCTGTGTTGAGCCACACCCCCCCCCACACACACACAGGCACTAGGCTGCTTCAGCAAGTGCATATGTATCCACAGATGTAAACGCTTAGGAGAACTAATCTGAATATAAACAAGTGAGAAGAGTTACACTGATAAATTTTTGTTATCATCTTTGGTTAGCAATGTACAGACGCCCAGATTATGTTTACAAATGACCAAGTGTCCTACAAAAGTATAGTTTATGCAGTGTTGATAAAATAACTTTCTGTGTCAAAAATTTTCTTTAATGGTTTTGGAAATTGGAGAAGTAAGTTCTCCACTGGCTGAGAAGATCTTTTCCCAGTAATGTGTCTGCCCCACATATTTCTATCTTGATTTATTATAGCAAACATGTGCCTTCTGATCAGCATAGCACCCTCGTCTTCTGTGTCAACCTAGCCTGCTCTACAGTTGCTATGTGTGCTCTTTCATCTAAGCTAGAGCAGCCATAGACAGGGATGTGCGTGTGTCCCTGTGGTAGGATATGGACTCCTTTGGGTCCGTGGCCAACAGCAGCCTAGCTGCATCATATGGAAATGCAAGCTAACACAGTCATTATGAAAATCAGTGTGTTCTTTTCTTTTTTTAAAATTTATTTATTTATTTATTAAAGATTTCTGCCTCCTCCCCGCCACCGCCCCCCATTTCCCTCCCCCTCCCCCGATCAAGTCCCCCTCCCTCATCTGCTCGAAGAGCAATCAGGGTTCCCTGCCCTGTGGGAAGTCCAAGGATCACCCACCTCCATCCAGGTCTAGTAAGGTGAGCATCCAAACTGCCTATAAAGTGGAGAAAGTGAACTGACACCAGCACACATGCATGCATTGCTGCTTTCTTCTTCTGACTACAGACTTTACATCAACAGCTACTGCTGCCTTCACTTCCTTACCCTGATGGGCTGTACCTTCACTGTGAAATAAAATAAGGCCCTTGACCCTTGGAGAGAAAAAAAAAGAAAGAAAATCAGTGTGGAGGTTCCTCAAGAAATTAAAAGTTAAAAATAGATACCAACATCTCTTGAGCTGTTGCTTGGATTGTTTCTATCTCTGGGTACAATTTAAAGCGTAACCAATTACTTCCAGATTGCTGTGTAATTTGACTGGCAGCACAATATCTTCCCTTCTTTCTCTTGATTCTCAGCGGGGATTAGCAGGATATTTTCCAAGGGACTTATTTGTGGCTATGATGCCTGGAACAGTCTACACCATACACTGTGCTTTGTATATGCCCATAATACTTGTCTTCATAAAAGCTGCCAGGCCTGCGCACTCCTGGTGGGTTTGGAACCCTGCTTATCATCTATGTGGGACATGTGGTTTTATGGTTATTCCTCCACCTGCTCAATTACGTTCTCACATAATTTCCCACTTCTAACAAGAATGCAAGGTAGAGGCAAAGGATTATTTGAAAATTACATTATGGAAAAACTAGAATTAAAGTCATTAAAGTATTCTTTATATGTGTGTGTTTTGTCTTGTATACACATGTATGCATGTTTCTGTGGGTATGCTCACTCACTGGGTGTCTGTGGGGAGCCCAGAGATTGAAGTCTGGGTGTTTTCCTTTATTGTTTCTCTGCCGTATTTGGTTTGGGGTTTTTTGTTTGTTTGTTTGGTTGGTTGGTTGGTTTTTTTTGTTGTTGTTGTTTTGTTTTGTTTTTGAGGCAGGATCTCTCACTGAACCTGGAGCTTACAGTTTCAGCTAAATTGTCTGGCTAATTCTTTGCCCACAATTCACCTGTCTCTGCCCCTGAGTGTTGGGATTATAGGAGTACTCCAGACTTCAATCTCACATCCTCGGCACCCATGAGCTAAGCCAGTGTCCCATTCATGACTTCATCTTAGTTACTGGGAAAAATAAAGCCAGACATTGTTGGAAAAAAAAAAAAGGTTAATGTTACTTACCAAAATTAGTATTATTAATTATTTAAAATTTTATTTTCCCAACTCTAAACTTCCAGTTATCAATATTCAAGTTCATTTGTGCAAATTTATATGTTTATTGTTGGATAGTTTTCTCCCTGTATAATGTGGATTTCAATGGTTATTCCTACTGTGCCTCCTATCACCAAGGATAATTAAGATTTGACATTGTTAGAAGCTCGTAAGAGGTATTTAATATCTGATAGTGAGGAAGTTCCTTATAAACTACTGCTCTGGTTGCTTCATTTTTGTAAACATCCCCTCACAGATTCCGCAAAGAAAGGACCTTGAGCAGCTTTTAATAACAGCTATCATGATATAATGAACAATAAGTTTCCATCATAAGAAAATTTAGGGATGTCTAATAGTATAAAAATTAATTATTCAATCCTTGCATTATGGATTTTTAAAGTGAAAATAATTATATTTTTCACATTAAATCTCCATTCACTGTAATTGTTTCTCATCCTTAGCACCGTTAGTGCTTTGGGTTGTGAAATTCCTTCTTCCTGGGGACCCGTCCTGTTCATTGAGAGATGCTGAGCATCCTCCCCCACCTCTACCTCCTTGATGCCAGAAGCACATCCTGAGTTGTAACAAGGCACATTGCCTCTGGATAGCTCAGGACATCTGTAGCCATCCACAGCCATGGGTCAAAGGAGAAAAAGAAAAACCAAAACCACTTTTAAGAGCTACCAATACATGGACTGTGAGAACACCCACCAAAATATTTATCTTTGATGTGTTCTCAGAAACTATATCCTAATGTGCTAAACATCACCATCAAAAACAAATATGAGGTATATTGTCCCCTCATATTTGACCTTTTTAGCTAGCATATGGATTTCGTTGCTTTCATACATGTGTATCATTATACTTTGCTGGCATTTGCCTTCCTACCGGCTCTTGTCTGCCCCCCCCCCCGCCATAGGCCTCTTTCCTCCCCAAAGTGTCTTCCTTCTGTTTTTGTGTTAAGTGTACTGTTTTGTTCGTTTATTTCTGTATTTGAGAGATAACATACTAGATTTGCCTTTCTGAGTCTTACTTATTTTGCCATCCACAAATCACATGTTCTCATCTTCTTCATGGCTGAATACCCCTGGCTCCATTGTGAATATGCACCATGCTTTCTTCATCCACTCACAAATAGAACAACTCCCCGAGAAAAGATCACCCAACCTAGTGTATTAACAGCGGATGAACAGTTGTTCCACATCCGGACTGCTGTGAACAGTGCACTGTAGACATGCATGTGCAGATGCCATTGGGGAATGCCAGCTTAGACTCCTTTGGTATAACATCAAGAAGTGAAAGTGTTGGATTGTTTGTGGTAGTTTAATTTTCGGGTTTTTGAGGAACCCAAGAGTACTGATTCCTATCATGAGTGACTAACTCACATTACCACCAGCAGTGTCTAAGGATTCTACCTTCTCTTGGTCCATATTTATTGTTGCTGTTTTTCTTTATGGTAAATTCTGATTAGACTCTGACCAAAAAAAAATGTTGCAGTAAAACAACTACAGAAAGCCTTTATTTTTTAATTTGCAAATATTAAAAGGAGGGCTGTGGGCAGCTTTATATTGTAATTGTCAGGTTTTGTAGAAACGAAATTATACTTCCAAGACATGAGTGCACCTGCAAAATGCCTCTTGTCAAGAAATTTTTATTGATGATAATTATTGCAGTTATCACATTTTTATGAAAGAGATCAGGTGTTTTAGAATCTTCTAGAATGTCCATCAGGATTGCCCAGCACCTTCTGATCAGCCCCAAGTGAACTCTTCCTGTGATAAGAACCACCAAGGCATTTGAGGGAAGGGCAGTCACAATGACTAAGGCACACAGTGACTCAGGAACACTGGGAAGTGTGCTGGCTCAGGACTTGCATCTCAGTGTCCTCGGCTTCTTTTGTGGTCAGACTGATTTTGGAAGGGGTGCGTGCCCTTGCTTTTTAAGATGTTTAAGTCATCAGAACAGCACAGTCCAGGGGAGCTGGTGTGCCTACTTCAACATGGAAAAGTCTGGAAACCTTAGGAGTAAATACGTTGTTCATGCCCACTGGGCCAGGTACAGGGGACTAAAACACAAACCAGGCTGTTTCCACATTCACCTTGAATGGAGTATGAAATATCAGAGACAGGTAATATGGCAGCCCAGGGGATGATTTTCCTCTGAAAAGAGCAGGCTACAGAAGATGGTAATATTTTTCCTTAAATAGATGGCTAGCCCCTTATAAGAGAGTGGGTGTTTAGATTGTTTTATAGATCATAGAGAATAGAGAGTTTTGCAAAGGATTGACTAGCATCCCACACTAACTGCTCAGATTCATTTAATTAGAGTTCTTTGCAGCCTGGTGTACAAACAGGTTGGGAGTCATCCATGAACAGAGGACCACCTTAGAAAAAAGCAGTGCATCAAAAATGAGCTTGATTGCTGAATATAACATTTTTCTCTTTTTAACACTGACTTACTGGAAACTAACAGGCAGTCTTAAAATTTTAGCCATGTCGGAATACATTTATCTCAGTTTCAAGGTGCCTGACTTATCTTGGCATTCATTTTTGCTTTCATGAAGTATGAGTTATAGCTGTCCCATTCAGAGTGTCCAGAATCCTGGTGAACTCTTAATGAGGATGTGAAGGGTCTGTCAAAACTCGAGATTCTTTTCTGCCCTGAAAACTGATGCCAGGGCTAGAGACATGGCCCAGTGGGTAAACACCCTTATCATGTGTGCAAGCATGAGGGGATGAATTTGAATCCCCCAAAGCCGTGTGAAAGCTGGATGCACAGCGTGAGCTCCAAGAGAGGTGGGAAGTGGAGATGGTACCCCTGGGAAGCTTGCAGGAGAGCCACCCCGTCATATGCAATGGCAAGCCAACCCACAGAGATTCTGCCTCAAACAGGCAGAAAGTAAGGGCCAGCACCAGGAGCTGTCTTCAGACCTCCAAATGCACACCCATATTCATGCACACTAATGTGTGCACGGGTGCACACACACACACACACACACACCACATGAGGGGGCAGCAGTGCTACAGAACAGGTACTCAGCATGACATGATTTGTGAGAGAAACATTCTATTTCCCACTCAGACTGTGTGTTGCTATGAAACCATCTAAAACCTGTTCAGACATTGTTGAATTTTAAAAGTGACCTAGCATGAGCTTCCCAAACAATCAAGCAGAATTAGGAGTCTACTGTGGTATGGAGCCAGCCCGTTCTCACTACCTACCACATGTATGTTTTTTGTTTGAGGATTTGGTTGGTAGACAGGGACCTGGTTGCCGCTCATGTGTGGGCTGATGTTAATCACCATGTCTTTCATCAGAATACTTTTTGAAGTTAGAAATTTTATGTAGTCATAGTATTTATAGCCTAGAGAAAAGGAAATATGGCTTTAACCAAGGAATTTGCTGCTGATTCTTACCAAGAAATGAACTGTGGGTCTGGGGAATATTGTGTTGTGCTTGCAAAACATGCACAAGGCCCTAGGGTTGATCCCTAGCACTAGGAAACCAGGGAGGAAGGGAGAGGAGGGTAAAAGAAGAGAGGGAAATAAAAGGAAGACAGGTACTATGACCCATTTTGATACACATGAAAATATGTACATAATGAATATAATTATATATGTTAATGTACACCATAAATGTTTATAGAAATAAAGCTTTTATGGAATGGACTTAAGCTTTTCCTTATTACTTAAATTGCCATCAAATATTTTCATTTCAATCATATTTCCTAAGAAGCTATAGAGTTTTCTAAACTGTTTTCGTGGCTCATAGACTGAATGCACTGAGCTGAGCAGCCTGTCCGTGTCCACCAGTGGATGACTGCAGCATCATTGTAAGTGGGACAGGTACTTAAAACGATGCTGTATTTGACCTCCCAGTTAACGTGAAGAATTATACATCCGGTGGTTCACTTGGTCAGGCCAATTTGTTGCGAAATGACCTTTTCTTAAATTGCATTTGCTGAAGGCATGACTAATAGTCCTTTATTGTATTAAAGGCTCAACAAAAATCAGTTGCTAGATGGATGGACATGTTTTACTCTCTGACATTACATTATTTGAAATGTCAATAGCAATTTACCTTATGGTACCATAAATGGAGGAATACATACTTGTAGGCTAGATCTCTAGGAGCTAGCGCCACACCCTGGCTGTGTTGTTTCACATCTTTATGTGTGTATATACACACACGTATATGTATATGTCGTGATATGTAAGTAAAGCCTTTATGTACAGCTTTAAGTGACATGTTTAGTAGAGTCTTTGTGTCTGACTTGAGGAGAAATGTTTCAACAAAGCCTTTGCTATGTTTGAGTTAATCAATAGAGGCTAAGAAATTGTTTTGAGACCATTTGAACCTTGGAGAAATGTCTCTGTGAAGACTCTGCACTTGGTGCTATGGGAGAGCTTGCACTGACCTTGGTTCTAAGACACTCCTGGCAGCCCTGGCTAAACACTCCCGGCTAGCCATCATCGAAAGGGACTGAGATCTGTGTGGGTTGTCTGCTTTCATGGGCAGCAAGAGCAAGATAACTTTGTTAACTGGAAACTTTCACAGCCTCATCTAACATTTTATGTTTGAATAAAGTAACTGGAGTGAGCTAGCTGGGTGTCAGTGTTTTCCAAGAAAGCTGAACCCCTCTGCTTCATCGGAAAATGAAGGCTTAGCATCTTGGTGAGCTTCTCTATCTACTGCGGTACCTACAACTCAACATCAAACAATATGTATATGTGTATATGCATATATATGTGTTTGTGTGTGATATGTGTATATGTGTGTATTGTATATATTATATATATTTGCATAAACATATATATTCGGTTTTTCAAGGCAGGGTTTCTCTGTGTAGCCTTGGCTGTCCTGGAACTTGCTCTGTAAATCAAGCTGGACTCAAACTCACAGGGGCCTTTCTGCCTCTGCCTCCCGAATGCTAGGATTAAAAGTGTGTACCACCACAACCTGGCCTAAAACAATACATTTAAGATAATAGTTTGAAGCAAATATAAGTAATACTTTCTGAGGCAGCTGTTCCAAAATTTAGAGTCAAGATTTTTTGAAATTAGAATGAAATGTATGATTTGCCTACCAGAGTAGACAAATTTTATCCCAACCAGCAAGATACGAATGGTGGTCCCTGATAAACCTAGGGGAGAGGAATGGAGGGGCAAGAGACAAGAAAAATAACAGCAAGACAGAATTTCTGATCAAACCGCCATTTATTATTCCTTCAGAAGCTGTTATACAGCAAACGGGCAAGGGGGAAGGGAGATGTGTCAGGTCTGCTGGAATTCAGGCCTGGAGACATCCCTAGCTGATAAGTAAATACTGGGGGTCTGTGATGTTGACTAACAAAGGAAAAGCTAATGTTTTCTAAAAGCCTGGTGCCTGCAAGTCTCACTAGGCTAATGTCCTAGGTCCGGAACTTGCCTGCAAAGGTGAATATCTTACTTGTGAATTTAAGATGGCTGTAAACAAAACACAGATCTCATAATACAGGTCTTTGCTTCCTGCAAAATTTATTGTTATTGTTGTTTTCGAGACAGGGTTTCTCTGTGTAGTTTTGGAGCCTCTCTTGGCACTCGTTCTGAAGACCAGGCTGACCTCAAACTCACAGAGATCCGCCTGCCTCTGCCTCCTGAGTTCTGGGATTAAAGGCGAGTGTCACTACTGCCCAGCAAGTAGACAAAATTTTAATTGTGTAGTGTCAACACGTGAGTGAGTCTTTCATTTGAATGGTTTACCCACTAGTCACACTATAGCTTCAAGTCAGTCAGCAGCTCTTATAAGTACCCTTTCTAGGGGGTGGACAAGTGGCTCAGTGGTTAAGAATACTTTCTGCTCTTCTAGAGAACCCTAGTTCAGTTGGAAGAACCTTCATGGGTGGCACCTATATGTAACTCCAGCTCCAGGAGATCTGACACTCTATTCTGGTCTCCACAGGTACCCACACATATGTACAAACACACACACACACACACACAAACACACATACACAAATAAATAAATATATATATATATATATATATATATATATATATATATATATATATATATAGTAAAATATTTTTAAGACAGAGGAATGAACAAAATACCATACTTGGTACAAACCCTTACATTTGTGCTCATTCAGCTGTCCTATCTCCTGGATAAAGATTAGAACCAGTCTAGGAGGCGAGCCTGTCCATATGTCTGTCTGCCAGCGAAGCACATCAGCCCTGCTGTGAGGGAACAGGGACTAAGGATGGCAGACAGCGCCCTAGGGGTATTTACAGCAGAGCCCAAAGTTCCCACCAGTCATATGGCTGAGATACATCACAGGGCTTCTCTTCGCTTTAATGAATCAATTAGGGTACTTATTTTAAAAAAACCACCAGAATGCTGTAACTTTTAATAAATATCACATAGGCTGTCCAGCACTGAGCACAAACCCCATCTGAATTGCAAGCAAAGCTGTAAACCACATTAGTGGGGAACCACTGCCACCTTCTGCCCATATAGCTTAATTGCAATTCCAAGTTTGGGCAAGACTGTATCATGTACCTATGTTCGCCATGGACACTTCCTATAAAATGATAGAAAATGCACCTCGCTTGCTGTGCCAGGAATGGGAGAGAATATGCATTGCTAGCGTTGGCTTTGGATTTGCCCCTCCCACCTCACCTTAGCTGTCCCAGACCCAATCTCATGTGTTCTCTGCACTTCTTGGCAGGATTGGAGGCGCCATTCCTACCGTGTTCTCCTACTTCGCTGAAGTCCTAGCCCGGGAGAAGCGGGGTGAGCACCTCAGTTGGCTCTGCATGTTCTGGATGATTGGTGGAATCTACGCGTCAGCCATGGCCTGGGCCATCATCCCACACTACGGTAAGGGACTGGCCATGTTTCCGCTTCCCTCTCCATCCGTTTCCTCTCTGTGCTGAGCTCTGGCTTGGGGACAGGGCTGTCCTCGTCAGGTGTCTGCCACTCATAATGTTCAGGAGGTGTTCCTCTCCATGGGGAGGTCTGTATAAAGACGGTGTCAAATGGTCCTTTGGGCATGTGGATAGAAGAGGCAGGACTTCTGTGCTGCTCTTGCGCAGTAAGAGTTGGTGGTCACCCCATCCTCCACTTTCCCCATAGCTGCGATTCCTTCAGGCTCACCCATCTCTGACACTGTATATCTAGGTTCAGAGTCAGGTCCCACAGGTTGAGGATTCTATCCCGCACGACTGACCTGTTTCTGATGCTCCAGATGCCAGCTGCAAGTCCAGGCCTCCTCTGAGTGACCAGTTGGAAATTGGAGTTTTCCCCAATCCTCCTCCTCATGTGTAGCTGCTTTCTATAGTGGCTCACAGATCTCAGGGAAATGCCCACATTGAATTTCCCAATTTATTATCAAGGAAGTTACAGAGGATACAAGTGAGCTTCCAGATGCCGACATATGGGGGGAGCAAAGAACCACACGTCCAGGTTCACCATTCTCCATGCGTTCAGCAGCAGAGAGCTTCCAAATCTCATAGTTCATGGGTACGGTCAGTTAATAACCCAGGCTTTAGCCAGAGGATGGGGTACATAACTGTGGTATGTCTTTCTGGTGACCCGCTCTACACAGAAACACATCAAAACTAGGCTCACGTGAACAGAGTCATTCCTATCTCTTAGATAACTCCAGAGGGTGAGGCCTCTATGTTGTGAGCTGGGAATGAAGTTCTGCCACAGTTGTACCGGGAATCACAATAGTACAGTCGGTGTCAACATTCGCCACGGTTTCTACCAGGAATCACAATAGTACAGTCAGTGTCAACACCCGCCACAGTTGTACCAGGAATCACAATAGGACAGTCAGTGTCAACACCCACCACAGTTGTACCAGGAATCACAATAGTACAGTCAGTGTCAACACCCGCCACAGTTGCTATCAGGAATCACAATAGTACAGTCAGTGTCAACACCCGCCACAGTTGTACCAGGAATCACAATAGTACAGTCAGTGTCAACACCCACCACAGTTGTACCAGGAATCACAATAGTACAGTCAGTGTCAACACCCACCACAGTTGTACCAGGAATCACAATAGTACAGTCAGTGTCAACACCCACCACAGTTTCTACCAGGAATCACAGTAGTACAGTCAGTGTCAACACCCACCACAGTTTCTACCAGGAATCACAATAGTACAGTCAGTGTCAACACCCACCACAGTTGTACCAGGAATAACAATAGTACAGTCAGTGTCAACACCCACCACAGTTGTACCAGGAATCACAATAGTACAGTCAGTGTCAACACCCACCACAGTTGTACCGGGAATCACAATAGTACAGCCAGTGTCAACACCCACCACAGTTTCTACCAGGAATCACAATAGTACAGTCAGTGTCAACACCCACCACAGTTGTACCAGGAATCACAATAGTACAGCCAGTGTCAACACCCACCACAGTTGTACCAGGAATCACAATACTACAGCCAGTGTCAACACCCACCACAGTTGTACCAGGAATCACAATAGTACAGCCAGTGTCAACACCCACCACAGTTGTACCAGGAATCACAATAGTACAGCCAGTGTCGACACCCACCACAGTTTCTACCAGAAATCACAATAGTACAGTCAGTGTCAACACCCGCCACAGGTGTACCAGGAATCACAATAGTACAGTCAGTGTCAACACCCACCACAGTTGTACCAGGAATCACAATAGTACAGCCAGTGTCAACAGCCACCACAGTTGTACCAGGAATCACAATAGTACAGCCAGTGTCAACACCCACCACAGTTGTACCAGGAATCACAATAGTACAGTCAGTATCAACACCCACCACAGTTGTACCAGGAATCACAATAGTACAGTCAGTGTCAACACCCACTACAGTTTCTACCAGGAATCACAATAGTACAGTCAGTGTCAACACCCACCACAGTTGTACCAGGAATCACAATAGTACAGCCAGTGTCAACACCCACCACAGTTGTACCAGGAATCACAATAGTACAGTCAGTGTCAACACCCACCACAGTTTCTACCAGGAATCACAATAGTACAGTCAGTGTCAACACCCACCACAGTTGTACCAGGAATCACAATAGTACAGTCAGTGTCAACACCCACCACAGTTGTACCAGGAATCACAATAGTACAGTCAGTGTCAACACCCACCACAGTTTCTACCAGGAATCACAATAGTACAGTCAGTGTCAACACCCACCACAGTTGTACCAGGAATCACAATAGTACAGCCAGTGTCAACACCCACCACAGTTGTACCAGGAATCACAATAGTACAGCCAGTGTCAACACCCACCACAGTTGTACCAGGAATCACAATAGTACAGCCAGTGTCAACACCCACCACAGTTTCTACCAGGAATCACAATAGTACAGTCAGTGTCAACACCAGCCACAGTTTCTACCAGGAATCACAATAGTACAGTCAGTGTCAACACCCACCACAGTTTCTACCAGGAATCACAATAGTACAGTCAGTGTCAACACCCACCACAGTTGTAGCAGGAATCTCAATAGTACAGCCAGTGTCAACACCCACCACAGTTTCTACCAGGAATCAAAATAGTACAGTCAGTGTCAACACCCGCCACAGTTGTACCAGGAATCACAATAGTACAGTCAGTGTCAACACCCGCCACAGTTGTACCAGGAATCACAATAGTACAGTCAGTGTCAACACCCTCCACAGTTGTACCAGGAATCACAATAGTACAGCCAGTGTCAACACCCACCACAGTTGTACCAGGAATCACAATAGTACAGCCAGTGTCAACACCCACCACAGTTGTACCAGGAATCACAATAGTACAGTCAGTGTCAACACCCACCACAGTTGTACGAGGAATCACAATAGTACAGCCAGTGTCAACACCCACCACAGTTGTACCAGGAATCACAATAGTACAGTCAGTGTCAACACCCACCACAGTTGTACGAGGAATCACAAGAGTACAGTCAGTGTCAACACCCACCACAGTTGTATGAGGAATCACAATAGTACAGTCAGTGTCAACACCCACCACAGTTGTACCAGGAATCACAATACTACAGCCAGTGTCAACACCCACCACAGTTTCTACCAGGAATCACAATAGTACAGCCAGTGTCAACGCCCACCACAGTTGCTATCAGGAATCACAATAGTACAGTCAGTGTCAACACCCACCACAGTTGTACCAGGAATCACAATAGTGCAGCCAATGTCAACACCCACCACAGTTGTACCAGGAATCAAAATAGTACAGCCAGTGTCAACACCCACCACAGTTGTACCAGGAATCACAATAGTACAGTCAGTGTCAACACCCACCACAGTTGTACGAGGAATCACAATAGTACAGCCAGTGTCAACACCCACCACAGTTTCTACCAGGAATCACAATAGTACAGCCAGTGTCAACACCCACCACAGTTGTACCAGGAATCACAATAGTGCAGTCAGTGTCAACACCCACCACAGTTTCTACCAGGAATCACAATAGTACAGTCAGTGTCAACACCCACCACAGTTGTACCAGGAATCACAATAGTACAGCCAGTGTCAACACCCACCACAGTTGTACCAGGAATCACAATAGTACAGTCAGTGTCAACACCCACCACAGTTTCTACCAGGAATCACAGTAGTACAGTCAGTGTCAACACCCACCACAGTTTCTACCAGGAATCACAGTAGTACAGTCAGTGTCAACACCCACCACAGTTTCTACCAGGAATCACAATAGTACAGCCAGTGTCAACACCCACCACAGTTGTACCAGGAATCACAATAGTACAGTCAGTGTCAACACCCACCACAGTTGTACCAGGAATCACAATAGTACAGTCAGTGTCAATACCCACCACAGTTGTACCAGGAATCACAATAGTACAGTCAGAGTCAACACCCACCACAGTTGTACCAGGAATCACAATAGTACAGTCAGTGTCAACAACCACCACATTTGTACCAGGAATCACAATAGTACAGCCAGTGTCAACACCCACCACAGTTGTACCAGGAATCACAATACTACAGCCAATGTCAACACCCACCACAGTTTCTACCAGGAATCACAATAGTACAGCCAGTGTCAACACCCACCACAGTTGTACCAGGAATCACAATAGTACAGTCAGTGTCAACACCCGCCACAGTTGTACCAGGAATCACAATAGTACAGCCAGTGTCAACACCCACCACAGTTGTACCAGGAATCACAATAGTACAGTCAGTGTCAACACCCACCACAGTTTCTACCAGGAATCACAATAGTACAGCCAGTGTCAACACCCACCACAGTTGTACCAGAAATCACAATAGTACAGTCAGTGTCAACACCCACCACAGTTGTACCAGGAATCACAATAGTACAGTCAGTGTCAACACCCACCACAGTTGTACCAGGAATCACAATACTACAGCCAGTTTCAACACCCACCACAGTTGTACCAGGAATCACAATAGTACAGCCAGTGTCAACACCCACCACAGTTGTACCAGGAATCACAATAGTACAGCCAGTGTCAACACCCACCACAGTTGTACCAGGAATCACAATAGTACAGCCAGTGTCAACACCCACCACAGTTTCTACCAGGAATCACAATAGTACAGTCAGTGTCAACACCAGCCACAGTTTCTACCAGGAATCACAATAGTACAGTCAGTGTCAACACCCACCACAGTTTCTACCAGGAATCACAATAGTACAGTCAGTGTCAACACCCACCACAGTTGTAGCAGGAATCTCAATAGTACAGCCAGTGTCAACACCCACCACAGTTTCTACCAGGAATCAAAATAGTACAGTCAGTGTCAACACCCGCCACAGTTGTACCAGGAATCACAATAGTACAGTCAGTGTCAACACCCGCCACAGTTGTACCAGGAATCACAATAGTACAGTCAGTGTCAACACCCTCCACAGTTGTACCAGGAATCACAATAGTACAGCCAGTGTCAACACCCACCACAGTTGTACCAGGAATCACAATAGTACAGCCAGTGTCAACACCCACCACAGTTGTACCAGGAATCACAATAGTACAGTCAGTGTCAACACCCACCACAGTTGTACGAGGAATCACAATAGTACAGCCAGTGTCAACACCCACCACAGTTGTACCAGGAATCACAATAGTACAGTCAGTGTCAACACCCACCACAGTTGTACGAGGAATCACAAGAGTACAGTCAGTGTCAACACCCACCACAGTTGTATGAGGAATCACAATAGTACAGTCAGTGTCAACACCCACCACAGTTGTACCAGGAATCACAATACTACAGCCAGTGTCAACACCCACCACAGTTTCTACCAGGAATCACAATAGTACAGCCAGTGTCAACGCCCACCACAGTTGCTATCAGGAATCACAATAGTACAGTCAGTGTCAACACCCACCACAGTTGTACCAGGAATCACAATAGTGCAGCCAATGTCAACACCCACCACAGTTGTACCAGGAATCAAAATAGTACAGCCAGTGTCAACACCCACCACAGTTGTACCAGGAATCACAATAGTACAGTCAGTGTCAACACCCACCACAGTTGTACGAGGAATCACAATAGTACAGCCAGTGTCAACACCCACCACAGTTTCTACCAGGAATCACAATAGTACAGCCAGTGTCAACACCCACCACAGTTGTACCAGGAATCACAATAGTGCAGTCAGTGTCAACACCCACCACAGTTTCTACCAGGAATCACAATAGTACAGTCAGTGTCAACACCCACCACAGTTGTACCAGGAATCACAATAGTACAGCCAGTGTCAACACCCACCACAGTTGTACCAGGAATCACAATAGTACAGTCAGTGTCAACACCCACCACAGTTTCTACCAGGAATCACAGTAGTACAGTCAGTGTCAACACCCACCACAGTTTCTACCAGGAATCACAGTAGTACAGTCAGTGTCAACACCCACCACAGTTTCTACCAGGAATCACAATAGTACAGCCAGTGTCAACACCCACCACAGTTGTACCAGGAATCACAATAGTACAGTCAGTGTCAACACCCACCACAGTTGTACCAGGAATCACAATAGTACAGTCAGTGTCAATACCCACCACAGTTGTACCAGGAATCACAATAGTACAGTCAGAGTCAACACCCACCACAGTTGTACCAGGAATCACAATAGTACAGTCAGTGTCAACAACCACCACATTTGTACCAGGAATCACAATAGTACAGCCAGTGTCAACACCCACCACAGTTGTACCAGGAATCACAATACTACAGCCAATGTCAACACCCACCACAGTTTCTACCAGGAATCACAATAGTACAGCCAGTGTCAACACCCACCACAGTTGTACCAGGAATCACAATAGTACAGTCAGTGTCAACACCCGCCACAGTTGTACCAGGAATCACAATAGTACAGCCAGTGTCAACACCCACCACAGTTGTACCAGGAATCACAATAGTACAGTCAGTGTCAACACCCACCACAGTTTCTACCAGGAATCACAATAGTACAGCCAGTGTCAACACCCACCACAGTTGTACCAGAAATCACAATAGTACAGTCAGTGTCAACACCCACCACAGTTGTACCAGGAATCACAATAGTACAGTCAGTGTCAACACCCACCACAGTTGTACCAGGAATCACAATACTACAGCCAGTTTCAACACCCACCACAGTTGTACCAGGAATCACAATACTACAGCCAGTGTCAACACCCGCCACAGTTTCTACCAGGAATCACAATAGTACAGCCAGTGTCAACGCCCACCAGA
Organism: Microtus pennsylvanicus; assembly: GCF_037038515.1. Classification (NCBI taxonomy): domain Eukaryota; kingdom Metazoa; phylum Chordata; class Mammalia; order Rodentia; family Cricetidae; genus Microtus; species Microtus pennsylvanicus. The sequence continues at coordinate 54,665,765 of NC_134584.1, forward strand.
GTTGCTATCAGGAATCACAATAGTACAGCCAGTGTCAACACCCACCACAGTTTCTACCAGAAATCACAATAGTACAGTCAGTGTCAACACCCACCACAGTTGTACCAGGAATCACAATAGTACAGCCAGTGTCAACACCCACCACAGTTGTACCAGGAATCACAATAGTACAGCCAGTGTCAACACCCACCACAGTTTCTACCAGGAATCACAGTAGTACAGTCAGTGTCAACACCCACCACAGTTTCTACCAGGAATCACAATAGTACAGCCAGTGTCAACACCCACCACAGTTGTACCAGGAATCACAATAGTACAGTCAGTGTCAACACCCGCCACAGTTGTACCAGGAATCACAATAGTACAGTCAGTGTCAACACCCTCCACAGTTGTACCAGGAATCACAATAGTACAGCCAGTGTCAACACCCACCACAGTTGTACCAGGAATCACAATGGTACAGTCAGAGTCAACACCCACCACAGTTGTACCAGGAATCACAATAGTACAGTCAGTGTCAACAACCACCACATTTGTACCAGGAATCACAATAGTACAGTCAGTGTCAACACCCGCCACAGTTGTACCAGGAATCACAATAGTACAGTCAGTGTCAACACCCGCCACAGTTTTACCAGGAATCACAATAGTACAGTCAGTGTCAACACCCTCCACAGTTGTACCAGGAATCACAATAGTACAGCCAGTGTCAACACCCACCACAGTTGTACCAGGAATCACAATACTACAGCCAGTGTCAACACCCACCACAGTTGTACCAGGAATCACAATAGTACAGTCAGTGTCAACACCCACCACAGTTGTACGAGGAATCACAATAGTACAGCCAGTGTCAACACCCACCACAGTTGTACCAGGAATCACAATAGTACAGTCAGTGTCAACACCCACCACAGTTGTACGAGGAATCACAAGAGTACAGTCAGTGTCAACACCCACCACAGTTGTATGAGGAATCACAATAGTACAGTCAGTGTCAACACCCACCACAGTTGTACCAGGAATCACAATACTACAGCCAGTGTCAACACCCACCACAGTTTCTACCAGGAATCACAATAGTACAGCCAGTGTCAACGCCCACCACAGTTGCTATCAGGAATCACAATAGTACAGTCAGTGTCAACACCCACCACAGTTGTACCAGGAATCACAATAGTGCAGCCAATGTCAACACCCACCACAGTTGTACCAGGAATCAAAATAGTACAGCCAGTGTCAACACCCACCACAGTTGTACCAGGAATCACAATAGTACAGTCAGTGTCAACACCCACCACAGTTGTACGAGGAATCACAATAGTACAGCCAGTGTCAACACCCACCACAGTTTCTACCAGGAATCACAATAGTACAGCCAGTGTCAACACCCACCACAGTTGTACCAGGAATCACAATAGTGCAGTCAGTGTCAACACCCACCACAGTTTCTACCAGGAATCACAATAGTACAGTCAGTGTCAACACCCACCACAGTTGTACCAGGAATCACAATAGTACAGCCAGTGTCAACACCCACCACAGTTGTACCAGGAATCACAATAGTACAGTCAGTGTCAACACCCACCACAGTTGTACCAGGAATCACAATAGTACAGTCAGTGTCAACACCCACCACAGTTGTACCAGGAATCACAATAGTACAGTCAGAGTCAACACCCACCACAGTTGTACCAGGAATCACAATAGTACAGTCAGTGTCAACACCCACCACAGTTGTACCAGGAATCACAATAGTACAGCCAGTGTCAACACCCACCACAGTTGTACCAGGAATCACAATAGTACAGTCAGTGTCAACACCCACCACAGTTTCTACCATGAATCACAGTAGTACAGTCAGTGTCAACACCCACCACAGTTTCTACCAGGAATCACAGTAGTACAGTCAGTGTCAACACCCACCACAGTTTCTACCAGGAATCACAATAGTACAGCCAGTGTCAACACCCACCACAGTTGTACCAGGAATCACAATAGTACAGTCAGTGTCAACACCCACCACAGTTGTACCAGGAATCACAATAGTACAGTCAGTGTCAATACCCACCACAGTTGTACCAGGAATCACAATAGTACAGTCAGAGTCAACACCCACCACAGTTGTACCAGGAATCACAATAGTACAGTCAGTGTCAACAACCACCACATTTGTACCAGGAATCACAATAGTACAGCCAGTGTCAACACCCACCACAGTTGTACCAGGAATCACAATACTACAGCCAATGTCAACACCCACCACAGTTTCTACCAGGAATCACAATAGTACAGCCAGTGTCAACACCCACCACAGTTGTACCAGGAATCACAATAGTACAGTCAGTGTCAACACCCGCCACAGTTGTACCAGGAATCACAATAGTACAGCCAGTGTCAACACCCACCACAGTTGTACCAGGAATCACAATAGTACAGTCAGTGTCAACACCCACCACAGTTTCTACCAGGAATCACAATAGTACAGCCAGTGTCAACACCCACCACAGTTGTACCAGAAATCACAATAGTACAGTCAGTGTCAACACCCACCACAGTTGTACCAGGAATCACAATAGTACAGTCACTGTCAACACCCACCACAGTTGTACCAGGAATCACAATACTACAGCCAGTTTCAACACCCACCACAGTTGTACCAGGAATCACAATACTACAGCCAGTGTCAACACCCGCCACAGTTTCTACCAGGAATCACAATAGTACAGCCAGTGTCAACGCCCACCAGAGTTGCTATCAGGAATCACAATAGTACAGCCAGTGTCAACACCCACCACAGTTTCTACCAGAAATCACAATAGTACAGTCAGTGTCAACACCCACCACAGTTGTACCAGGAATCACAATAGTACAGCCAGTGTCAACACCCACCACAGTTGTACCAGGAATCACAATAGTACAGCCAGTGTCAACACCCACCACAGTTTCTACCAGGAATCACAGTAGTACAGTCAGTGTCAACACCCACCACAGTTTCTACCAGGAATCACAATAGTACAGCCAGTGTCAACACCCACCACAGTTGTACCAGGAATCACAATAGTACAGTCAGTGTCAACACCCACCACAGTTGTACCAGAAATCACAATAGTACAGTCAGTGTCAACACCCACCACAGTTGTACCAGGAATCACAATAGTACAGTCAGTGTCAACACCCACCACAGTTGTACCAGAAATCACAATAGTACAGTCAGTGTCAACACCCACCACAGTTGTACCAGGAATCACAATGTTACAGTCAGAGTCAACACCCACCACAGTTGTACCAGGAATCACAATAGTACAGTCAGTGTCAACAACCACCACATTTGTACCAGGAATCACAATAGTACAGTCAGTGTCAACACCCGCCACAGTTGTACCAGGAATCACAATAGTACAGTCAGTGTCAACACCCGCCACAGTTGTACCAGGAATCACAATAGTACAGTCAGTGTCAACACCCTCCACAGTTGTACCAGGAATCACAATAGTACAGCCAGTGTCAACACCCACCACAGTTGTACCAGGAATCACAATAGTACAGCCAGTGTCAACACCCACCACAGTTGTACCAGGAATCACAATAGTACAGTCAGTGTCAACACCCACCACAGTTGTACGAGGAATCACAATAGTACAGCCAGTGTCAACACCCACCACAGTTGTACCAGGAATCACAATAGTACAGTCAGTGTCAACACCCACCACAGTTGTACGAGGAATCACAAGAGTACAGTCAGTGTCAACACCCACCACAGTTGTATGAGGAATCACAATAGTACAGTCAGTGTCAACACCCACCACAGTTGTACCAGGAATCACAATACTACAGCCAGTGTCAACACCCACCACAGTTTCTACCAGGAATCACAATAGTACAGCCAGTGTCAACGCCCACCACAGTTGCTATCAGGAATCACAATAGTACAGTCAGTGTCAACACCCACCACAGTTGTACCAGGAATCACAATAGTGCAGCCAATGTCAACACCCACCACAGTTGTACCAGGAATCAAAATAGTACAGCCAGTGTCAACACCCACCACAGTTGTACCAGGAATCACAATAGTACAGTCAGTGTCAACACCCACCACAGTTGTACGAGGAATCACAATAGTACAGCCAGTGTCAACACCCACCACAGTTTCTACCAGGAATCACAATAGTACAGCCAGTGTCAACACCCACCACAGTTGTACCAGGAATCACAATAGTGCAGTCAGTGTCAACACCCACCACAGTTTCTACCAGGAATCACAATAGTACAGTCAGTGTCAACACCCACCACAGTTGTACCAGGAATCACAATAGTACAGTCAGTGTCAACACCCACCACAGTTGTACCAGGAATCACAATAGTACAGCCAGTGTCAACACCCACCACAGTTGTACCAGGAATCACAATAGTACAGTCAGTGTCAACACCCACCACAGTTTCTACCATGAATCACAGTAGTACAGTCAGTGTCAACACCCACCACAGTTTCTACCAGGAATCACAGTAGTACAGTCAGTGTCAACACCCACCACAGTTTCTACCAGGAATCACAATAGTACAGCCAGTGTCAACACCCACCACAGTTGTACCAGGAATCACAATAGTACAGTCAGTGTCAACACCCACCACAGTTGTACCAGGAATCACAATAGTACAGTCAGTGTCAATACCCACCACAGTTGTACCAGGAATCACAATAGTACAGTCAGAGTCAACACCCACCACAGTTGTACCAGGAATCACAATAGTACAGTCAGTGTCAACAACCACCACATTTGTACCAGGAATCACAATAGTACAGCCAGTGTCAACACCCACCACAGTTGTACCAGGAATCACAATACTACAGCCAATGTCAACACCCACCACAGTTTCTACCAGGAATCACAATAGTACAGCCAGTGTCAACACCCACCACAGTTGTACCAGGAATCACAATAGTACAGTCAGTGTCAACACCCGCCACAGTTGTACCAGGAATCACAATAGTACAGCCAGTGTCAACACCCACCACAGTTGTACCAGGAATCACAATAGTACAGTCAGTGTCAACACCCACCACAGTTTCTACCAGGAATCACAATAGTACAGCCAGTGTCAACACCCACCACAGTTGTACCAGAAATCACAATAGTACAGTCAGTGTCAACACCCACCACAGTTGTACCAGGAATCACAATAGTACAGTCAGTGTCAACACCCACCACAGTTGTACCAGGAATCACAATACTACAGCCAGTTTCAACACCCACCACAGTTGTACCAGGAATCACAATACTACAGCCAGTGTCAACACCCGCCACAGTTTCTACCAGGAATCACAATAGTACAGCCAGTGTCAACGCCCACCAGAGTTGCTATCAGGAATCACAATAGTACAGCCAGTGTCAACACCCACCACAGTTTCTACCAGAAATCACAATAGTACAGTCAGTGTCAACACCCACCACAGTTGTACCAGGAATCACAATAGTACAGCCAGTGTCAACACCCACCACAGTTGTACCAGGAATCACAATAGTACAGCCAGTGTCAACACCCACCACAGTTTCTACCAGGAATCACAGTAGTACAGTCAGTGTCAACACCCACCACAGTTTCTACCAGGAATCACAATAGTACAGCCAGTGTCAACACCCACCACAGTTGTACCAGGAATCACAATAGTACAGTCAGTGTCAACACCCACCACAGTTGTACCAGAAATCACAATAGTACAGTCAGTGTCAACACCCACCACAGTTGTACCAGGAATCACAATAGTACAGTCAGTGTCAACACCCACCACAGTTGTACCAGAAATCACAATAGTACAGTCAGTGTCAACACCCACCACAGTTGTACCAGGAATCACAATGGTACAGTCAGAGTCAACACCCACCACAGTTGTACCAGGAATCACAATAGTACAGTCAGTGTCAACAACCACCACATTTGTACCAGGAATCACAATAGTACAGCCAGTGTCAACACCCACCACAGTTGTACCAGGAATCACAATACTACAGCCAATGTCAACACCCACCACAGTTTCTACCAGGAATCACAATAGTACAGCCAGTGTCAACACCCACCACAGTTGTACCAGGAATCACAATAGTACAGTCAGTGTCAACACCCGCCACAGTTGTACCAGGAATCACAATAGTACAGCCAGTGTCAACACCCACCACAGTTGTACCAGGAATCACAATAGTACAGCCAGTGTCAACACCCACCACCGTTGTACCAGGAATCACAATAGTACAGTCAGTGTCAACACCCACCATAGTTGTACCAGGAATCACAATAGTACAGTCAGTGTCAACACCCACCACAGTTGTACCAGGAATCACAATACTACAGCCAGTTTCAACACCCACCACAGTTGTACCAGGAATCACAATAGTACAGCCAGTGTCAACACCCTCCACAGTTGTACCAGGAATAACAATAGTACAGTAGTGTCAACGCCCACCACAGTTGCTATCAGGAATCACAATAGTACAGCCAGTGTCAACACCCACCACAGTTTCTACCAGAAATCACAATAGTACAGTCAGTGTCAACACCCACCACAGTTGTACCAGGAATCACAATAGTACAGTCAGTGTCAACACCCACCACAGTTGTACCAGGAATCACAATAGTACAGTCAGTGTCAACACCCACCACAGTTTCTACCAGGAATCACAATAGTACAGTCAGTGTCAACACCCACCACAGTTGTACCAGGAATCACAGTAGTACAGTCAGTGTCAACACCCACCACAGTTTCTACCAGGAATCACAATAGTACAGCCAGTGTCAACGCCCACCACAGTTTCTACCAGGAATCACAATAGTACAGCCAGTGTCAACACCCACCACAGTTTCTACCAGGAATCACAATAGTACAGTCAGTGTCAACACCCACCACAGTTTCTACCAGGAATCACAGTAGTACAGTCAGTGTCAACACCCACCACAGTTTCTACCAGGAATCACAATAGTACAGCCAGTGTCAACACCCACCACAGTTGTACCAGGAATCACAATAGTACAGTCAGTGTCAACACCCACCACAGTTGTACCAGAAATCACAATAGTACAGTCAGTGTCAACACCCACCACAGTTGTACCAGGAATCACAATAGTACAGTCAGAGTCAACACCCACCACAGTTGTACCAGGAATCACAATAGTACAGTCAGTGTCAACAACCACCACATTTGTACCAGGAATCACAATAGTACAGCCAGTGTCAACACCCACCACAGTTGTACCAGGAATCACAATACTACAGCCAATGTCAACACCCACCACAGTTTCTACCAGGAATCACAATAGTACAGCCAGTGTCAACACCCACCACAGTTGTACCAGGAATCACAATAGTACAGTCAGTGTCAACACCCGCCACAGTTGTACCAGGAATCACAATAGTACAGCCAGTGTCAACACCCACCACAGTTGTACCAGGAATCACAATAGTACAGTCAGTGTCAACACCCACCACAGTTTCTACCAGGAATCACAATAGTACAGCCAGTGTCAACACCCACCACAGTTGTACCAGGAATCACAATAGTACAGTCAGTGTCAACACCCACCACAGTTGTACCAGGAATCACAATAGTACAGTCAGTGTCAACACCCACCACAGTTTCTACCAGGAATCACAATAGTACAGTCAGTGTCAACACCCACCACAGTTTCTACCAGGAATCACAATAGTACAGTCAGTGTCAACACCCACCACAGTTGTACCAGGAATCACAATAGTACAGCCAGTGTCAACACCCACCACAGTTTCTACCAGGAATCACAATAGTACAGTCAGTGTCAACACCCACCACAGTTTCTACCAGGAATCACAATAGTACAGTCAGTGTCAACACCCACCACAGTTTCTACCAGGAATCACAGTAGTACAGTCAGTGTCAACACCCACCACAGTTGTACCAGGAATCACAATAGTACAGTCAGTGTCAACACCCACCACAGTTGTACCAGGAATCACAATAGTACAGTCAGTGTCAACACCCACCACAGTTTCTACCAGGAATCACAATAGTACAGCCAGTGTCAACACCCACCACAGTTGTACCAGGAATCACAATAGTACAGTCAGTGTCAACACCCACCACAGTTGTACCAGGAATCACAATAGTACAGTCAGTGTCAACACCCACCACAGTTTCTACCAGGAATCACAATAGTACAGCCAGTGTCAACACCCACCACAGTTGTACCAGGAATCACAATAGTACAGCCAGTGTCAACACCCACCACAGTTGTACCAGGAATCACAATAGTACAGCCAGTGTCAACACCCACCACATTTGCTACCAGGAATCACAGTAGTGCAGTCAATGTCAACATCTTTTTCTTCTGTTGCCCTCACTCTCCTGTATTTGCTGTAGCTATCGAGACTGTCTTAGGGTTGAAGTCAGATTCCTACAATTCAGGAGGGACACAGACACTCCACAGGGCATTATCCGGAGTGATAACGCCACCAATGGCTTTTATAGAGATGTGACCTCCCACCTCTCTTGCAACTGTCATACACTTCAGATGCACACAGGCACGAGGTCTGTGTCAGCCAAGCTCTGTCTGTCTTCAGACAACTCAACGGGAAGAGGAGCAAGACTGCATCTCACAGACCATGAGCTGTAGCACATGAGTGGTGCCACTGCCTAGCCACTCTCCAGACCCTCTCATCCGTCTCTCCTCAGCCATTGCCACGCCTGCTTCCGTGAGCAGTAAAAGTCTGAGCAATACTCTCAATCTCAGAAAACACAAGTTGCAAGTTGCTTCATCTACAAACAGTGAAGTACAGAAATCAACAAGAATCAAACTCAGTGTGCAGGAAGAAGGAAAACTAGCTCCCCTTCCTTCTTCCCTCTCTTTCTCCCTCCCCCCATCCTCCTCTCCTACCCCTTTGAACAAGCTAATGCTTGTAAAGTAGAAATACTGTATAAATTAAAACTACACATGACTTCAGACTGGGGGACCAGGGATGTGTCTCAGTGGCAGAGTGCTTGTCGGACAAGCCCAAGGACCTGGATCCAGACTCCTGCACTGAAAAACAAACAAACAAAAACATGGCCTACTCTTAGTTCTTAAAATCTGATAAACCAGACCAAATTAGATTACTTTTTAAATCCATTTGCTTATTTTCTATTTTTATTTCTTTTTAGAATAGTACAATTTCTCATGATAAAGCATAATTTTGAGAGGTCTCCAACACATGTAGACAGATGTGGGTATCCCAAGGTGCTGTTGTTTGCTTTGTCGTATGGAGCACAGATATTGTGTTGTCTCAGTCTTCCTTCTGATAAACCTAAAAAGTTATGTAAAGGCCAAAACCGTATTTAAAAACAAGAACAAAAATCAAGACAAGGATTGTCATGGTCTGTAGAGAGCTTCCCTTTGCTGAGTGCTGAAGTTGTGAATGGCGTTCTAGCCCAAGTGGTTTCCAGTTGATTCTGGGCCAAAGGTGCCTTCGTGTGGCCAGTTCCTCCAGAACTGTCTTCGGTCACCATCCAAGAAAGCAGAGATTGTCTCCTTTACCTGGGACCTCAGGACCTCAGCCACCCTCATAACCTTAGATTGTAGAGCAGCGTTGAGTCCAGGCCCCTCTCAGCTCAGATTAACACAGAAAGAAAGACCCCTGAGAGGTTACTCTGTGGGAACTAGAGAAAGCAAAATGTAAACTCAGACCTTCTGCCAAGTCCAGCCTTACTCGCCATGGTTCTCAGAGCTACTGCTGGTCCACTCACACACAGTCTTTTTAGCCATTAAAGTAAGGTGCTTGTGGCCAATGGGACGGCTCAGAGGCTCAGCATATGTATTGCTTTTGCAGAGGACCTGAGTTCAGTTGCCAGCACCCACATCAGACAGATCGCAACTGCCTGTTAACTCCAGCTGCAAGGGTACCCAGCATCTCTGGCCTCCATGGTCACTGGTGGCACTCATGTGCACATACCCTCACCACAAACAAACACATACAAGTAATTGAAGATGATAGAAATAAATCCTTAAAAAGTAAGGTGCCCTCTGGGTGGGCAAAGTTATAGCCCCATTCATCATTTTTACATGGGTTCCAGGGAGATTGCTCTCTTTCTCTGTCTGTCTCTCTCTCTGTGTCTCTCTCTCTTTGTCTCTCTCTCTCTCTCTCTCTCTCTCTCTCTCTCTCTCTCTCTCTCTCTCTCTCTCTCTGTCCCTCACTCACTCTCCTCTTTCTCTCTTCCCTTCTCTCCCTCCCCACTGCTCCCACTTAACCCTCTCTAAGCCAGCCTTCTCCTTTGTCCTATCCTCCCATGACACCTCCTTTCCTTGGCTATAGCCAAACCTCTCTGGAACTCCTTGGTTCCTTGGGTTTATTGCAGATCCCTTCCTGGCCCTCCCTTCCCATTGTGTCACTCAGGGTCTCATCTGCTGGCCATGCAGCTGAGGCCATGTGTTGACTTCTGCAAGCTCTTCATTGCTTTTCTTTTGCTTTCCCTGCTAAGGATTCAGCTCTTCTGATTTGCCCTTGCACTTCCCTGTCTTGCAATTGTGCATGGCCTGATGGCCTGAGAACCTTTTTCTTTGCCATACATCAGTGCCTAATACACAGGAATCAGCGTGTGCTAGCTCTGCCATTTTAATATCAAAAAGGACAAACTGATTCATCCACAACTAACCTGCCTATCAAAACTAATCCATCTCTAACTAATCAACTAACCTGCATACCAAAACTAATCCATCTCTAACTAACCCGTTTCTGACCGTCATGGTAGAAGGTCACACATCACAAAGCCACTTGTGAAAAGTGAGAATGCAACAAAATGAAATGTCTGGGCTGACTTTAATTTTGATGATGTGTATGGAACCTTGAGAAATAACGACCAGGGCAGTAAAGCAGTCACAGAATATTAAAATCTTGGGGCCGTATTTTCCTGAAATCTTTCCATGGCCATAAGTGTAGAGCCAATAACATATCACTTCAATCAGCCCTGTCTGCAGGTTAGAACCAGCAGGGGGAATTCTTGTGAAACACCCTTTCTGGAGTCACCGCTGTGCTCTTGGATGGTAGAGTCTTGTTTGTTTTTTCAAAGTTAAAATCCAGATGCTCCTATGATGAGGTGTCTGCCAGTGAGGCTGCTGTCCTATGGGTGGGTTCTTTCCAGTGTACTCCTTCCCAGAATCCCCTAGCCAGGTGCTTAAGAATTGTCTACATCTATGGAAAATATACTTTTCTGGAAATGTTTTCAGTGAGTTTTCTTCTTCCCGCAATCAAATCAGATCCTCCAGGCTAAGGACTCAGTGCTGTCTTTATTCTTATTCTTTTTAGCATAAAGTAAGTATGACTGACAAATACAAATTATATATAGTTGGTGTTCACAACCTATCTTTATATACATGCAAGATGGCTCAGCCAATAAAAACTCTTGTCATGATCTGAGTTAGAGCCCTGGTACCCACATGGTGGAAAGAGAGAATTGACCAAAGCTACCCTTGAACCCAGCATGGGCACCAAGGTGCACACACATCTACACACATACACATCATAAGGTAAATAAATAAATGCAAAAAGTAGTTTTAGAGAAAATAGAGCATTAAATGTTTAGGGGAAAGCTTTATATTTTCACTGGAAATTCTGTTTTGTATGAATGATCCAGAAGCCCATAGAAACAGGAGCAGGTCATTTGCTCCTCCTCCGCTTCTCCATCCTCTCTCACTGAGGAGATGTTTGAGGACCGCTAGTATTGTAAGGCTGTGTATGGATACATTTGAGAGCACAGCACAGTGACCTGAAGTTTGGTGTTGGTTTTCTCAGATGGAGGGAAAGTGTGGATAATCGGCTTCCACATCACAGATATGCTTCAGGTGGATGAGTGCGCACATGAGGGTGCCTCATGCACACAAGGCTCTCTTGATGGCCCCTAGGCCAGGTGCTTCTTTCCTGCCTACGGGGCACAACCATCAGTAGGGAGCCTGAGCCTGATGTCACTGAGATGCAGCGGATCCATACAAGTCTCCAAGGCAAAGCAGCCCTTATGTTTGGTCCAAAGATTCTGAAAGGATTCTTGAGCAGTTAGATACACCACCAGGGGTTTTGATGGCTTCATGGCCTGGTGAGTTAAGACACGAGCTGCTAATGCTGGGAGCTAATGCTAGGAGCTAATGCTAGGAGCTAATGCTGGGAGCTAATGCTAGGAGCTAATGCTAGATAATGGGATCGGCCTAGTTTTTGTACCAGCATCAGATAATGATGGCACTTTCCCTCACATTATCAGTCTTTGGTAAAGCTGAAACCTTACCCAGAGATGGGCAGTTGCTAATATCTGAAGATTTCCAGCATAAAATCTCACGCCTATAATCCTAACACTAAGTAGGGCTGAGACAGAAGGATTTCCGTAAGTTCAAAGTCCTCTGGGCTACATTTCAGCACAGCTTGGGTTACGCAACGAAGCCCTGCCTTGATCTCCATCCCCTCCTCTTCCCCTTTCCCACATCTCTCTGCTCCAACAGCTAACTAGGTTTCGGGAGTGTGACTATCCTGGGCACCCATTCTCAAACCCAAGTTTCTGGTCTCAGTGGAAACTGGCTACCAGCACATAAAGGAACACGGCAGCTTACCCTCTGTTTCAGAAGCTGTTATTACCATAATGGTACATATCTGTGGACTACAATGTTCATGTTGATACTATTCATAATGATCATATCATTTCTCTGTTTCTGCCATATGAATTTTGAGAATCAAACTCCAGTGTTTATAGCAAGCAACTCCTCTACTTACTAAACCATCCTGAAAGCCCCAGGTTGATTTTGTCAGCACCTGTGACTCTCACAGTGACAAATGGGAACTGGCAGGTGGCTATTTGTTATGCTGATACCATTTTCTTAGATATAAACCCAGGAGCGGTTGGACCCTGTGTGCACCTAGTTTTATACCCTTGAGGCATATTTTTTAGATCTGACATTTGCTTGTTTGTTTACTCGTTTATTGTTGCATGTGTGCATCTGCACACACGTGTTGTGCAGCACATGGACGGAGCACAGCTGATAACTTACAGGAGTCTGCTCTCTGTTTCCACTATGTGGATCATGGCGATGGAAATCAGGTCAGCAGGCTCGGTGGCAGGCATTCTTTACCAGCTGAGCCAACTCCAAACCTCCCGAGGCATCTCTACACTGCTGTCTGTGGTAGCCGTGCCATGCTAACAACAGAGTTCAAGAGCTTCCTCTTTCTCTCCACCCTTGGCGGCGTGCATTGTCTGCTTTAGGGCAGCTGTTCTGGCTGAGATGGTGGTCTCCCACTGAACGTGGGTGGAAATAAGCAGCTTTTTCAGAAGCAGACAGGGCTCCGATGGAAAAGCCCTCCCAACACTCCCCTGCCCTCCTTCTCTCTCTCCCCACACTCTCCGGTAATGAGAACACATCAGCATTTAATGGAAACCGAATTACCTTCCGGGGAAAATGGGAACAGGGCTGACTCATCACTCTGGTCCTCCCACCTGAAGCTTTCAGTGAGGTCCGGATGCGGGGGCTGCTGCTTCCCTGCAGTGCCGTCCACTCCATTACACTTCCTGGCACTCTGCTTGACTGTGCGTTGGATGATGAGGTGTACATCCCAGTGAGGAGCAAGGATGCTCAATCAACTAAGGGAGGGGATTTTCAGCATGAGGAGCTCACTCACACTGTACTCAGCACCCAATAACCCCCAGGCTGTGTCTGGCTCACCCGTTCACTGTGAGCATCATAGAACTAAACAGTACATCTGCACAGCCCAAGTCCATCCTGTACGCCACCACCTTTCGGCCTCAGAGAGATGGTGGCCTAAAAAATACACAACTTCCTAATGTTGTCCAAATTACACTGTGCTTGGATGAGAGCAATACATCTCTCTCTTACTGAGGAGGAAGGGAGAGAAGACCACACTGATTAGGGGAGGAATAAGGAGGCATCCCTTGGATTGCAGAAGAAAGGAATTGTGACAAGTAACATCAGTCTCTATACTGCTCCTCATTGAGCTCTGATAAGTGCAGTGCCTCTTGCAGTCAGAATTCCAGTAAGAGTCAGCCTGGTAACCATGGTAACCCCAGAAGATATCCAATCTTCAAAAGTGGCAACCACTTTCAAACGTGTTGGTGGGAGTCTGTAATCCCAGCTACTTCGATGCTGAGGCATGAGGGTTGTACATTCAAGACTTCCCTGGGCTACATAGTGACTTCAAGGCCAGCCTGGGCAACTTAATGAAGGCTTGTCTCAAAAATATTTAGGTAAAAAGGGACTCTGGATATAGCTCAGAGATAGAGCTCCCTGCCTTCTATGAGCAAAGCCCTGGAGCCCATCCTCAGCACCACAGGAAAACAAGCAAAGTGGCAGTGACATTCACTGTGTGATTCTCTTCCTACCTTAGATACCCAAAATGTCTATGCTTACTGTGAGCATAGAAACTACAGGGAAAGGTCAAGAATGAGCCAAAGCACGTGACACTGTCCAGTACGGTGTGGGGGGTGGGGCTAACAGTTAAAACAAAGGAAGTGAATCTGGAGAACATAACATTATAGAATGCCAGTGACCTGGAAGCTTCATCCTCCACTCATGCTCATTGGATAAGTCTACTTGCAGTGGACCCATAAAACACAAGTATGTAAGTTATGGTGACTATCTGCATCGATGTCGACATGAAGGACTGTACGCTCTGGTGCTACCATCACTGCTTGCTGGCACTACAGCTTTGTGACCAGGGTGTCATCCTTCCCTCAGTTAGTTGAAGTCTACAGACCTCTTTCTAGAATAATGCTTTTGCATTAAAAAGTTGGATTATACATGAAACAGTTATTGTCAAGTACAGTTAGTAAGATGTAGCAATATCTGGCAACAGGTGACAGGGCTGGTCACTACCATAAAGAAAAAATGGGTATGAGGACATAAACTAGAAATCACCTGGTGATATCCTTTAGAACTTTAAGACGCCACTGGACCCTGGATCCAAATTCCTACATTTTATTTCTTCACATTTGTTAAAATTAGAATTGAGTAGATATAAAGAAAAACCAACTAACAGGAGGCATAAATAAACTTGCTTTCTATTCCATAAGATTGTCTGAAAGCAGTCCAGAGTCATTATCCTAGCTCAATAGTTATCACCAAAGACTAGTTTCTTCTAAGTACCCTACCATTCCTAGCATAGTTTTGCTAGTCAATGTTATGGGCAACACAAAATAGTAAATACAAAGAAGGATATGATATACCTGTGCTCCTATCAAAAATGACCCTACCTAGCTGCAAGAGAGTCTGGGAAATATAGTCTCCAAGCAAAAAGGATAGTGTAGTGAATGTGGGGAGACAGTGAGCCATCTCTGCTAGTGTTTCATTCTTTCTCTGTGAAACCTTGGATGCTCCTGTATTTTAGAATCTATTACTATTGACCAACGTGGAGTTGTGACTAACCAGAAGAGAACGGGAATATTTGGGAAAGCTACTAGGTACCTAGTAGGTGGTCAACAAGGCTGGAGAACCAGGCTCAGAAAACAACAGGAGCCAAGAGAATCTTCTCTTAAATAACCAACATGATCCATCAGAAAACTCAAAAACTTCTTAGACCAAAAGAAAAGGCAATTTAAGAAAAATTACCACAAATTCCATAGTACCTAGTGTCAAAATTAGCTGTTCTATTGGCTTTATTTTTCTTCATAAGTCATGGGGAGTTATTTTCTTTGCACGATAGAAACCTCCTAGGTACCACTTGCTTTAGCATGTCAATTATTGCCAGGAGATTTTGTTATGGATAAATTACCCCGTGTCTTCCTTTAGACAAGATGCTTTGTACATTCTGATGTGTGCCAGGAAGGAACCAGGTACTATTTGAAGAATGGGTATCATTTGTGTAAACAAAGACTTTGTATGTTGGTTTTAGAGTAGATAGATACTAGGTTCTCAAGATCCCCAGCCAGTGGTCCTTCTGCAGCATTTCAGAGTGCATCAGACTTACCTGGTCCTCAGACCATAGGTTTCCCCGTAGCTACATATGAAAACAGTTTTCCACTACCAGGCCTTTGTTCCTCTCTCCAAGGTAAATGCGGAGATCTGCCTTCCTGCGATTATCTTTATCAGCAGGCATTTGGTAAGTGCTTAGGGTCTAGGAAAGAGCATTCCATTTAAGATGTTCACAGGTATCCAAGGACATAGGATTGCTGCTTTTCCAAACTGCTGCTCTGGTTTTACCCCATGACCAGAATGGCTGATAACAGCATACCCTGAAACTGATAATTCAGAGGCCTGGGTTCCTTTGTTTCTACCGCCTAGAGCAAAACTCTAGACCTAGACTCATAGAAACTGCAGCTATCTGATCAGGAACCATGGCTTCTCACTGACTATTTATGTAGCTTGCTTGCTTACCCAATTCTTTCCATGCTGGGAGAAAAGAAGTGGCATGCTGATTTAAACAATCCATGCCCTATTCATAATTTTATTGAAAATAAACCTTTTAGCTCTTTCTAACCACCTAAAAATGTAGTGTAGTGCACTAACCTTCTCCTCTAGAATTCCCTGATGGTGTAATTCCTTTCTTAAATAACTTTCTTCATTAAGTAACTCACTGGATGTGAACTAGCCACTCCCCTCTAAAAGCTGTCAGCACAGATCTGTGTGTATGCGTGAAAACTCTTATCTGATGGAACACAGTTAGGAGGCTTTCCCAAAAGATGACACAGAAGGTGTGTGACATCATTGTACCTGTAGTGTATATATCTGGCTGGTGGCATGTGTCCCCTTGCTCAAGTGATGCTGTGCTAGCCCCATGCCAAGCCTTCTAAGGTCTAAGCTTCATTTTGCATAAGAAAATCTAGATAACTGCAGGATTCTTTATTATTTTAAAAATTATCATACTGAAGATTTCCTAAGAAACACAAAGGCTTTTGTATCACACTCTTCATAGCCTACAGGTGGGAAATCCTCCCCTGACTCTGACCCCACTTTCACATTATCCTCCTTGTTAGGCAGAGGAATCCAGCTTCGCCAGCTTCTGATCGTGGGTTACATATCCGTTCTTTTTTATTTATTTATTTATTAAAGATTTCTGTCTCTTCCCCGCCACCACCTCCCATTTCCCTGCCCCTCCCCCAATCAAGTCCCCCTCCCTCTTCAGCCCAAAGAGCGATCAGGGTTCCCTGCCCTGTGGGAAGTCCAAGGACCATCCACCTCCATCCAGGTCTAGTAAGATGAGCATCCAAACTGCCTAGGCTTCCACAAAGCCAGTACGTGCAGTAGGATCAAAAACCTATTGTCAGCTCAGCCTCCTGTTTTTCCTTATGGGGGGGGATGCTACTGCCTGGGAGGCTTATACAACAAATATTCTCTCATGTTATGAAGGCTAGAAGTCCAAGGCAGGCTGCCGGGGTGGAGGGGGGATGGGGAGGGGTTGGTTCTGATGAGAGCTATCTTCCCGGCTTGCAGACAGGCACCTTCCTGCTGCACCATCACATGGCAAGAGTAGGCAGGTCTGGCTCTTTCTTCCTCTTCTTATAAAACCACAATCCTGCTGGCTTAGGGCCTCATCCTTAAGACCTCGGTAAGCCTTAAGGGCCTTAACTTCAGATATAATCATATGATAATACAGTGTTCAAGCTATGGATTTGGGAAAACACAATTCAGTTCATAACACCATTTACTGTATTTTAGCAAAAAAAAAGAAAGAAAGAAAGACAAAGAAAGAAAGAAAGAAAGAAAGAAAGAAAGAAAGAAAGAAAGAAAGAAAGAAAGAAAGAAAGACTGCCAGACATTAGAGAGCAGCTCTACCCTTTGAAAGCACTGGGCTAGAGCCATTATTTTCTAATATTTTTCAATACAAACTGCTAAGCCTAACTTGATAATTCTCTCCCTAAGCTATGCACCATTCCTGTGCATATTTTCATATTCTGAAATAGACAAGACACATGTGAAGTTAGGGCACCGTTCTCTGGGAAGAAGTGTTTTAAAAACACCCTTACTAGGTTGAGTTCACCATTGACCTAATTAAATCCCTCACCCAAGGTTTACAATTAGTGTTGTTATCAAGTCCTAATAACTAGCCATTTTGCTTCTAAGTATATTTCCACCTGGAGGAACATAAAGAGCCAGCCCATCCCAAAATGCCCCTGTTTGTGAATCACAATCATTCCTCAGACTCTCATGAATGTTGCTGAGCTGTCTTAGGAAGCAAGAAATGGAATTTTGTAGAGCAGAGAATTCTTTCTTTGTATTTTAGGGTACAAGTTGCTGAACCTCGGATATCATTTTTTTTACATGTTTATGGTGGGGTCCTCAGAAATTCTAATTATCTTTTAACTACTCCAGGTTGGTAAGGTAAAAAGTTGTAGAGTTTACCCATCTCTGGTGGTTGGAGCCACATAATATTCTTTCATTTATGTAACTAAAGCCAAAACTATTTTTTTTCATATAACTTAGGAGACATTGGTGCTAAGTGAGCTATTCTCTTACCGTCTGATTTGGTGATTATGTTGTATGAATCTGATTTGGTGATTACATTGTGCAAAGCTGTCTGTCAAAATCAAGGCACCATAGTTTTGTCCTGAGTTGCTTTTAGAGGGTGTCAAGGCGATACAAGGATATCTTAGCAAATGTGCCATTTGACACACGCACACTCGTGAGGGTTCGTATGTGACTGGTTGCCTGAGATGCGCAGTTAGCCATGCAGAATGGGGCCTTATTAGAAGAGAACTTTAAATGGGACAGCGTTTAAGGTCAAAAGCATGGCAGGGGATGGAACTGCTCAAGTTTGGAAGGTACTTCTTCCTTAGCAGTTGTTTGGTCTTTTCTGGAACACCTCCTCACAGTTCCCCTGAGGACAGATTGAAGTGCGTTTCTCATTTACTCCTCATTCTTCTGTGTGACTGTCAGTGGGCTCTCCACATGTGCATCCCATCTTACTGCAGGGTGTGTAAGAAACATCGGCGTTGGTTGAGGTTCTGATGGTACACTTGCCAGGAAAGTGGCGGTAAGCCTGATCGATAGAGAAGTGGCAGAAGTCAGGCTCAAAATCTGGTAACAATCAAAGGAGACATAATATTACAAGAGGAAACATGGTTGAAGCAGTGTGGAGTGACTGTGTCAGATCTTAAAGAATGCTCTTGTGCAATCTTGTAATAGAAAGGGTTGAATAACTGAGCCATGTGTGTATTTATTCCTTGCCTAGGCGTCCATGTGATTTAATGGACAGTCTTAGCCACGTGACTGGCATGTAGAAATTGGTTGAGGGCCATGGAATGAATACACACATACAAATCCCAGCACTCAGGAGGCAGAGGCAGGTGGATTTCTGTGAGTTTGAGGCCAGCCTGGTCTACAAGAGCTAGTTCTAGGACAGGCTCCAAAGCTACAAAAATATTATAAATAAATAAAACAAAAATACACACAAACATATAGACATGCATGCATGCATGCATACATACATACATACATATAGTCTATTCCTTTTTAAGTTATTTATTATCCAATGGGGGCTGAACCTATGGATCAGCAGTTAAAGGTATACACAGTTCTTGCTGAGGACCTAAGTTTGATCCTCACATTGAAGCAGCTAATGGTTGCCTACAACTCTACTTCCAGGGCATCTGATGCCCTCTTCTGGTCTCCATGAACACTGGCACTCATGTGCATGTACCCCCACAAAGTGTAAAAAATAGATCTTCAAATTATCCAATGAAGAAGTGGATTCTAGAACTGTCTGCCTTGCCAATAATGGAGCTATGTCTTCGCTTAAGTTATTTGATAAACATGTAACACTGGGCTTTGGGTCTGAAAAGTATTTACTGAGCAACCCCTTCGTGCCTGGCCAGAGGTTAGAAGCAACAGAGCTCTTGGGCTAAGAGAGGAGTGTGGAGAAACAGCTCATCTGGGGTAAGAGCAAAGGGTCAAGGCATGGATGCTCACCAGCCCTGCTGTACCCGCTAGCTACAAAGCACACCTTTATCAGGTGCTTTATAAATTAGGAAGTAAGCCTCACTGGAATCACCTTGGAGTCCTCTGTTCTTTGCCATAGGAATGGTGTTACTAAGTGGAAGCAGGTTCCCATAACCTGAGGTCACTTAAGAGTAGGAGGAGCCAGGAAGGAAGAGGGGCTGAAGTGTGCAGGGTTGGAGGAATCCTGGCTTCACTTTGCTCCACAGTTTAAGACAGAGATGGCCAACTCAAAGGTGTTCGAAACACCTTACATGATAATGCCCCTGGTGGTATGTGAAGATTTTCAGAGGCCTTACCTTATGATGCTGAGAAAAATCAAACTGCATGACCATGTGCTGTCCTCGGAGACTAGCCAGACAGAGGACGGCTGCAGGAAGTGGGGGTGGAGCCAGCTCCTTACAGGGCCATGCACCGTCTGCCTCTGCTATGTATGGTTTGTGCTCAAGGCTGCTCCTGACTAGAACAGCTTCTGTCCTGCAAAACAACTTCCAGGACTGGCTCCATAGCTACTGGGAAACACTATCTTGAAAAGAAATCAGGTTATGCACAGGCACTGTAGCTCAGTGGGGAAATGCATGTATCAGGAACTGGGTTTCATCTGCAGCATGAAAAAGACATAGATGCCGGGCGGTGGTGGCGCACGCCTTTAATCCCAGCACTCAGGAGGCAGAGGCAGGCAGATATCTGTGTGTTCGAGACCAGCCTAGTCTATAAGAGTTAGTTCCAGGACAGGCTAAAAGCCACAGAGAAACCCTGTCTCGAAAAACCAAAACCAAAACAAACAAACAAAAAAAAGATAAAGATAAAGACATAGATATACCCACTGCAGAGACAGGGGGGTGTCATTAGATCTTTGTGCCCTCTAAATCTAATATATATATATATATATAATTGCTTGTCAGTTTTTAAAAGATGCCCGTATTAACATAGCAGTGGTTCTGCAGCCAAGGTTAAGGTTTTTCCTCTGATCTTGTATTTGAAATCTTTTATTTCACGTCAGTGAAGTTGTGTTAATTCACAGCAAGAACCAAGCTATGTTAGAGAGGCGGCTGCACATGTAATTCTTTTAAGCAAATGCTTATTTCTTTAGCATACCATACATTGTTATAATCCAGGGTGCATATGGGCATATTGGTTGGATTTTGGTGACTGCAATGTATTATTCAATAGATATTTAAATGTAATGGAACCTATAATTTAGAAGAACCCCTGGCATTCCTAAAACCACCCAGCCCCAGCACTTTAATATTTGCCCTTTCTACTCCAGCAAAATTAACCGTATGTATCAAACATTCACACTGAGTAATGCAGCCATTATTATACCAGTCTCTGCGTGTGTCTGAGGGAAATCATGACTCAGATGCTAAAGAACACCTCCACATAACCAGGCCCTTATCAAAGGCAGCACAACACATTCAAGGCTTGCCTGCAGTAGTTTTACACAAAATGGTCTGGAAAACGCTAGGAGCAAAGGTGTTTGCCAACGCCTTTAGCTTCCAAGGAGACCGATGTTTTAGCCTTTGCTGCTGTAACTTCCTAATGGACAGCTTCTCAGAGGGGAGGCTCCTTCCCATTTGCTGTCCTGTCCTGCAGTAGGGCAGAGATGGGAGCAGCAGATCCCAGCCTGACTCAGGCTTTGTTCCCTTGATTGCCCTCAGCATCCCCGCCACTGTTCTGAGAAACAAGCTTCCTTGCCTCTTACAAGCATCGTAAATCATGGTTTCCTTTTACGGGAAAACTACTGATTTGCTCGTTTGTGTTCCCTTTTCTCTCTGGTCTACACGTTAGTGGGAAATTGCAGCTCATCTGAGGTGAAAAAGGACTTGTCCTCAGATGTGAAGACACAGTAAAAGATGTCAAATGTGTCTGGAGCGACATGAAAAAGAAACAAACGTAGATTTGTAGAAAGATGGTGTTTTGCTTGTATATTTTTACCTGAATAATTTTTTTCTTTTTGGTTTTCCAAGACAGGGTTTCTTTGTAGCTTTGGAGCCTGTCCTGGAACGTCAAGTCCTTAGCCCTCCTTGATCTGGTCCATGTCAGACCTCTTACCCATTTCTCACACACACATGTGGTGATGCAGCCTTGCTGGCCTTATTCTGCAGTGTGCATGCCGAGAGCATTTCCCTCTGGGATGTCCTTCTCTCACACATCCCCAGGAACTGCCTTCTGTGTTCCTTGAAGAGACCATTCCTAATCACTCTATCTAAAGCAGTAAGCCCATCCCCAGCCCGTGGCCCTGTTCCCTTACATTGATTTGTAATATGCATTCTGGGTGTGTCCAGTTAGAATAAAGCCCCACAAAGTCAAGAACTTAGTCTCATTCGGTTGTATGACCCTTGGATATAAAATGGGTCCTGGAGTGATGGGCTTCTGGAAAATATTTGTGGGATTAACATCAAACAAGAACTTTGTCCACGTGTAGTCTCAATCATTTGAGGCACATAAAGCAAAATGTCAAACAGAACTTTCAATAGGTCTAGTTCCTGCTGTCAAAGAGACAGTCCAGACCTGTATCATCCAATGGGAGTGTGTGTGAGCCACAAATATGGTTTACAGTTTCCTAACTACCACGGTGAAAATAAGAAGAAATGGACCAGAAAAATGACTTGGCTGGTAAAGGCTCTTGCTGATCCCAGTGACCTGAGTTTGGTCCCAGAAACGAACATCATAGAAGGAGAATTGTTCTCTGATTCTGCACATGCATGTCACACACACCCATACACTCACACCCCACCACACACACACACACTAACGTATTTTTAAAAGGAAAAGGTGTATATACAATTAATTATGACAATATTTTATTTGATTCACTGGTTATCTAAAATATAACCACTTTAACATACATCTAATATACAAAATTAGACATTCACATATTTTTATGCCACTAAGTCTTCAAATCTGGCAAGTTTACTGAGCTTGCCTCAATTTGGAATTGAACTTTCATTTGTATTTAGGTTTTACAGTTCCCAGTTTAAAATGTAGACTCCAAGTTTCAGTGCATCCCCGGCATCCTGGGATAGCCCTCCACTGCTCAGGCCTTGGACTTATACACTCCTTTGGGTGGAAGACAATCTCTCGCAAGTGTTTCAGCCATTCTCAATAATTTTGAAATAACTGAATTAATGGCATTTTCTAACTATAAATTCATTGGAATTGACCAACACTTCTCATTTAGTCCTTTAGTCATACTGGCTATATTTCAGGGTTGGTAGCCATGGATAGGTAGTGGGTGGTATACTGGATGGCATGGCTCTATTGCATAGTCAAGATGCTTAAACACTTGGTAGTGAACACACTCATGTAAAGACGGCACAGAGAGACAGCCAAGTTCTGAATGTCGCTTTGGCCCTAACTCCTTCATCTCACTCCTCAGGATTCAGCTTACATGTCAGCTTTTCCCATAGATTTCCCAGTTAGGTTAGCTCCCCTCAATTATACTCCGTTAGGACATTATCCAGCTCCCATATTTAGGCTACTGTGCTAGGCTCTAATTAGTCTCTAGATTTCTCTATTTCCGTTTCTCATTAGTTTATAAATGCTGTATGGCTAGGAAACTGCCATTGGTGAGTCCCCAGTGTGGAGTCCTCACTGAGTGTTTGGGAATAAGATGAATGAAATAGATGGAACTAAATGAATGAAATGGAGCTAAATGAATGAAATAGATGGCCGACCTTAAATGAAGAAGGACTAACCCTATTAGACCAAAAAGCAAGGTGTGAAGGGAAACCAGGACGCAATGACAGCAACAAAGACACGAGCTATCACATCAGATGCTCCTGAAGGCCCTGGGGGTATGAGCTAAGATGGAAACCAGCTTGTTTAACCAGGGCCTGCTTTGATGGTGGTCACTGGGAACATTCAGGCACACCTCACATGCTCACTAGTGTTCTCGTGAGCTCATAAGTTCTTTAAAAGGCTGGTTTCCAAGCTTCAGGCATCGCGGATGTGAGTAGATGGAGGCTGACGGCCTAGCTTACTTTAAATGGTTGGTCAGCCCCAGTCCTTCTGTGACTGCGGTCCCCTAAATGACAGCTCCTTTGTCTGCATACCAACTGAAATGGTGAGCTATTTGGAGCTGACTTGGGGCTGTGTGTGATTTATGGGCATTTGATCTAAAGATACTTAAAGGATGGAGTTATTGGAGCCAGGAGGAGGGAGAGATGTGATTCATCACCAAGGACAGTTTACTAAATGACTCTCTAAAACACTGCAGTAAATGCTAAACCAGGACTCTTGTTCCAGCCGTGGAGGCAGGCAAGGGTGTGTGCGCGTGTGTCAACGGGCTAGAACAAGAGATAACGTGCATGCATAGGGCTCAAAAGGATGCTTTTCCAGCCTGTAGAGATGACTGTGACTGTGGGATTCTCGAAGAATATATTTATCTTTTTAGTTTTCTTACATTCTTGGTAAAGCTATATGTCATGCAGTGGCCAAGTTCCTATCTCTGTTTCCATCACGAGGCTTTCTGACTGTCTGTGAAATGGACAGGGAGAAAAAAAATACAGTTTTACAAATTTATATTTTTCAATTCTATGTGGGTTTTGATTTTTCCATTTCTCTGAACATTTTCTCACCTCTTTCATGTTGTACAGCCTATAGATGTAGAGTTCCCTTTGCAAAACTTACCGGCACTGACCAACCTGGTACATGTCAGAATTGCCTAGTGTCTCTCTAAGGAAAAAAAGAAGGTATCAGTGACATGTAAGCAGTTCTCTTGAATACTCGGTACTTGTCATGTGTTCCTTCTGCCCAGGGCACTGCTGTAGTTGTTCAGTGACCCACTCTGCCAAGCATCCATACCTGTTTCTCAAACTCCAGGATGTCCAAATGGCTGGCCAGCTACATCCTTAGCTAGAGGCCTCCTCTGACTCACTGTTACCCTGGAATCACATGGGGATGAATGCTGGGAAACAGCAGCGAACTGGAAGTCGGGAAAAGAGAGGCACAAGACAGGTTGTAGGGACCTTGTATAGACTCATGTTCAGTAATGCAAGACATCACAGTGCTGTGCTGAGTTCCCTGCTCGGGGACAAGAAGACTTGTACCTTGTGACTCTTCCCCCTACAACACACACACACACACACACACACATACACGCACGCACGCACGCACGCATGGGCTAGGGATGTGTCTCAGTGGTAGAGCCCTTGCCTGGCATATACAAGGCCCTAGGTTCAGTCCCCACCATTACAAAAAAAAAAAAGAATCTACTTTTATTTCTCCTGCCCAATGACAATTTCTACCTGTGCTAACTCTATAGTTTAAAACAAAACTAAGGTTTGTTCTAATGAAATACCTCAAACTAGCCACGGATGAGTGAAATGGACAGAGTTACAGAGGCTGAAGTTGGCATCCTCAGTTTTCTTTTGAAACCACTGACTGAGGAAACGATTAGAAATGATTCATTTACAAAATGTGCATTGGTGACCGTTGCAGAATGGAAATAAAGAAAGGAAGATGTAAAAACTCGGAAACACCAGGCAGTGGTGGCACACATCTTTACTCCCAGCATTCAGGAGGCAGAGGCCGGTGGATCTCTGTGAGTTAAAAGTCAGCCTGGTGTACAAAGCAAGTTCTAGGACTGCCAGGGCTGCACAGAGAAACCCTATTTTGAAAAATCAAAATAAGTATGTTAGTTAATTAGTTAACTAAAATAAAAAACTTAGACTCTTTTTTGCTCCAGGATGTCCCCATTTTCCCCACTGGGTAAGAGCAAGGCCAGTGGAGCTAATACACGTGCAGGATTAACCTGTAGTCATCACGATGAGGTGACAGAACCCAGGTCTGGGGAGAAAAGGAACTAATAGCCACACAATGACTGTCTCAGGCCTTGCTGTGTGTGGCAGATGTGATCCTAAAATGTTGGAGGTAAATGTTTTAACTAAATTATATTGTCTGTGGACTGTCACTATTGGTGTGACTCCTGTATACTCCTTAATCTAAAGCCATTGCTCACTTTCCCAAGTGGACTTTGGGAACCAGCGAAGAGACCTAGAGAAGAAGTGTGCTCCTCCCATACAGGAGGGAGTTGTTTCTTGTCTGTGCTCTCTGGACGCTGTGAGTTAGCACTGCGGGCAATGTCATCTTCTTCCTACAGCTCCTACTCCTGAGCACAGAGACTGAAGAGAGGTGCCAAGGAGAGGAACGGGTCAATTCTAAGTCTGCTAGAAGAGTCATCAATCTGTACTGTTGAATTCTAAATTGAAGTCAATTTTTTAAAAACTGTGAACAAAAGTAGAGTTATTCCTTTGTAATTAAAAGTCAAGACCTGGGCTAGGGAGATGCCTCAGCAGTTAAGAGCACTGACTGCTCTTCCAGACATCCTGAGTTCAGTTCCCAGCAACCACATGGTGGCTCACAACCAGGGTATGAGGCCCTCTTCTGGCGTGCAAGTATACTTGCAGAGCACTCATACATAAAATGTAAATAAATTTTAAAAAACCTCAAGACCATTAAACCACCCCAAACATTAGCTTCTAACCACCCCACAATGCCATTACTATTACCTTCTAAGATTAAACATGCAAATGAGAGACTACATGACTGCTAATGTTTTATAAATGAACAAATCAGGTGTGAAATCAAGGTGGGTCTCAGCTATGCCCCCCCTTGCCTGTTGCAGTATTTTACCATTTTTTCACATGTATATATATATATGTATGGGAACCTGATTTTCACTATGAATGGCTTCCATCATTTGTTCTGATTCAAGGCTGATGGCATGAAGTCAACATCTATTCCACATTTGTGGTGATGTTAGGCCACCTGCTCCCACAGATTTGGCTTATTCTAGGGTCCATTGTTGTTTTTTGAAGTATTCACACAAATGAGAAATACCTATGCCAGATGCGGAATATTTATTGTTTTGCATCCTCCCACAGTGACAGCGTTAGTTCAGAGAAAGAAAGAGGAAGGCGCAGAGAATAAATAACTTGGAGAAATGAATGGTGCGGTCACATTAGCCATTGAACAGTCAAGACTGGGTTTGAAAAATATTGTGACATTATGATCCAGAGCCAGTTTGAGGGGCAACTCAATAAGATTTGAGGCCCGGATAATCACGCTGATCCTAGCAGCTGCTTTTATTTGGTTCGTAACATGACTAATTTTATCACTAATATCCATAACAAAATGAGCTACACAGACTCCTCCTGCCGTGAAGATGCTCTGCCAGGACGTAAAGAAGTACAAGCCTTTCACTGCCTTGTTCTGTTGTGATCCAAATGCTGGTGGCGGGCCAGAGGCTGTGCACAGGCTGTTGGCATGCAGTGGCTGTAGCAGCGGTAAGCCGGGTCTAGTCGAAGACTCTGCAGAGCCACAGGGTCCATAAATCTCCCGAGTCGCAGCCGGCTCAGTCAGCCATTCAGCCCCTCAATCTTGTGCCACAGACCTGGGAATGAGATTTTTTTTTCCTATGGTGGTGGTTTAATATTAACACTCGGTGGCTTATGATGGCATTTGCTGCACAATTGGAAGGTTTTTATTCTGAACACTGGATTTGTGGGATTTCTTCTAGTTCTCTTTTAAAGTCGCTTCCTCCAAAATATAGAAGCCAGGCACAAAAATCAAACAGGATTGCCTCTTTCATAGAGAAAAAAAAGCAACACATATCCAGCCCTTTTCCTCCCTCGTCCATGTTGTTTCATTGTTCTTTTGTTTTACATCCTGTCTCTCTTTAAATATGACCAAGAAGGGCACAAGCCTAATAAAATACCTGCAGTGTATTATGGTATTAGGTTCATGATTGTCATTTCGTACAGGTGTTTATACGAAAGTGCAAAGACTGGCAGCTTACTTCTTTTCTTCGAGGACACGGGAACTTATTGTTGCTGCTGTCAATCTACCTGGCTATGATCGTCTTATATTTACTAATTTCCACTTACTGTGGAAAGAGCCCCCCAAACCTATGAGAATGCAGTGTTTTGGAACCACCTCCTCCCTCCCTTTTTCTAGTTGTCTTGCACAGATGGTACTGGAAGAAAGAGGCACTGCATGAGAAACGAGAAAAACAACTATAGACGTTCTTCCTGTGTGAGCCACATGAATTGGGGTTCACCCCACCCCTATGTTTGATCAATATCATTAGAGTTGACTTCTGGGTCAGTGTAAGGAGGCTGGAATAAAGGAAGGAGAGATGCTTTGGGCTATACTGACATAGCACAAAACAGAAGGCTAGATGACCACGAGTAGAACTTGGTCCTTAGTAACAAAGTTGGCACAGCTTCATCTCCTGCAGCATCTCAGTGGGTGGGTTTTCTTCCTTCTTATTTCGTTTCCTTTTTTTAAAAAATTTATTTATTTATTAAATATTTCTGTCTCTTCCCCGCCACCGCCTCCCATTTCCCTCCCCCTCCCCCAATCAAGTCCCCCTCCCTCGTCAGCCCTAAGAGCAATCAGGGTTCCCTGCCCTGTGGGAAGTCCAAGGACCACCCACCTCCATCCAGGTCTAGTAAGGTGATCAGGGAAATGCAAATCAAGACAACTTTAAGATACCATCTTACACCTGTCAGAATGGCTAAAATAAAAAACACCAATGATAGCCTTTGCTGGAGAGGTTGTGGAGAAAGGGGTACACTCATCCATTGCTGGTAGGAATGCAAACTTGTGCAACCACTTCGGAAAGCAGTGTGGCGGTTTCTCAGGGAATTCGGGAACAACCTACCCCTGGACCCAGCAATTCGGTTTCCTTTTTGCAAAAGAAGAAACAAAAAAGACTTCTTGACCTGGCCCATAGAAGGGCAGTCATTAGCTTGTAGGTTAACCTCTAGCAGCTACTTCATAGGCCTTGTGCCTTAATCCCTGAAGCCTTCCCTGTCTTGACCCGCTTCAGTTCCTGCTAGCAGGTGCGTCACTGAGAGAGGGACATCTGGCAGCATGCTGATACATATTCACCCCCAATTCCTCACTCTAACTGCCCCCTGCTCCACTCCCACATCCTTGCCCCTCTCCAACTTCATGTCCTTTTAATTTAAAAAAAAGATTTATTTGTTTTATTTTGTGTGTATTAGCATTTTTCCAGTGTGTATGTTATATTCACTGTATGCATGTCTGGTTTCCTTGGTAGTCAAGAGGGTGTCAGATCCCCTGGGACTAGAAGCACAGATGGTTGGGAGCTACCATGTGGGTGCTAAGAATTGAACTTAGGTCCTCTGCAACAGCAACAAGTGCTTTTAACCACCGAGTCATCTCTCTAGTCCCCTTTTATTTTTTTTAACAATGTATCTTTTAGTTCTCTTTTATACTATATACTAATCCTCTGTTGGATTTATAGCCGGCAAAGATTTTCTTCTCCAGAATTTAATTTCTTATTGGACTGGTCTGGGCAGAGCCAGAGATGTTCCCAGCCAATGTTTTTGCTGCTGGTTCTGGAGCCAGCACTGTGCAGTGTTGGAGCACAATGCACATCTATTAGTATTTTACCCCAGGACCTTCAGATCTTGTGATCTTACTAGCAAGAATTTTTTGTCCCAGTGGCATCCATCACTTATGGACCTGACTCTTGACCTTTGATTTTGTAATACTTATTTATGTTACTTTCTGTATATGAGTGTTTTGCCTGCATGTATGTCTGCGAACTATGTGCATGCAGTGCCCTGGACAACAGAAGGGCAGAAGTGGGCGGGTCCCTTGATCCTAGAGTTCAGAGGTTATGAGATAACACATGGGTGCCGAGAAGCAAACCCAGCCTCCCTGGAAGAGCAGCCAGTGCTCTTAACCACAGGACCATCTCTCCAGCCCGCAGAGCATTCTGTTTTAAAGATGGGATGTCACTAAGTAGCCTAGACTGGCTCCAAACTCACAATTCCCCTGTCTCAGCACCCTAAGTGCTGGGATTACAGACATGAACCACCACATGCAGCTTTAAACACTTACGCTCCTGTTTTCTTTATTGAGGCCTCCAGACAACAATGTCATTCGCACCTCCACCTTACACAGGAGAAAACAAATTCAAAAGAATGAGCTAGTCCGGTTTTATCCCAGGCTTTTTCAGACCCAGGCCAGCTGGCCTTGGTGAGTTCCCGAAAGAACATCCCCATTGTCTCAGTGTGTGGGTGCACCCCTTGTGGTCCTGAGTTCCTTGCTCGTGCTCTCTCTCCTTCTGCTCCTGATTTGGACCTTGGGGTTGTAGTCTGGTGCTCCAATGTGGAACTCTGTCTCTGTCTCCTTTCATCGCCTGATGAAGGTTAATATCCAGGAGGATGACTATATGTTTGTCTTTGGGTTCACCTTCTACTGCACATACTGGCTTTGTGGGAGCCTAGGCTGTTTGGATGTTCACCTTACTAGACCTGGAAGGAGGTGGGAGGTCCTTGGACTCCCCACAGGGCAGGGAACCCGGTCTGCTCTTCAGGCTGATGAGAGAGGGGGAGTTGATTGGGGGAGGGGGAGGGATATGGGAGGCAGGGGCGGGGAAGAGACAAATCTTTAATAAATAAATAAATAAATTTATTTAAAAAAAAAAAAAGAATGAGCGGCTTGCTCAAGGGCATGAGGTACCAGGATTAGGACTGTTAGCCAGGTTAACTCCAGAGGGTTTAGGTCCTCAAAATAGTGTCCAAACTCACTGACCAAGAAATATACAGGAACAGAAAGTCAAGTTTAGCTCAGTGCATGGGAAGCTGAGGCAGGAGGATTGTGACTTTCAGGACAACTTGAACTACTTATAGAATTCTTGGCCAGCGTAAGCTGTACAATAAGACTCCATCTCAAAAAAATGGCCTTTAATACTGGCACTTGAGGGAGGAGTGTGTGTTAAAATCAAGCCTGAGCCACAAATTGTCAAATTGTCTCAAACAAGCAAACAAACAAAATTCAAATACAGCAGGAAAGGGAAGTGTCTGTTCTGACTCTCTCCTGCCGCATACACTTCCCTTAAGTGGACCCACGTGAAGCACAGGTGCACAGCGTCAGGCTACTAACTGCTGGACTCCAACCGTGGGAAGCGGCACGGGGAGGGGGGTGGTGGGTTGGGGCATGGATAAAGCTGGGACAAGCAGTGTCCTCTAATACGCAGTAAATGAGTTCCTTTCACCAAGAAGTTTCTAAATTTTGCTTTTAAGAAAGCGTCACAATGAGGTCAGCTGGTGCATCATGTCATTAAAGACGTCATAAGACAACAAATGGAGTAGCTGCAAGTCAAGACCCTTCCGTTGTGTGCACTTTTTCCAATAAGAGTTCAAGATAAGCACTCATTCTAACAGTAATTAATATATACTCCTCAATTCATAGACAAATCGGAAAAATCCTCCCTCTCACAGTATTAAAAAAATACTACCATAAAATTATTTTCAAAACTTATCACAATTATATAATGTATTTTGATATATTGCTTAATTGGCGAATGGTAATTATAATGATGGCTAGACTGATATAACTTTGATCACTAGAAAGCCTGTGGAAACAAGACACAATTCTACATAAATTTAGATAAATGTGTCAGTTGCAGAAAAATATAGAAGGTTGGGTGATAAAGTTGTTCAAACATGGGTTTTTCTGCCTATAAATGTACCTTTTTCGGTTAGATTCTGGGGGGAGGTTGTGGTGGAAATTTGAAACTCTGGGAGAAAGGGGAATTGTATAAATTTCTTTTGACTCAAGAATTAATCGCCATGGTTTTTAAGTGGCGGATGACCAGCTCAGAATGGCTGGTTTTAGGTGCCGCTGACCCATCTCCAAAAGTGGCATCATGGATTTACTTAAGGATGTTCTTCTAGCTACAAATAGAACCAGAGTTGTGGTGAAAACGCTTAGTGTCAGTTTGGAAATGTGGCATGGGGCGGGGGAGGCTTCTCCCAAATCCTTGGGACTGGACTAGCTGAGCATGAAGCTGGGCTCCATTCCCTCCGACTTGAGCCCCAATGAGCACCTGCGGCCACCCCTCAGGACAGCTTCTCAGGTAGTTCTTTCCCACATCTCCTTTCACCCCAGAAATCAGAATCCTTGCTGTGACGATTTTATCTTTGTGAAATAAATGTTTCCTCCTGACTTTACTAGCACCAAGTGAGAGTGTTTAGCTGCACCCACTGGCATAGCATAGTATGCAGCCAACTATTGCCAGGTGCTAAAAGGAGTACAAATAGCTCCACTTTCTTTTCTTCTTATGGGAAGCTTTTTGTTTTGTTTTTAAATCTTGCTGCAGGATAGTCTTGATGGCTTTTGAAAAATCTGAACTGCTCCCTTCCCAAACAGAAGGAGGTAGAAATACAGTCTCTCTTCAGCAAGGCAGAATAGGAGCATTGACGTACCCTTCTTAGTTCTGTGCTTTGAGAGAGCTTGGTGGAAGCTGTGCTCAGAGGCCCAGCTGGAGCCAATCCTAACCCCGGCAGTCCTCGGACCTTCAGTTAGCTATCCAGTAGCACTGCCCACTTGATCTCACTCCTACAGCGCTTTTGACTTCCCTGATGTGTGCGGGAAACCCCTAGTCGGAGTTCTGTGATGCAAACATTCAATGGGAAATCCTGAGGACCTGAGCTCTTAATAGACTGGGAGCCAAGATTCAGATTGCAAAACCCTCTTAACGTATGCTGAGGGCATAACTCAGTAGTGGCGCACTTGCCTAGCAAGTGTGAGAGGCTGGCTTTGATGCCTAGTGTTTGAAAGAGGGAGGAAATATTTATGAATGAAGATAACTCCCGTGACTATTGCTAAATCTCTCGTTAGTTAATTCAGTGCTAATAACTGTATCACATTCAAGATGTGCTTGTGTTTCCCTCCGGGTGATGAAATTGGGTGGATCCATTTCTTTAGTTGTCTGTCTTGCTCCACCTCGCCATGCTTGCCCGTGTTGTTTTGTTACCCGAAAGGGAAGCACCACTGTTACGGAGCGAAAGAAAATGGTGGGCAGCTCTAAGTGGGCGCAGTGACTCCAGTCCAAACCGTTTCCTGGTGCAAGTGCAACTCGGAGTGGATTTGAAATTTTTGAAGACTTTCTGCCTCCCCGTCCTTAAGTGTATTTACTTTGCCTACAGTATTTGTGTGTGTGTGTGGTTTATGCATGCGTATGTTCCACACGTCTTGTGCACATGACCAAGGAGTGCACGCCTACATGCTGGTCAGAGATTGACATCAGAATGTCTCCCTCAGTCTCTCTCCACCTCCACCCTAACCTTGTTTGGAGACTGGGTCTCTCACTGAGCTGGAGCTTGTCTTTTTAGCTAGCCTAGCTAGTCAGAAAGCCCATGGACCCTGTCTATCTCCTCCTCCAGGGCTGGGATTAGAGGTTCATGTGATGCTGTATCCAGCGTTTTTGCAGGGTGCTGGGGACCAGAACTCAGGTCTCATGTTTAGACCGGAAACACTTTCTCCATTGAGCTGTCTTCCCAGCCCACTTACACTTTTTAATACTAACTGCCAGAAAATTCTCTGTTAATCAGAGACTGGGTATTGACATTTTCCCTATTGCTCTGTCCGATAGCAATCAGAAGACTAAAATGCTAGCAATCCCGCATCCTATGATTAGAGATCACTATTAAGCCCTGGGCTAACTCCACTAAATCAAGATATAAAAACAAAACAGAACAACAACAACAAAAAAACACTGGATGTGGTAGTGCATTCCTTTAATCCTAGCACTTGGGAAGCGGAGGCAGGCAGATCTCTGTGAGTTCCAGGCCAGCATGGTCTACAGAGTAAGTTCCAGACCCTGTCTAAAAAAAATGAAAAACAGCCAGGTGGTGGTGGTGCACGCCTTTAATCCCAGCACTCAGGAGGCAGAGGCAAGTGGATCTCTATGAGTTTGAGGTCAACCTGGTCTACAAGAGCTAGTTCTAGGACACACTTCAAAGCTACAGAGAAACCCCATCTTGAAAAACCAATAAATAAATAAATAAATAAATAAATAGTAAAATTCCAGTTACATTAAAGTTTCTTTCTGCCTGTGATTAGCAAAACCACAATGCTTTTCCTGAGATATGATGATGGCTTATTCTTTCCTGTTTAGCCATTTTTCCCCAGATAGGAAATCCTGAAGTAGTCTCTGGACTGTGGTTAGAATCTTTCCAGTCACTTGCAGGCAAGGCTAATGGTGTTGAGACCATCTTTTCATGTTATTTATCTCTCATGGTTTGAAATCCTTCACCTCTGCCCCAGCATGTGAGTGCCCCCTTTCATCAACCCTAAGTACTGGAGCCATTTCAGAGTCCTGTCACATATCAGCCTGAGTTCCATGTGTGTGTGTGTGTGTGTGTGTGTGTGTGTTTAGCTGAAACCAGATAAGAGATAGAAACACAGATATGCTTGCTTGTTTATGATATGGTGCACAAAAATTCCCACTCGTAGTTTTGTATCTGCATCCATTGCTCCTGACAGTATATGCTTGGTCTTTAGATTCTTAGAAGCAAGGTGGAGCCCAGGCCTCAGAGCTGAAAGACAGGATGTGAGGCCCCCAGGCGAAGGAATTTAAGGAGACAGCAACTGGCTAAGCACACAGCCTGGGAAATTATGGTGAACCAAAGAGGAAGGGGTTTCTCTGCCTTTAATTTTTTCCCATTTAGATCCACAAAACCTAACCTACTTCGAAGGACTTCTCAGGTTTACATGTAAAAGCTATCAAGAGGAGCTTTTAAGAGCCTAAAGACTCATGGGGAGTGTCTTGTGAGTTTGGGGTCCATTCCAGTGTTGGGGGAGTGTCTTGTGAGCTGGGATGCCCCCTAGTGTTTGGTGTGTCTTGTGAGCTCAGGGTGCTTTCTAGTGTTGGGGGGATGTCTTTTGAGTTCCGAGTGCCCTCCAGTGTTGGGAGCTGTCTTGTAAGCTCAGGGTGCCCTCCAGTGTTGGGAGAGTGTCTTGTGAGCTTGGGGTGCCCTCCAGTGTTGGGGGAGTGTCTTGTGAGCTTTGGGTGCCCTCCAGTGTTGGTTGGAGCTCATCACCATTCACTGTCCCTTAAAACACCCTACAAGGACTTAATCGGTATCTTGTCTCTTGTGGTTCTTGTCTCTCACACTTAGCTTTGTGAGGAGCTTCCTCTGTTTGTTATTTCTGAATATTCTGGCCAGCTAAGTCTCTTAGGTATTTTTTAAATGACATTTGGATTTGCTTCTATGTAGACTTGAGCTCTTAGGGAAAGGAAAACAGTTTCCAGGAAATTTACTTCCCAGCATAAATCCTTTTGATTAAGTTAGTTGTCTTCCCCCATCTCTCTCTCTCTCTCTCTCTCTCTCTCTCTCTCTCTCTCTCTCTCTCTCTCTCTCTCTCTCTCTCTCTCTCTCTCTCTCTTCCTTTGTCCCCGTTTGTGACACAGTCTCATTACCAAACCCAAACTGGTCTAGAATTCACTATGACACCCAAGCTGACCTCACCACCATGCCTAGCTTGCCCAGCAGGAATCCTGCCTGTCCCCAAAGCTTTCCAGATTTGCACCCCCTCCCACCCAATGTCAAAGTGCTTATGTTTTTAGACCTTCCTAGAAACAAACACTAGCAAACCTGCTACCTCACAGAGCAGCTCCCTGCTCTTGAAAATTACATTTGAACTTCTGCCTCCCTCCACAGAATGGCTCCTAAAGCATTTCCCTTTCTTTTCTTCTCCAGTCTCATTCAGTCTGTCTGTATCAAAGCATGCCTCCTATTTGTTACTTAGGCTAGCTGTCAAACTAGGCATTTGAAATACTCAAAAGCCTTTGCCAGTTCTTATGTGCCCCAAAATTCAAGAGCCACAAGATTAAGCAAAGAAATTCCTTGCTGTTCTTGCTTATTGGTTAATCTTGTCAAATATTATCTGTCTTCACACTCCCAGCTGCTGCTGATGTGAAATATTCTCTGTAGTCATGTGCTCACATGTGGTGTGTGTGTATATGTACAATGTGTGATATATTGTGCATTGGTGTCTGGTGTGTGTATGCAGTGTGTGTCAAATCTATTGTTTTCACTGTACATGTAGTGACGTGGCATATTGTACAATGAGCATGTGTGTGCATGTATGTGTATGTTGAGTATGCATAATAAACATGTGGTATGTGTGTGGTGTCAACTATCAAATATTGAAGTATGCATTTAACATGTGTGTGGAGCCAATGTCGGTATGCCATGTTTTTTGTCAAGACAGGGTTTACCTGTGTAGCTTTGGAACCTGTTCTGTAACTCGCTCTGTAGACCAGGCTGGCCTCAAACTTACAGAGATCCGCTTAGGCATGTGCCACTACCACTCGGCTTTGTGTGTGTGTGTTCTGTTTTTATAATGTGTGTGCATACCATATGCACAATGTGTGGTGTATACTATGTGTAGGGTTGTGATTATATATTGTATATTTATAATATATATTTGTGTTGTTGTATATACTATGCCCTGTATGTATGTGAAGTATATGTGGAATGTATGGTTGTGTGGTATGTTACATATAACATATATAGTGCATATACTGAATATATAGAGTTCCTTGTATATGTATATGTGTGCAGAGTATATGTGTAGCATGTGCTGTGGATAAAATGTGTGTGTGACTGTACGGCATATGTGTAGAAGGTATATGTGTGGGTATAGTGTATATATAGTGTGTATCAGGCTTGTGTGTGCTGTGGTATGGAGTGTGGTATATGTATATTGCATGTACTATGCATATAAAATGTGTGTGTGATCTCAGGAATATGCCTGTGTGTGGTTGGTTGGAGGTAGAGCACTCACCAAACTCCCAAAGGCCAGAAGGATCAGAACAGCTTGCTTGTGCATGAAGAAACCCTGTGGAGGAATACTTCTTCACACCCTCTCCGGGTGGCTCTGGAGAAGCAGGGAAGAAACTCTTTGTATCAACTGTATCTAGAAGCTGCTGAAGTCAATTCCAATCAGAATGTCCTGGTCAGAGAGGCAATGGCTAGAACTAGCCACAACTTGGTCTGTCCTTCAGATTCGGGCGCTGTCCTGAGCAGTTGACTCGATCTGGTAGGGAGCCTGACGATGGCCAATGGGGCCTGGGAGACACTTGAGTTTTACTTTCCTCTGCTGTAAAAAGCAAAAGTCTAAGCATACTTGACGCCAACTAAAAAGGGCTAAACTCAAAGAGTTTATGATGTTTCAGGTCAGAGTAGCCTGTGAAGTGTGGCGTCCTGGTCTCGCAGCCTGGTGGGTTTGTGGGAGCGCAGGCTCACTGCTCCATTCTCCTTGCTGCTCTTCTACGCTGGGTAATTTATGTACAAACCCCACAAAGATCCCAAATGTGAGAGTAAATGGCTGTTGACAGTGTATACTTCCGTGTGACTGCCACCGAAATCAGAATGTGGAACATCCTCACTTCCCCCAAATTCTCTGACTCCCAACTCTACTCCTAAAGTATAGAACCTTTTAAGTTCTCTCATTCAATGTATTGCTTTTAAAATAATACATTCCCGTTATCAGTAATTCTTTTCTTTGATTATTAAATGGCATTCTGGTGTGTAGATAAATCACCATTTATTTCTCCATGATCCTATGAATGGACGTTCTGGTTGTTCCTTGTTTTTTTTTTTTTTTGTTTTTGTTTTTTTGTTTGTTTTTTTTTTTGTTTTTCTCTTTGGCTGGAAGCATCTGCTTTTTAGGGTCTGCTCTCTGAACACTCTCCAAAGTGTCTTCCAAAGGCTGCTCATGTGCTCATTTCACTTCAGTACCCAGGACAGGGTTTGACGAGTCATAAACCAGTGTTAAACAACTGTGGGTTCTGCGCTGTACCACCTCAGACCCCCATGTGTTGTGTAGGAGAGAACCATTCACCCCCATCCTTACCCATGCTTGGTGGGCATGCAATTGACTCTCCTGAAGTCTCAACTCACAGTTCTCTGAGGACAGATGACACGAAACAGTGGAAGTTCAGTACGGAGACTCACTGTCTCAAATCTTACTAGAGACAATCTACAAAATAGGATGCAGTAGTGTGCTCTAAACCTAGTGTCTTATGTACTTCTCTGAAACTCCGCTGAATAGACACATAAGGCCTTTGATACTTGGTGTAGGAGCAGTCCTCTGGGGCACTGGGGACAGAGGGAGCCAAAGCAGCTATGTGGCTCGTGGTAAAAAGGGACAAATGGAGATAGTATGGTTCGTTTTCTGTGGGTTTAGTTCGTGATTCTTTAATCTAAACACAAGTGGGAGGGGACTGAGGATGAAGCTGGGGAACAGGGTTTCTACTGTTGTGAAGAGGCACTGTGACCACAGCAATTCTTACAAAGGAAAATTGTTGAAATAAGAGCAGCGGGCTGCGTCCCCGGCACCCGGCCGCCCGCACGGCTAGCTTTACCCGAAATAATTACACGGAAACTGTTTTCTTTTAAACACCGCTTGGCCCATTATATCTAGCCTTTTCTCGGCTAACTCTCGCACCTGGACTAGCCCATTTCTTATAATCTGTGTAGCCCACGAGCTGGCTTACCAGGAATGATCTTAACCTGTGTCTGCCTGGAGTGGGAGAATCATGGCGACTCCTTACTCAGCTTCTCTCTCCCAGCATTCTGTTCTGTTTACTCCTCCCACCTATGTTTTAATCTATGAGGGCCAAGCAGTTTCTTTATTGCTTAACCAATGAAATCAACAGATTGATATATGACACTCCCACACCACTTCCCCTTTTTCTGTTTAAACAAAAAAAGGAAGGCTTTAACTTTAACATAGTAAAATTACATATAGCAAAACAGTTATCAAGCAAAAATTACAGTTACAATATTTATATCTATTTTATCTTTTGTCATAACTAAGGAAAACTATAACTGTCTATTCATTCTTCAACTCCATCAAAGACTCCAGAAGGAGAAAATATTTAACTGGGGCTGGCTTACAGTTCAGAGGTTTAGTCCGTTATCTTCGTATCTGGTAGCATGACAGACACGGTACTGGAGAAGGAGCTGAGAGTTCTACAGCTCGGCAGGCAGCAGGCAGGAAGAGAAGGAAACACTTCCTCTAACAAAGCCACACCTACTCCAACAAGGCCACACATCCTGATATTGCCACCCACTGTGGGCCTATGAGGTCATTTTTATTCAAACCACCCCATTCCAGTTCCTGGCCCCCATAAGCTTTTAGCCATAACATAATGCAAAATGCATTTGCTCCAACTTTGAAAGTTCCCATAGTCTATAACAGTCTCAACTCTGTAAAAGTCCAAAGTCTCTCCTGAGACTCATACAATCTCTTAACTGTAATCTCCTGTAAAATCAAAATGAAGAAGCAGATCACATACTTCCAACATACAGTGAAGCAGAATATCCATTACCATTCCAAAGAGGTGGAACATGAGGAAATACTGCACCAAAGAAAGACGGAAAACAGGGTGTGCAAAGTCCAAACTCTGCAACTCCATGTCTGATGTCACAGTGCTATGCAGATTCCCCAGCTCCTGGCAGCTTTGTTGACTACACACTCAGCTCTTTTGGGTTGGTTCCACTCCCTTTTAGTAGCTCTCCCTGGCATGCCTCCCACCGCTCTGGCATCTCCAACATCTTGGGGTCTCCAGCACAATCCAGGCTTCCTTCACCATCACAGTTCCACTAGGTGGTCTCTCTAGGCCTCCAGGCAGAAACATTCCTGTCACCTGCCTGGCCTCAGCAGCTTTCCTTAGTCTTTGGGGGAGAGTTCACAATCCCTTTCTTGTATCCTTGACTCTAAAGCCAGAATCAGATGGCTGAAGCTGCTAAGTTCTGCTGCTTGCTGGGGCTCAAACATGGCCTCCTTTGTTAAATTACATCTTCATTGCTTTCTGTTTCCAGTGGTTTCATTCACCCCTGAAACTTAGCTGTCCTGATACTTGATATGTAGCCCAGGCTGGCTTCAAACTTAGAGATTCTTCTGAGTTATGGTTAGCAGATTTAATAAGTATAGGATGCTTGGTTAAATTTGAATTTCAGATAACTTTTTTTAGTATAAGCCTATCCCAAATACTACATGTCAAATACTCATGCCTCCTCTCACCACATTAAAAAAAATAGGGGCTAGAGAGTTGTCTCCATAGTTAAAAGCACACACTGCCCCTGCTCTTGCAGTGAAGCTGAGTTTGGTTTCAAGCGCCCATATCAAGAAGCTCACAAGTATCTGTAACTCCAGCTCCAGGGGATCTGACGCCTTTGTGGGTATCTGCACTCAAGTGCACAGATATACAGAAAGGGGAGAGCGAGGGAGCTTTAATTATTTCTTTTAATTTAAACAATGTCCTGGATTTTATCTCCCCACCATCTAAGGATTGTTGGAGTATGGAACAAAGTGACATGAGGGTGTCTAGAACATGATGGGTGTACTATCAATACTCTTACGAGCCTGTCTGCTCCACCCATGTCTTTGGCCAGGTTTCTGCTTCTTTCCCAAAACCATGATCAGTCTGCAAAGAAAGGAGCGCACACATACTGGGAATTAGCATTCCAGCCAACGCTGGCTTCAGTCTCCCCTGCCAGGGAACCAGTCTGCCTGTGCCACTGGGGTGCTTTCTCACTGCAGGCTCCCCGAGTTATTAGATCATCCCTCATAAACAGCAGCCAGTGATGCCGAATGAACGATGGCTGCATTAATATCCCAGACTAAGTCACTCTGGGTCTGATTTTTCTGGCGCCGTAGCCCTAGAAAACCATTCCTCAGGATGCACCAAGACCAATCATTTCCACAGTCAGTTGCAGCCAGGAACGTATTAGAGGGCCAAGATTAATGGCTCCCATAGTCAACCTTTCCAGAGAGCAGAGATGAAATTCTATTCTGGGTGGATGCCGACATCCTGAAACCAAAGGAAGAGGGGTGGAAAGAATAGAAAGAGTGCTTGAATGTCTACTGCAAAGTCGTAAATCAGGGATAGGCAAAGTGAATCTGTCTCTGCCAGCCATTTACTTGATTTAGGCTACTACGGTTTTACTTCAGACAGTCTAAAAAAAAGCATGCTGCACCTTGGAGTTCAGTCCTGACTTCCTGACTTGTGAATTCTTTATTTTTCTAAAAGGAAGGCTAATACATGCTTGAGGAAGTATTAATTATGTCCATGACAAAATAAATCCATCAATCCATAGGGAGTCCATTTTCTACAGAGACCGCACACTGAGATAGGATGAGCTTTGGACCGGCTCAGGTGAGGAGGTGAGGACAAGGGAACAGCTTCCAGTCGCCAGCAACTGGGAAACCTCCTCTCCTCTGGTTAGTCCTTTTAGTAAGTTTTCACTGGCCACATACAAGTTATCCAACTTCTAAAATTTTGCACGTTTGAGAAAAGGTTTCTTTGGAACAAAGTTACAACAAACACAAGTGTCACAGCCACATTTGTGGTGTGCCTCACTGGGCTGTGTGTGCATTGATGTGCAAATGGGTATCATGCGATGGTTTTGTGGCTGTCTTGGAGCGCCGCACAGAAAGGTATTCATATCCTTTAAATCCCTGTTAGTTTAAAAAGTCACACTATCCCACCTTTGTATGGGCTGCTGATGACCCCTGCCAGCCTTCAGGGCGTGAGGACGTGTGCTAGCAGAGGCAGGCAATGGGTCTTGGTTTCAGGGCGTGAGGAAGTGTACTAGCAGAGGCAGGCAATGGGTCTTGGTTTCAGGGCGTGAGGAAGTGTGCTAGCAGAGGCAGGCAATGGGTCTTGGTTTCAGGGCGTGAGCAAGTGTGCTAGCAGAGGCAGGCAATGGGTCTTGGTATCAGGGCGTGAGGAAGTGTACTAGCAGAGGCAGGCAATGGGTCTTGGTTTCAGGGCGTGAGGAAGTGTGCTAGCAGAGGCAGGCAATGGGTCTTGGTTTCAGGGCGTGAGCAAGTGTGCTAGCAGAGGCAGGCAATGGGTCTTGGTTTCAGGGCGTGAGCAAGTGTGCTAGCAGAGGCAGGCAATGGGTCTTGGTTTCAGGGCGTGAGCAAGTGTGCTAGCAGAGGCAGGCAATGGGTCTTGGTTTCAGGGCGTGAGGAAGTGTGCTAGCAGAGGCAGGCGATGGGTCTTGGTTTCAGGGCGTGAGGAAGTGTGCTAGCAGAGGCAGGCAATGGGTCTTGGTCTCACCACAGGTTTGCTTTTCCATTTCAGGTGATTGGCTGTCTGTGCTGGTGAACCAGACTTCCCGCAGAAAACAGATAGAATTTAGCACAACAAATGGGAAAAACCCAGTCAGGATGTAGGAGATATAAATAGCATTAACAATGGATATTGATATTGGATAGTCATAGACTCTATGGAGCTACAGAGCAAACATTCTTTTTGATCCCTCATAGAACAATTTTAAATTGGACCACATGCTCTGTTATAAAGCAGGTTCCAAATATTTTAAAACCTATCAAGCATGTTTTCTTATCACCTTGAAATTAAATTAGAAATAAAGTAAGAAAAATTATGGGGTTGGAAAAGAAGAAGTATAATAGACCTGTTGCCAAATCAATTGCTTTTGAGGCTGGAGAGGTAGCTCAAGTGGTACAGGGCTTGCTTTGCTAGCCTGCGAAGCTGAGTTTGACCAGTGCAAACTCGTGTAGAGCCCAGCTATGTTGGTTTACACTCATATTCCAGCATTGTGGAGGTATAGACAGGCAGACCCCTGGGACTCAACGGCCAACCAATGTGTGTCTCTGCCTCTCTCTCTCTCTCTCTCTCTCTCTCTCTCTCTCTCTCTCTCTCTCTCTCTCTCTCTCTCCCTCTCTCTCTCTCTGTCACTCTCTCCATTTATATAATACATTATATATTATATGAATATATTACACATACACATACAACAGATGGCTTCTAAGGAACCACACCTGAGGTTGACCTCTATTCTACAAACCCACACACATTTGCACACACATGCACACATGCACGCACACACATGCACACACACACATATGCAAATCAATTGGAATGGTCTAGACAAACTCTGATTTTAAAAGAACCCAGTATTGAATTCTTCATTATTTAAAGAAGAATTTGTTGAGTTACTAATACCATACTAAGGATAAATAAGGCATGGGGCTTCTCCTCAAGGAACAGACACCAGATAGATTCTTGGTGACTTTCAGTGTGGCTTTCTTCTATGTCAGGTACCTGCTAAGGGCTGTGGAAATATATAGACCACCCAAGCTACTGAGTAGGAGGAGACTTCTTACAGTACACCAGGAAGAATTCACAGAGGCTCTGCCTACTTGGCTAATAGAAGACTGAAGTGTAGGAGTATTTCCAGGTCACCCGGAAGGGAAGATTGGCCTAGATATCACTTGAGAAGTACATGACCGTTCTCCTAGGCACTGGACCACAGATCAGAACCTGTGTGGGCATGCTGGATGTGACGGTACACACCTGTTATCCCAGCCCTTAGAAGGCTGAGGCAGGATGGTGAGTCTGAAAGCCAGTGTGGATTACTTAGCCAGACCTTGTTAAGTCAAACCAAAACAAACAGAAGATATGGTGCCAGTGGGTTGGCACAAAAATTCAGCAAAGGGTTTGGAGGAGCTTGTTTGAGAAGACAGGAGGGATAGAAAGGGCCAGCTCTTTGAGACTGTGTAAACTCACCCTAAAAGATTTTAAGTTAAAGAGGCAAATATTCTGTTTTTAAAAAAGAGGTTTATTTGTATTTTTACATGTATGAGGGTTTTGTCTGCAAATGTGCGTACCACATGGGTGTGTGTGGTTCCTGAAGAGGCCAGAAGGGGGTATCAGATCTCCTAGAACTGGAGTTACAGATGGTTATGAGCTGTCATGCTAGGAAATGAACCCAGGTCCTGTGCAAAAGTATCCAGTGTTCTTAACCACTGAGCCATCTCTCCAGCCCCTGTCATCTGAGTTTTATTACCCAGAATGCTCTTGATTATATAGTAAAGCTAGAACAAGCCAACTAGAAGTTGTGAGCTCCATTAGAGAGAAGCAGCATTCAATTTACTTAATGGCAGGAGCTTGGTCAGTCCTAAGAAGTGGAAGGCAGAGGAATGGGACTCAGAGGTCCCTTTCCACGTTAGGTGTTAACCTCAGCCGAGGACCATGAACTGATCCAGGGCACAAGGTCTCAGAGCAATAACCATGATATGCATAAGTAAATACGCCATCAGCAGGCACAGCCATGCAGATCTAGGCCAACTGTGTCTTTGTCTATTAAAGTGGTCCAGGCAAGATATGAGTAGGGATGGAGATAAAGGAACGTGTTTTAGAGAAATGCAGAAAATTGCATTGTTCAGTAGTTGACACCACCAGGAGGGGAAGGAATGGAGGCTACCACCACAGTTCTGGTTGGCAAGGCAAGTCACTTATTCTCGGCACTTAGATCGATTATAAGTCTCAGCATTAACTTCTCTCCAGAGCAAAAAGCAACTTCTTTGGCCGAGATTGAGAGCAGCAGTAATCTATGGGTACGAACATGCATACTTAGAAACAGTCTGATAATAAATATGTCTACTTAG
Organism: Microtus pennsylvanicus; assembly: GCF_037038515.1. Classification (NCBI taxonomy): domain Eukaryota; kingdom Metazoa; phylum Chordata; class Mammalia; order Rodentia; family Cricetidae; genus Microtus; species Microtus pennsylvanicus. Next base: position 54,709,949 of record NC_134584.1, read on the forward strand.
CAAAGCAACAGTAATAGGTCTCCTTGTTGTTGGTTGTTTTTTCTCTTTTTATTCTTTTGGCTCTTTGGGGCGGGGGCTGCCACCCATCTCCCAAATAAATCAAACACAGAGGCTTATTCTTTCTTATAAATGCCCAGCCTTAGCTTGGCTTGTTTCTAACCAGCTTTCTTAAATTATCCCTTCTACCATTTGCCTCTGGACGGTTTTCTTTCCTTACTTCTGTAATCTGGCTTTCACTCTTACTCAGTGGCTGGATGGGTGGCTGGGTGGCTGACCCCTGGTGTCCTCCTTTTCTCCTTTTCTAATTCCTTGATCTCTTTTTCTCTCTTTTTTCTCTTCTGTTTATTCTTTCTGCCGGTCGTCCCCTCCTATTCTTTCTCCTGCCTTGCTATTGGCTGTTGAGCTCTTTGTTAGATGAATCAGGTGTTTTAGGCAGGCAAAGTAACACAGCATCACAGAGTTAAACAAATTCAACAGAAAAGAATGCAACACATTTTTGCATCATGAAAACAAATATTCCACGGCATACACAAAGGCAACATACCTTAAAATAATATTCTACAACATACCCCTACCCCCATCTCTGGGGTCTGTAACCTCCTGGACCATGGGCTTTTGACCAGTTTACAATACCAGGCTTGTGCTGTTTCCTGCCAAGCATGCTTCAAAGACAATTAGAAAGTAGCTGGTGACCCCCATAACATCCATGCCACAATTCTACCAGTGAGCACACCTTGCTCTGCAGGGCAGTATTGTGATGCTCAGAGTTCAACACTGGGTAAACACATTGATGATCTTCCTCCCAGGTTGCCTACATAGCACTTCTTAGACCCAGCACTGCAAAAGCTATCCAGCAGGGAGGAAGTTTTTAGGTCAGTTCCAACTTTAACTGTTCTTTTAATTTTTTTCATTTTATTTAATTTTTTATTGGGTATGTATATTTTGTCTTGCATGTATTCTATGCACCACATGATTGCAGTGCCTGAGGAGACCAGAAGAGGGCATGAGAGTGCCTGGGACTGGAATTAACAGATGATTGTAAGCATCCATGTGACATCCTGTATAACAGCACCTAGTACTCCATTAAGTCATTTCTCCAGACCCACCCCTCCCCGCCCCCAGGTTGATTTCTTTATGTCCTACAGCCAAAGTCTGCTGTGTTTGGGATTTCTGGGGCCTTCCTGACCAGAAGCTCCTGAGAAATTGCCCCATTCCCCATACCCCATACTGAGATTTTGTTTAATTTGGATCAGGTGCAGTGCCCCATGCTTTTCATCCCAGTACAAGTGAGACCGAAGCGGATGGATCTCTGTGAATTCGAAGCCAGCCTGAGATACATAATGAAAACCAATAATAATAGTAATAACTCTTGTCTTCTGGGCATCCTCCCTTTTTTTAATTGTATTTTTTAATGATCTTACAGAGTGCATTCCATACAGGTTTCTCATACATCCTTAGCTTTGGTTAAATCACCCCCATCTCTCCTCTCTTGTGTCCCCCAAGACTAAAAGGTCAATGAAAACAGTTTTCTTTCATATACAGACACAGGGTTGTCTCTGGCGCTTTCTCGTGTTTCTCAGTGTTCACGTCGATCACAACCAGAATCCATGCCATTTCTCGAGAAAATGCCAACGCTGAATAACGGCACAGTTATGATGCCAACTTTCCTTTCCCCTCCTCCCAGAGCCAGAGCCACTCAAATGCCAAAGGCTTGCAACAGTGGTTTGTTTTCCTATTTTTAAGTGAGAAGCGACAGAAGGTTATGTAAAGTTTACAAATTAAAGAAATAATGTCAGAAGAGAACATGCTCATGAGCAGCTTCCTGCCTTGAGTAACTACCCAAAGCAACTTAGTGCATTTACAGCCCACGGCTTTTCTAGACCAGATGATATGTTTTATGTCCATATAAAAATGAAACCGTTGTTCATTCACACTGTTGTGGGGACGTTTCTCTCTTTCCACTTGGACATTTTCCATGTTACATCAGAAAGATCTGCCTCGTTTTTGCCCAGTACCCACATGGTTTGTATCGGATGGCTACACCGTAGGTTATCTCCCTGCTTGCCCACCAGCGTCTTCATTTATTTATCTGTTCATCTTTATTTGGTTTTGCTACAAATGAGAGATGAACAGCATTGCAGGACCGTCCAGCTGCAAGTTGTTAAACCTTAGCATCCCTGATGGTACCGGCTGCCTGAAAACCCGAGTTGCTAGCCAGACATTCATATTTCATGCTGATTATATAGTTTTTCTGTTTTAAGTCAGTGACATGTCAAGGGTATGAATTTTTTATTTCTGTAGCAATAATATCAGAAACTCACCTGATCATTGTTCCACACAGACACACACATTTTTTCTCACTGGAGAAAATTAACTTGGTGCCGCTTTAATAGAGACTTTTAGCTGCTCCGTGCCTTGAGAGAATACCAAGATAAAAATACATAGATGATTTACTTGATGTCCTGTACAATACTGAAGGTTTTTCTTTTTAGTACATTGGATCTGAGTCTTGAACCTGAAATCTCCCTTCTTGACAAAGATAGATTTGTTGATAATATCACATAACTGGTGACCAGAAAAGAGGTCAGTGAAGTAGATACCAAGATACCAGAGTTTCCAGAATAAAGCCTAGAAAAGAATGTGGGATCCAGGGTCCTGTGTGTGTGTGTCACATGCTTTGCCTGTATTCCTTGAACAACAGGCAGCTGAGGAGGCAGCCACAGGGCCCTGCAGCAGCAGCAGGCAGAAGCTGACAAGAGCCTGGATTATTATGCAGGAGGCATCTCGCTTTCATTAGTGCCACACTGATTAAAGCCAGGCTATAACAGCCTTCCATAACACCTTAATTGAGGTCTTCCCTTGCATGGAATTTACATTATCTGTAGATATATCCCACAGGGTGACATCTTAATGGGTACTTAGCAAACTCCAAAGGACGATTAGAAACATCAACTTTGCAAAATCATTTTTTAAGACACACAAAATAGAGAGCGTGGTGCCAACATAAGGATTCATTTGAAAGAATCGATTTTACTAAGTGCAGGCATGCTCGAACGCACGAGCCGCTCTCCCAGCGGAGTGGGGTTTGACTCCACTGCCCTCGTCTTCGCCCTCCTTTGAGATCGCAGTGTAGGGTTCTATAGGGAGCTGGAATTCAGATTTAAGCTTCCTTGAAATGGTACTCAGGAGAGCTGAGGACTCAAAGATGAGCAGCAATGGTGCTCAGGGGTCCAGTCCTTCGTTCTCTTTTTTCTAGTCTTCAAGGCAGCCGCAAGGTCATTTCTCAAGGCCTCTGTGGTGCCTGCCTTCCTCTCGGGCCCCAGGGTATTTCTATGAATCTTTGACTCAAACAGGCAAGTCATGGGAGGAGGGGTGGCCATTTCCTTTGCCAGGACTCCTCCTACTGCTCCAGAACACGCCCTCCTAAGTCAATCAGTTATAAAATAATAGATAAAGGACAATCAGTCTTGGATGGCCTTGCCTACTTCCTAAGTACAGACTTTAATTCTCTCTCACTTTGACATTAGAAACTCCCAAATTTGCTTTGTGCTGAGTTCAGAATGAGGAAAGAAATTTGGCCAGAGCTCTTGCAAAAACATTCCTCATGAGAAGAGACAACTCCATCCATCCCGTCTGTGTGCTCTGCTTTCTTCCTAATCTGGTCCAGCAGGAGTCATGTGTCATCGTGTTTCCTACCAAATCTGCCTCTTCCTCAGGATTCTGCCTTCCCTGGAGCAAGAGCTCAGGCTCATAATCTCCATGGCACATGAGGTGACTGACTGTGCCATATGTGGTGACCAGCACACGTAGGCACCATGTCTAAGTGTGAAAAGGAAACCAAGAGATCACTAGATCTTAGGAAAAAAATCAATTCAAATCATGATGACACTTCATTAGGTATCTATCAGAAAAATAAAGGTGTCTTTAACAGGCAAACAGTGGTGGGAAGGTTTGCATCAGCCAGAGAGCTGCAGCACACCATGCCTGGCAATGCAGACAGTGCAGCCACTGCGGAGAGAAAGCCAATGTGTTGCTGTAAAATTAACCAGATACTTGGGGGTAGTGAGGTGACTGGGCAATAAAGCCGCTTACTTCTGAGCCTAATGACCTGAGCTCAGTTCCCAGAGCCCACGAGTTAGAGGGAGAGTGGAAGCGATTGCTCACAGGCACACACACAATCAATAAACAAATATAAAATATAATTAAAAATTACAAATAAATCCAACCAGAAACTTAACATATGATTCAAGTGTTTAACCTTATATATTCAAAACCAAAACTTTAACAGGCACAAAAAAATGTTTATAGCAGCTTTATTAATAAATTGAGTATAGTAAATTAATATAGGGTATAAATAATAAATTAGTACCCCAAATTGGGAACCATCCAACATTCTATAACCCACTAACATGTGACAATTTGTATGCATCCCCATTGCATCATATGAAGTATAAAAGCCACATTCTCAAAGTTACATACAGCCTAGTGTGGTCATGTGTGCCTATAATCACAGCCCATGGGAGACTGAGGCAGGGTTGTGGATTCAAGGCCAGTCATCAAGACCCTACCTCAAAAAACAAACAGCTAATCTGTAGTATGACTGCATTAGCACAGTGCTCTGAAGAGACAAAACCATCAGGGCAGAAGAGACAAAGAGAGCAATGGTCACCAGGATCCTAGATGGAGGGAGATGACCCCCGCCAAAGGATAGGCAACACCAGGGAGATCTGGGGGTGAAGAACACTCTTGCCAAGTTCATGGACATATATAAATACATTGTGCTCTATCTACATTGACAAAATAAGTCAAAGTTGACTTGCTGTTTAGTGGGAATTCAGAGGAAAAGAGAGAAAGGAGGGAGGAAGCATGGGAAGAAGAAACAAGAGAGAGAGAGAGAGAGAGAGAGAGAGAGAGAGAGAGAGAGAGAGAGAGAGAAGGAAGGAAGGAAGGAAGGAAGGAAGGAAGGAAGGAAGGAAAGAAGAGACAGAGAGCATCCGAGTACTCATCAACTTGCAATGATTTTTCACATGTCATGCACACACATACACAGAGCTAACCTGGGACGAGGGGAACTGGGTGGGTATTTGGTGAGTAGGGTTCCTATTTTCTTGGCGTGAAGTGGGCTAGTTAATAAGCATGGAGATGAATGCAGAAACGTGGCTGTGCTGGCAACAGCAAGTGCCCATGCAGACAATAAAGTGGCCTAAACCACAGAGTAAGTTTAGTGCTTCAGCTCCTCTGAGGAGATGACCCTGACCTGAGCTCTAGAAGGGATGGAGGAGGCAGTCATCAGGCAGAACATCCTGGCAGAGCCTTCCAGATAGGGAAAATATCAATGCGAGGACAAGATTACTACGGAGACAAAAATAAAACAACTCACCTCATACACAGAAGCACCTTTCAAATGCACAGTTGGGATTCTGGAGAAAAGCCAGTGGGCTGGACTAAGTGAGCAAGGAAAACAGCCGAATAAGGTGGGCTCAGCTAGGAGCAGGGATCAGTTCAGACAGGACATAGAGCCATGGTGACATTGGGTTGCCATTGCATGCCACGCATACATCAAGCTGTGGGAGACAGCAAGGTGCTCTCGCCTGTATTTTAAAGCATAGCTCATTGCGGGTGTGGGAGCCGTCATGGCCTGGATATGAAATGGCCCCATAGGCCCATGCATCTGAATGCTTGGTCCAGGCCTGGTGGTGCTGTTTCAGGAGACTTTTAGGAGGTAGGGCCTCACCGAAGGATGTGTCTTGCTGGAGCCAGGCCTCAGGGGTTACAGTCTGGACTGGTTCCCACCTAGGTTTCCTGTCTACTTCCAGACTGCAGCGACAGTAGAACCAAAGGTCTTGTGAGGCCGTAGCCCAAGTCACTCCCTACCCTAATGACCTATTTCTCCAACCACGAGTCCAAATAATCCCCCTTCCCTTTAGTTGGTCTGTTTGTCACAGCTGTGAGACAGGTGTGTAACTAAGACACTGACCCATGGGAGTTCAGGAGAGCAGACACAATTTTCCAACTTAACACAGTATGCCTTGTTCCCTTTGCCACTACAATGAACATTGACTGTGGACGACATCAATGTATTTTTTACACATCTGGTGGTCAGACGTTTGAATTTGCTAATGGAGCCTCTGCAGCCTCTTTCTGACAGTTCTGGGAGACAATTGTAGTCATTGAGATCCCCAGCTTCTGCTGGTCTCCCGTAGGCCTTGGCTGGTGGCTCCGTCCTACATATTCGAAGCCAGCAGTGCAGCACCTTCAGATCTCTCGGCCCTCTGGTCTCTGCTTCCCTTGTATCTTCTACTCTCTTTGTCTCACTCTGTGTTTTTGTTATTTGTTTGTTTTGTTTTGTTTTTGTCAACTTGACACAAGTTAGAGTCATCTGAGAAGAGGAAGCCTCAACTAAGAAAATGCCTCCTGATTGGACTGCAAGGGAGACTGTAGGGCATTTTCTTTACTAATGATTCATTTGAGATGGCGCAGTTCACGATGGGCAGTGCCACTCCTGGGCCGGTAGTTCTGGATTGTGTAAGACGGCAGGCTAAGCCAGCCCTGGAGAGCAAGCCAATAAGCCGTGGTCCTCCATGGTCTCTGCTTCAGTTCCTGCCTCCAGGTTCCTGCTTGAGTTCCCTTCCTGATAGACTGTGAGCTCTGAAAACAAATAAACCCTTTATTTCCCAAGTTGCTGTTGGTCGTGATGTTTATCACAGTAATAGAATCAAAACTTGAACGCTCTGTCTCCCCTGCCTGTCTGTCTGTCTTTCTAAGGGAGCTTACATTTACCTTTAGTCCCGCTCTACTGTACTGGACAGCTTCTTTCTCTCGGGATCCTTGACTTAGGAACACTCATGACTCCCTTTGCCTGTAACATCTGCATTCTCGGGTTCTGGAGGTCAGCGCGAGAAGCTCTGATGGGGGGTGAAGTCGTTTTTCTGTCTATCACAGAAGTGCTCTGCTCCACCCACTATAGTGACATAGTTAAGTCCCTTTGACCTGTTTTCCATTGAAAGGGTCACCTTGTGAGCTCTCATTTTGAACTGTGACACCAGAGCCCTCCATCTCTTGTCTTTGTTCTTCCTCCCTCTATTCTGTGGAAAGTGTTATACCTGAAATTTAACTCGGTCACTGAAGGGTTTTTTCCCAGTGTTGAGAATAATAAGGTTTAGAGATCTTTAAAGAGAGTCTTTATATGAAGCTCTGAGATCATGCGAAATGTGCACATTAGAGTCCCTTTGTTCTGTCCTAGAGTTTCTTCTGCATTTTGGATATGTGAGACTTTTGAATATAGGTTATATGAGATGTTGAAAGTAATCGTGCTTCCTGAAAGCTAATGGTATAATTAACTCAGCAACCCACATAGTCTCCCATCTTAAATTATTGGAGCAAAACTAATGTTGCATGCCACTAGTGTTGATTGCCCTTGTCAACAGCACAGTGGACCAGTTGTTATCTGCATAAATGTGAGTGTACAATTCACGATTCAATCCCATCTTGAATCTTAGCAGAAAAGATTTTGTGACTTTAGCTTGTAGCTTTGGAGATTATGTCACTTCCAGTATCTCCCAGGATTCCCACAAAAGGCAAACATACAGCTCTCCTGGGGAGGGGACAAAGCCTACCTCACTTTTGTTCACAGAAGCCTTATACTCTCCAAGCTATGCTGGAGATTGGTGTTCTGTCTCCCACAGTTCCTCTGTCCCTCTGTAAGCCCTGCTCTGGCTTCCATTACATTTGATGCACTTTGTTCTGTCTTATTTGGAACCCTGTTGGAGATCTACTTTCAGTATTCATGCAAACAGCTGTTCCTGAAGAAATTTTTATTTATCCTATCTAGCCCATGTGAGTAGTCTCATTATATTGTATTAGAACTTCCATCTTTATAATCCCAACATTTAAACTGGCTGCTTTAAAGTTGATATTTACCTTGCTATTCTCTATGATGTCTATGAGTAAAGAAACAAGTCCTTGTTTCTGATAAGGGCACTGTAAAGTCAGCTTTTCCCCCAAATGACCATTAAAAGTGTTATCATGAAAGGACTGTTAGCAGAGCTTTAGGGGCTGAAAGAGACTAGCAGGACATGCTAGAGTCCTGAAGTCCCCAAGCCCAAAGGCCAGCAGTGGGAGGGCTGGCTGTGACCAGCTGAGGACACCAAAGTAGGCCACTCTTCTGCCTGGCCAGGGGAGGGGGAAGGAGAACAAGGAAAAGATGCCCAACTCAGACCTAGTTGGGAATCCAGTGTGGTAACAGATGCATATAATCACAGTGGTCAGGAGGCCGAGACACAAAGATTATGAGTTCAAGGCCAGCCTGTGCTACCCAGAGAAGCTTATGTGAATTCCACCCCCGAACCTGGTTGGGAATTGGATGATGAAGTCCACAGCAGGTCATTTCCTGATAGACAGATGGGAAAGGATGGATTATGGTCTGGAAGAGTAAAGAGAAGACACCCAGCGTGGTAGCCTGTTGAAAAACATGTTCTCCCACATTGGCCTTTAAGGTTTAATTATAATAACCCTACATGTACCCCCACCTTAGATCTTGATTCTTTTGATTTTGGGCACATTCATCCAAAGCACTGTCTTGGGGGAGGGCAGTCTTAAATTGAGCCCACCACTGTAACTGATTCGTAGATCAGCTCACCCCTCTGTGGACAGTAGAACTTGACCGACGAATCCCCGAGGGCCCCACATGGTGCTTGCCCAGCTGCAGTGTACAGGGGCTCTCTCTCTGACTCCTCTGTCCCTTTCCAGGATGGAGCTTCAGCATGGGCTCAGCCTACCAGTTCCACAGCTGGCGGGTCTTCGTCATCGTCTGCGCACTCCCGTGCGTCTCCTCTGTGGTGGCCCTCACCTTCATGCCGGAAAGCCCTCGCTTCTTGCTGGAGGTAATGCCTGTTGACACAGAATCACGAGTGATCCCTGCACACTGGCAAGGCTTCTTTACCGTTTCGAGGGAAGTATGTCTGCCTCTTCGAGAGGTGCATTCTCCCTTCCTGCCACAGGGTTTTGCAGGGTTTGATTTCATGGAAACATGCTCTAAGCGAAGAGGGCTCACAGCCAAAACCACGCATGCGCTTCCCTCAGCAAGCGGCTTTCACTCCATGAGGGGGCTATTGCTCACTGTTTAATAAAGGAAGCGTTATTGTAGTAAGCGCTATTTCTAGCTGAAGGCACATTCTTTGAACAGCTGTTCTATAGTGGTATCCTTGGCCTGCGTGCTTCAGTGGAGAAGAGTTAAACACATTTGCATAGTGGCCTTCCGTGTGCTCTGAAAACTCAAGGGTGGTTGATGACTGAAGGGCAAGGGGTCCTAATGCCTGGCTCCTAGGCCTGACTGCCTGTGTGTTTCTTAGGTGGGAAAACATGATGAAGCCTGGATGATTCTGAAGCTCATTCACGATACCAACATGAGAGCCCGGGGCCAGCCAGAGAAGGTCTTCACGGTGAGTGTGCTTCTCGGAGAATCCTTGAGTTTCAGGCATGGTTTCCGTAAGGGGCCAGACAATGCAATGACGTTCTTTGAACGTTCAATAACGTTGTTTTAAATCAATATAGAGTAATATGAACTTTAGAAGATGATCTTTTTTTTTCAGTCCTGGGGCTTGAATCTCTTCTCGCCATGTCTTTCCTGTAGGTGCTGTTTTCCATGGCTTTGTGTTCAGGTGACTTGTGGCGTGTGTGTATCTGTATGTGTGATTGTATGGTGTATGCGCGTTGTGTGTGCCTACCTAAGGGTGCACAGAGGCCACTGGGCATTCTGTTCTACTACTCTGCTTCCTGGCTTTATTCCCTTGAGAAAACAAGCCCAAAAATTCTTTTATTCAGCCACCACAACACAGGCACAGCCCAACTTAGGAGTGCTGAAGATTTGAACTCAGGCCCTCATGTGCTGAGCAGCAAGCCCAACTCTCTGACCTATGAGCCATCCCCCAGGCCTCAGCTGGCATCTCTTAAAACTCTGACTACTCTCTTTGGCTGGACTCAGCTGCTCCCTGCATCTCTGACTCCTGTTACACAGATCTTCCAAGATCCAGATACATGAATCGAAGAGCTCTGTGGACATCCTCTGTGTCCAATGGTCCTTCAAAAGCTACCTTCTCAGTCAGAATTTCCCGTTCTGAAAGTCCTCAACCTCTTCCTTATCCTAAAGGCCACCAGCAAGTACTACCAGCCCTGCCCGAACTTAACTGCAAACCATCTTATTTAAATTATGAGATATTGGCTCTCATGCAACAAATAAAATATATTTCAAATAATTATGAAAAAACAGATATTGATGACTGGAAAAATGGAAACTCTCAAAAGCTAAGCAGCCAATGATTTTTTTTAAAAAAGAACTAAAAACTCTAAAGTAGGCATTGTTTGTATGCTGTTGTATACCCAGCACTTAAAAGCCTCAGACAGCAGGATCTCAAGTTTAAGATTCGCCTGGGCAACATAGTAAGATACTGTCTCCAAAAGAAAACCAACTTCCCCATATATTTTATTTGAGAGCCCATAGTTAACTCAGAAGTGGTTTTTGCTAACTAGAGACAGTGTCTTTTGTATAGTCAAAAGAGACTACTGCCTTCCTAGCACAATTTGAAGGACACCAAGATACCCAGCCTCCAAACAGTATCTTCAATAAAATTGCTATTTAGGATATGGGCAGGCTGAAAAGAAAAAAGAAAAAAAGAAAAGAAAAACCCACTCAGCCCCTAGGAAAAATAGCATACATACTATTGTGTCCTCTTTATCCAAAAACAGGGATTCTCTCTCTCCCTCCCTCCCTCCCTCTCTACCTCCACCACCCCTCCCTCCCCATCATTCTTTCCCTGTATTGACAGCCTTGCTCACCTGTGTTGTGGCTCTTTCCCTTAGCTCAAGAGGCCACCTTAAGTCACAGACATACATTATCACTCTGAATCATCTTTTCTTTCTCTTGCATACCTGAAGAGTCAGGGTTGATGCTCGCTCACCATGGAAACATCTCCCATTGTAGCCATCTGTGAGTGTCTGCTGGTCAACCACCTGGTTAGCCTATGGGTGAAGGAAAAACAGGTCATAGTGATGCTCTATGGATAAATGGTGCATGAGCAAGTATTAATAACTACAGTTAAAAGCCAAATTCATCAAATAAATAGTGCCCCCCCCAAATAATCTCCATGCAAAGTAACTCTACATGCAGAAGCTCCTGTCTCTGGTGTTTCATCTGCTGGCATGGCTCTTTATGGGGATGATGCAAAAGGGGGCATTTTGTCTCTGGGCGACCCATCCCCACTTGCTCCCCCTCCCCATTTCTCTCTGGCCTTCCCCATCACTAAGTCATATTCAGTTCCCTCAGATGCCCTTTGGGTCTGTAGATCTCTGCGAGTGTTCTTGTGTGCAGGCAGAGTTCTTATCAAGTACCACTTTCTATTCCGAGTTGTGTTTTTCTCACTTAAAATAAATAGCCTAAATACAGCAACTTCAGGGAAGGGAACTCAACCCTTTGCACTCTGTTGCTGTCCACAGGTAAATAAAATCAAAACTCCCAAGCAAATTGATGAGCTGGTTGAGATTGAGAGCGACACAGGAACATGGTATAGGAGGTGTTTTGTTCGGGTCCGCACAGAACTGTATGGGGTAAGTATGAGTTTGTTTCACGACATTCTACATGTCAATTTTTGACATTTGGGGGTAGTCACAGAGAGACTGACTATGCCTGTCCCACAAGGAAGACTTGTCCACTCTATCTAGAACACCTGTCTCTTGCACTAGGACCAGGCAACGGAACCCCTCTCAGCTCAGAGGCTACCCAATATGCCATCCTGAGGAAGGAAAGTGCTGGGCCAGGAGTCAGGGCAATGAAAGTCTATCTCAGTATTTGGTGGCCTCCAGGAAGCTGAAAAGTGAGCATTGCTAGGTAGACCTGGTGATGAAGGCCTATTATTCCAGGTAGTATAATTCCAGGAGGCTAAGGCAGGGGAGTTAGGGGGAAAAAAAGAAAGGAAGGAAGGAAAGAAAGAGAGAGAGAAAAAAAATTAGTTAGTTAGTTTAAGCCCAGCCTGGGGAAGCTTGATGATAACCTATCTCGAAATTAAAAAGGGGGCTTGGGGATGTAGCTCAATGGTAGAGCACTTGTCTAACACATTTGAGGTTCCAAGTCCAGTCTCTAATTCTGCAAGAAAAATGAAAGGACAGGAGGGAAGAAGGGAGGGAGGAAGGGAGGGAGGAAGGGAGGGAGGGAGAGAAGGAAGGAAAGAGGGAAGAAGAAAATTCCAGCCTTTGCTTCTATATTGATTTTAAGACTTTATATTATAGTTAAAATTCATTCAATTCTGCAGACTTGGCTCTTTTATAATTTGATGAGAAGGGATGGGGAGTGGGGTCCACTATGTAACTGTGTAGGAACACTAACCATCCAATATTTCACAGATTTGGTTGACTTTTATGAGATGTTTCAACTACCCAGTCAGGGAAAACACCATAAAGCTTACGATTGTTTGGTTCACCCTGTCTTTTGGGTAAGTGACATTTAAATTCTCAGTGGACAAAATCAACTGTCACATTGTGACTCCCAGTTGTGTCTTTGTGTTCTCTCTCTCTCTCTCTCTCTCTCTCTCTCTCTCTCTCTCTCTCTCTCTCTCAATGCCTGGTTGGGTCCAGTATTAACCACACAGGTTCCCTCTCTCAGTATCTGTAAACTACAGCAAACACAGAGGTTCCCTGCCTACTGTTAGCAAGGTGTGATGAAGGGAAAGGGGAATGTTCTGGGCAGGGATCCTGGGAGCTCATTCTATGCAGCTTGGTTAGCCATGGGACTTCATTCTCCATTTCTAGGTTGGGAGGCTTAGAGTTAGAGGCATAGCTCAGTAGGATAGCACTTGCCAGGCATGTGTGAGGCCGTGGGTGCCATCCCTAGTTCTGGGAGGTAGGAGAAGGGAGGCATGTCAAGTAAACGCTCCCAACTTCTGAACTGTCAATTACTGTGTGATGATTTGTTCAAATGTTTCAAGGTGACCGTCGTAGCTGAAAGTGTTTCTAAAAGCCACTGCCGCCCTGGTATGTTAGGAGCCTCGTGTGGCCTTGTGTGCACTGTTAAAAACACATGTTTTTTCACCTTTGCAGGTACTATGGATTGTCGGTTTGGTTCCCTGATGTCATTAAACATCTGCAGTCTGACGAATATGCCCTGCTAACGAAAAATGTGCAAAAAGATAAATACGCAAACTTCAGCATCAACTTCACCATGGAGAACCAGATCCACACTGGAATGGAGTACGACAATGGCAGGTTGGGAAACTTTGACATAATTTAATGCGCTAGCTACTCACAAACACTGGCTTTGTAGTGGTGTACAGTTACTAATAACCAACACCTGTGGGGTTCTCAATTGCATTGTTACTTGAGGATGTATTTTAATCATTGAAAGTCTACTTTCAAGAGATGCAGTTCAGTTACTTCAAACTACTTCAGAACTGGCGTTGAATCAATCATGTGCCTCTTGGAATTTAAATAAAATACAACAACGGAACCATTTCTGAAACTGTGTTGCTTCCTAAAGGGCTGTGAAGACAGCGGAGGGTTAGCGAGGACGAGCACAGGATCAGGCTACTTCTTAGCGTTAGGTGAGACAGGAGCTCAGGGCGTGAGTCTGCTTCATCTTTTCAGAGAGAAAAACAGATAGACAAGGGCCCCATGGTCATGTCTGAATCATCTGAGCAGAAACCGCTGATATGAACCCATAGGAGCTCATCATGCTTAGAAAATTGTCTTAATTTTTAGAATGATGACCTTTTTTTTGGTTTTTAAGACAGGGTTTCTCTGTAGCTTTGGAGCCTGTTCTGGAACTAGCTCTTGTAGACCATGCTGGCCTCGAACTCACAGAGATCCGCCTGCCTCTGCCTCCCAAGTGCTGGGATTAAAGACGTGCGCCACCACCACTGGGCCGAATTTTGAAATTTTTTTAAAATTCCAAGATAACCAAAATTGCCCCAGGCAAAATCCTGTTCATTAAGATAAAAAGACTTGTGAAATGCTTGTGGCCTAGATAATGGATACTTGCCCATATGGTAGGGGGGATCATTATTCTAATTAGCAGTCTAATAAGAAGCCCAATCATCTTTTCGGGGCGTTTAATGGCTTTGTTTATAACAAGTTTTTCAATAATGAAATTTATGAAATTGAAAGAAGAAAGCATAGCACTCGAATGAATGGGGACCACGTTAGGAGACATACACCACAGGGAGAGACCTGCTCACTGCCTGAGCGGCACAGTGTCTGCCTCAGTCACCCACCTGAACCACAGATAGGGCTGCATGTGCATTTCCGAGAACCTCGAGCATCAAATTCTGTGACTGTGGGATAAATATTGGATTTTAAAAATGTTGCCATTAGAAATTTCTAAGATACAGCCGGTGCGATGGTGCCTGTAATCCCAACCCTGGGGGTGGGGAGCCAGGAGGCAATGAGCTTGAACCCAGCACCCCTCGTAGCATAGAATGTACCACATAATACGGTGTTTCAGAACAACAACAACAACAGGAAAAGGGGATATTTTTAAATAGTGTTTGTGTCTGAGACAGTCATAATTTTAGTAATATTTTTTAACATTCTAAACTGGATGTCTCATTTGTTAATGTTCAGTATAATGATTATATTATAATTAATAATTTTAACCATTCTACTGTAAAATCTTTGAGCCAGATGTGATGGCACACACCTGTCATCCCAACTCTTGGAAGGCAGAGGCAGAAAGACTGTGAGGTTGAGGCTAGCCTGGGCTCCATCCCCAAAATCTGTCTCAGAAGTCCAAACCCCAGGCTGGGGAGATGACTCAGTGTTTAAAGTCATTACCACGAAAGCCTGATTGATCCACAAAAAAAGCCAGACACTATTGCACGCACATTATCATCCCAGTATTCTTTTGGAGAGATGGGGATGAAGACAGAAAAACCTCTGAACTCTCACTGGCCAGCTAGCCTGGGCTATGTCCAGTGAAAACCAAGAAGACCTATTCCAACAAGGTGGAAGAGTTAAAACAGTGCCGGGGGTTTTCCTCCATCCTCCACACTTACGCCGTGGCATCCACACGCCCACATTCCCTCATGCACACAAACACGCATGCGCACACATAGGGAGGATTTTTTTTAGGATCCCCAAATGAAGAAAAAAAAACTTTACAAACATATATTTTGAATTTAAAAGATTTCTTTTAGAAGATAGACAAAAGGTTTTTGTCTTTCAAAAGAAATTTGAACTCCTGCTGCTGACTGGTTTTTAAAGGACAGCTTCCCTGTGTGTTCCCCAGTGGGGACCCTCTACACCCTGACCCAGAACACTCTCTGGGTGGCCTGCCCGGATACCTAGGGAGCCTTCCTTTCTGTATGCAGGCTGTTGTGGGAGAGTCCAGAGGCCTCTTTAAGTCCCTAGACAACATGAGGTAGTGGGGAGAGGCTTCCCATTCCCTTCTCCAAGCATTTGAATGTCACTCCAGGAATGCCCGTGTGTGTTACACGTTTAAATTGCTTCCCCTTTCCAGATTCAGGCTCATTTTAAGAGTTTCTACCTTCACAACCCTTTCAGCCTCCGTCAGCACACCTAACAGCTTTCAGTGTGGCTCCTGGAGTGGGGAATGGGAAGGTGGTCGGTCTGTGAGGCCACAGTACATTTTCAGTTGAGAAATGCAACTGGGCATGCGGATGCAAATAGACTTTTGAGTGTACTCAGCACGGAGTGGGCTGGTTTTGGTCAGCTCACACTAAGGGTTAGTCTCCTTCTCTGCTAAGGGTGGGGCAACAAGCATTCCCCTCTCTTGGCTTGCTAGGAATACACCGAGTCTCTAAGAAAGGTATCAGGCTCACTGATACACACTCATCCGTGGCTTCAGCGAGTCCATTTCAATGACGCATAGGCTCTTTTACAATATTAAGTTCCTTTTTTTTGAGCCCATTATCAAAATCGCATTGTAGTACCTTAAAAATGTATCTGACCCCATTTCATCGTTCTGCATGTTTCAGCAGGGCTCTTGTATTTTGATTTGGCTCAAGGAATATCTTTGACTACGAGAAGGAAAAGACTCCTGGAAATAAGTGTACATTTTTTCACCCTGGTCAGCCATCCCTCCCACAAAGAAGCAGAACTCCCATGCTTGGCCCTGTAAGGTTCTAAACTTAGGAAATGGACTTTATAAAAATCTTGGAGGGCTAGGGATATAACTCAGTTGTAGAACACTTGTCTAGCATGTGCAAGTTCCTAGGTCTAATCTCTATGGCTATAATACATAAATATAGGTAAAAATATAATGTTCAGATATTAGCACATCTTCAAGTGAGATTCACAAGTCTCAATGGAGACTTTTCAAAAAAATCTGGGGAGAGGATAGTGATGAAAACCCAACAGTCCAGAGCCACAGTTCCAGCTCTCAACTTTTGCCATCGTTGTGAAAATCCAAAGAACTCAAGTGTCATTGCTTCTCCTGACAGGAAATAATATTGAACAATGGTATGGCCAAAAAATCGTATCCCCAAGACAAAAAGGTCAAAAGTAACATGCCTAGAAAACCAAGGTGCCCTCTATAACTTACAGATGGTCATAGCAGGGTACCATAGATCTAAGTCCATTGACTTGGCTTTGAATTCGAGTAGATAAAAGTCAATTCATTTGTGTTTGTGTGTGTGTACAGATTCCTCGGAGTCAAGTTCAAGTCTGTAACTTTCAAAGATTCCGTGTTTAAGTCCTGCACCTTTGACGATGTGACCTCAGTCAACACCTACTTCAGGAACTGCACATTTATTGATACCCTTTTTGAGAACACGGGTAATGTATAGCTTACTCTACTTACAGCAGCAACAGGGAGCCTTCAAAGGGCCTCTGTCTTGGCAGAAATGTCGTAATCATGTGACATTGGGGCCAGAAGCTTGAGAAGTGGAGATTGAAGTGTGAATGAATGATTTTCCCATAGCAGGTCGAATCAAAAGCAAGCTGGTATTTGTTTAGCTTTCTTGGATTTAATATAGAGGCTACCTTCAAAGATGACAAAATAAGAAAATAGCCTCTGGGGGAATAATTAATTCTTAAAGCAAAGAATTAACCTGTGGGTTTATTCGTTTTGATAATCTTGATTTCACAATTGGTTCTTGCTTAAGTAAACCTGTCTAGCTCTCCAGTTCACAGAGGTAACAGTGTGTGGCTGTGCTCAGTAACTTAGAATGCTTTAGCCCCAAGTGTGCAATGGAGTTTCAGAAACTTCCCAGAAAAATAAAGGAAGTGTACAATACGGTCTAGGTCGTCAGACACTCGCAATCTCAGACGGTTTTCCCAATTCCCGAGGCTTAGAAAAGCTAAATGATATGGTCACAGTAAATGACCTAGTAACCTTAGTTACAACTAACCTTGGAGCCCTGGTCCATGTGACTGTGGTGTCCATGCCTTCCCTTTCTTACACGTTTGTCTAGAATCGCATGCCAACACTGAAGGAAGATGAATGAATATCTTCCCTGTGAGCAGTCCTGCCTTTTGGCGCTCAGTCAGGAGCCAGTTCTGTCCCACTCCACTAAGAATAAGGCAGAGTGTTGTCTTCTAACCCATTCGACCCCATAAGACCAGCAGTTTTGAGGGAATGGAGGGTAAACTCAGCAAGGAAGGTGATGGTTTTGCCCTGAGTTCCCTTAGCAGAACCTAGCAACATGTAAAATCCTTCTTGGAGAAATAAGTTCAACAATAACGACAGTAAGATGCAAAGAAGGGATGCTGGCGACCTTCCCTGGAGACTGACCTTCATTCTTCTGTGAATTTATCTTGCATAGACCTTAAATTATAAACGCAGCTTCAAGGACTCAAAAGAGAGTCCTATTCCTTCTGTGTGCCTCAGAACCCCTAAAAATGATAGTGATGAGGTAGGTCAGCCTATGTATAATTGAAGACAAATTGTTTTATAATCACATTATATAGGACTTGTTACTATTAAAGACGTTGGTCTTTATGTAACATGGTAAATGTAAAGTAATATTGTAAAGGTGTAAGCAATAATATGGTTGGCAAAGGCCAACCATAGGGAATGGAGATAACTTGAAATTTTAGTTAATTCAGTTCCTTATCCAACAATGGAGAGCTCCATACTGCTACTTTGTAATGTGAGATCCCAGACTAGCTCTCATGCTCCAGCAAGGAGACACAAAAAGTCAAGCCAGCCTCACTCAGCCTTGGGATCATCAAGGAGCTGGCAGTACTGTGATTCTACGCTGAACTCTCCGTGGGCTTTCTGCTGCCACCCAGATCTGTCACTTGTGACTGGCAAGAGCTTGATAGATTTTATTTGTTGTTGTTCCTACAGATTTTGAGCCATATAAGTTCATCGACAGTGAATTTCAAAACTGCTCATTTCTTCACAACAAGACGGGATGCCAGATTACTTTTGATGATGACTATAGCGCCTACTGGATTTATTTTGTCAACTTTCTTGGGACGTTGGCAGTGTTGCCAGGCAATATAGTGTCTGCTCTGCTGATGGACAGAATTGGGCGTTTAACCATGCTAGGTGTGTGCATATATTCCTGGAAAGAAAAAAAGCTGCCCCTGTGATCTAGAGAGAACCTGTGTCCTACCTTGTTCCCTGTCCCTTTAGAATGCATGTTCATACGAAATCCCTTAGACCTTTGTCGTTAGAAATGACCTGTAGTAAAAACTGTGTCTAGTTACATTTCATATGAGCAACCCCCATGAGTTACAGACTGAAACACTCATTATGTGTAACTAGTGCATATTTTTCCACTTAAGTAGATGAGTAAGGAATCATGGCCTTTGGTAAATGTCACATTCAAACTGGTGGATACCCTTGAACTTAAGTCCTATTGAGCCCAGTCTACAGCTTCCCCATGGAACTGTCTGCTTGAGAGCACTCCAAGACCCACAGGTCCTTGCTTTACTGGGATGACAGGAAACAGTTGATCTTTTGTCCTCTGTTGGCAGGTGGCTCCATGGTGCTCTCAGGGATCAGCTGCTTCTTCCTGTGGTTTGGCACCAGTGAATCAATGATGATAGGCATGCTGTGTCTGTACAATGGGCTGACCATCTCAGCGTGGAATTCTCTCGACGTGGTCACTGTGGAACTGTATCCCACAGACCGGAGGTAGGCTGGCGCAGGACCACTGAAGGGTTGTAAACAGAGAATGCGTGTGATTTCCTGGATGCCCAGACCCGAATAATCACACAGAAACTATGTTAATTACAACACTGATTGGCCAATGGCGTAGGCATATTCCTGACTAGCTCTTACATCTTAAGTTAGCTCGTCTCTATTAATCTGTGTATCATCATGTGACTGTGACCTACCAGTGAGGTTCTGGGTGTCCTCCTTTGGCAGCTACACGATGTCTTTCTGACTCAGCCTTCTTTCCTCTTCTAGCTCTGCTTGGATTTCCCACCTTGCTATATTCTGCCCTGTCATAGGCCAAAGTAGCTTCTTTATTAACCAATGGTAACAAAACGTATTCATAGTGTATAGAGAGGAATCCTACATCAAAAAGTCATTACAGAGATTTGCAAACTGTCTCTCACAAGGCAGTGAAAATCCACAAAATACCTAGCTTATGAACTTATAGATTTTGCTTGTATCTTTTAAAAAGATTCCTAGCAAGAGTTAATGAGACATTACAGAAATGTAATTCTGTCCATGATTTAACATGTTGGCTAATAATAACATTGAGCTGTAATGTCACAGTGAACATTAGAGTTTAATAGCCTGTCTTGGCCTTCATTTTGGGTACTTATCAGTCTGTGAGGGTCACTGCCTTAGATTTGCAGGTACCTGTACTAGCAACTATAGAGAGGTAGAAGGTGTCTCTTGATCTTCCTAGTCTGTTGGAAGAAAGCCTGATATATTGATAATTATAAGAAGGAGGTTGGAGAGGTGGTTCGATGGGTAAAGCACTTGCCATGCCAAGTGTGAAAGACCTAGAAAGCACACAAATAAATCCAAGCACAGTAACACCCATCTGAAATCCCAGTGCTTGAGATGGGAGAGAAAAATGGGAGAATCCCCAGAAACTTACAGGCCAGCCAGCCTGGTGCATGTTGCAGGGAGAAACCTAGATACTCTGTCTCAAACAAGGTGGAAAGAATAAACACCACCTGAGGTTGTCCTTTGACGCCACAGTGTACTGTAGCTTACTCATATTTGTGCATACACACACACACACACACACACACACACACACACTTACACTCACACATGGGCGCACACCTTTTTTTTTAAAAGATTTATTTATATTTGCATTGGTGTTTTACCTGCATTTATTTCTATGTGAACATGCCAGATTTCCTGGAACTGGAGTGACAGACAGGTGTGAGCTGTCATGTGGGTGCTGGGAATTGAACCCAGATCCTCTGGAAGAACAACCAGGGCCTTTAACCACTGAGCTATCTCTCCAGCATCCCCCACACACTCTTTTTAAGAAGAAGGTTTCCCCAGTAGACATGGATACTTTGGGCATCATATCAGAGAGGGCTGGGTAGAACCTCAGCAGCTGACAATTATATTAAAAGCTTAGAAGTCCTGTTTTGCCATTTGGCATGAGCTGGAATATATGCCTTATGCCATCTTTTTTTTTTTTTTTTTTTTTTTTTTTGGTTTTTCGAGACAGGGTTTCTCTGTGGTTTTGGAGCCTGTCCTGGAACTAGCTCTTGTAGACCAGGCTGGTCTCGAACTCACAGAGATCCACCTGCCTCTGCCTCCCGAGTGCTGGGATTAAAGGCGTGCGCCACCACCGCCCGGCTTATGCCATCTTTTATATCATGCAAAATTCCCATGTTTTATCGTCTTGAAAGTCATCTGCTCTGAACTATTCCGTAGCTTTTGAAAAGAAGGGGAGCCCTCCCCACAAAAGAACTACACTGAGACATTTGCAGTCTTGATTCGTTACTGATCCTATGTCATCCCTCTGACTTCATTCTCTCCACTTATTAACCACCCCTAGGCTTATCCTGTACAAGGCAGACTCACGAATTTATTACTAAGGAACATCTTTACATCTTTCCTGGCTTATAACACCTGTATTGGTACCCATATGACTAACTTCCTATAGAACATCCAAAACACAAGAACATTGTCATTCATATTCTTAATAAGCTCTCAATCATGTTCTTAGGCATTGAAAATCTACATACAGCATCCCCTTGACCCAGCCAACCTATGTTCGCTCTCTGTGTAGGGAATACACTGAGTTTTCCTTCATCAGCATCTCATTATGAAAACTGGACCCACAAAATTGGGCATTAACTCCTACTTTTTAAATCATGCCCTCTTACAAGGTTGTAAGAGACTCCCTCCCATTTGTTTTGCATTGTCTGAGTTTGACAGAATTTTAGATTAAATCAACTGGCCATATAACTCATAGGAAGATACATGATGAGCATTCTCTTGGGGAGGGGCACTGGCTTTAAAAGGAAAAAAGAAAAACTCAAGCATCGGGCAGACCTTTCCTGTGACCAGCCTGCCTCATTGTGTCATTGGAAAGGTGAAAGACCAAATAAAGAGAAGGTGAGCTTGCTGCGTGTGCTCACTTGGTCCTCCAGGACAGAAGAGGGCAGGAAGGGATTGAATGTACAAGAACTGGGTAAGCCCTGCGTGACGTTTCCTCTCCATGGAGGACAGGTGCTTGTCAGTTACATGCACAGTTACCTGTGTATACAGTTACAGTGTGGTCTGGTTGGGTCACTGGGAGGAAAGGACATGGTGGTTGCTGTGTCAGGGAGGGTTTCTTTAAATAGTAGTGTCTGAACTTGGACTTGAAGAAGATGGGAAGAGCAGGGTAGTCTGAGAAATGCCACCTGAAAAGCCCTGGAAGGCTGTGTAGGCAGGGTTTTTCTGTCCTGCAGCTGCTTCCCAAATAACTAACTCGGAGACTTAATATAAGTTATAAATGCTCGGCCCTTAGCTCAGGCTTGTTACTAACTAGCTCTTACAACTTAACCCGTTTCCATTAATCTATGTGCTGCCCCGAAGCTCGTGGCTTTCACCTCTATCCTATTTTGTGTGTCTGACTTGTTCTCTATCTGGCTGGCGACTCTTCTGACTCTGCACTTCTTCCCACCATTCTCAGTCTGGCTGTCCCACCTATACTTTTTGCCTGGCTGCCAGCCTGTCAAGTTTTTATTAGCCAATGAGAGTGGTATATATTCACAGTGTACAGAAGGATTATCCCACAGCAAGGAAGAGAGCTAGCAAAATTCAGCAGAAACTCCGTCACAGAGATCAACCCATTGATCATGCCCTGAGGGCAATAAGAGGGGAAAGACAAAATCAGCCATGGGTTGGGAGTTCATGCTAATGCCCAGAGAGGAGGCAGGAATCTTACTTGCATTGCACTCCAAAGAGGAAGATGTAATCTAAAGAAAATGTAGATGAGAAAAAGGAGAAGTCAGAATCCCACATGTTGATGGATACCCAGGAAAAAAGATCAGAAAACTATATAATTGGTTATATATTAGAATGAGGGAAAGAAGTTGTCAAAGGGAGGCTCCTGTTTCTGCTTGCACAGCTGACCGGAGGTTGTACTGTGTTGAAACAGGGACACTCTGGAGGAGCAGAGCATTCCGACTGGAGTCAGGGAGATAATGAGTTCCATTAGAGGAGGTTGAATTGCCGTGGCTTCATGGAGCTGTCCATTGGGCATTTGAATATGTACGTGGGAAGCAAAAAGATACCTCAACTGGGGATAGAGCCACTGACAAATTGATCCAACAGACATTTAGGGGATGCATATCATGGGCCAGAGTGGTTTCAGTCACCGGGCTCCAATAGTGGTCAGACAGCAAGCCTAGGCTTGATGGAGCCTACACTCTGGTTGGGAAAAAGCAATCAATAAACTACTCGGTAAGTAGACATAGAATATCAGCTGGTGCTGAGTGCTGTGGAGAAAAACAAAACTACCCAGGGGCATGGAGGACGATGGGATGGAGGAAGGCTGTAGCTGCAATAGCAGGCTCCAAGGAGATGTAGATCCTGTAAGGTGACATTTGAGTAGGTACTTTGGAAGAGAGCTTTCATGGCACAGGTGACAAGGCCCCGAGAGTATGAGGAGAAGGCATCAGCTAGAGAAGGGGCTGAACTGGACATATCCACATTTGAATGTCCCCATCCTCACCTTCTCTTCTTAATCCCTCTTCTTGTCAAAACTGTGAACTTCTCTCAAGTCCTAAGTGTAGCCATGTGGCCTTGTGTGCTCTGGCACATTTTTTTTTTTTTTTTTTGGTCAGCATGTCTTTCATCTAGTCAGTGGCTTTCTGCTGCCACCATGTGGCCGGCCATGGCAGAGTTCTTCTGCTCACACTTCCTAGTCCTTCAGTCTTTCCCTCCCTGGAGCTCAGGTCAGGAACCACACCTGGGAGATGACGTCATCCGGCCTCACCAGTCCCAGAGCAGGCCTGTCTTCAGAGTACAGATCCGTCCCCAGCCTCCTCTTTCCTGCGCTCTCGCGTGTGCAAAGTTCAGCTATGACCCCGGAAAAGGCTTGAAAGAAAAACCCTGGCAGCTTACATATGTTAACCTCTGCTGGTACTGATGGTCGCTGCTGTCAGTCACCCAGGTCTGTGGGATTTTTCTCGATTTCAGTGGGCTAACGCAAACCACCGGCCAGAGTTAAACCCCTGACTCCCTCCCCTCAGGACTGTTCCAATTCAGACAGGCGTTTTCATTTCATTCCCACAGCCAACAGGTAACCCTCATCCTTACTGACCATGGGTGCCTGTAGGGAAACCATTCAGGCAGCCTGTGCCTCAGTGGGTCTTTCTACTGCAGCATTGTCTCTGTCACCCCATCCTCTGCTGGTCTATAATGCCCTGTTATTTATTTATTTATTTATTTATTTATTTATTAGATATGAAGGACTCTTTGAGCTACCTAACCAACTTATGCATTCCTGGTTGACTTTTCTCTGCATGCCATATCGTCTCAATATATCTGTTTGCATTTTTCCGTACATTTACATTTTGGCATTGATCAGACAAGTCAGGTTCTTTTCGTCTCTGGCAGTTAAACGTAGCATGGGAGAGCGAGCATGGTGGCCTGTGTCTATAATCCCAGCACTAGGGAAACTGAGGCAAGAGGATTGGGACTGCAAATTTTAGGTCATGGGCTGCATACAAATTCCAGGCCAGCTTGAGCTATGCAGCAAAACCCATCTCTGGGGAGCTTGAGGGGATGGGAGCACACACTGCCTTTACCACAGTCTCACTACCACAGCATAGTGCCAGCAGGCCCTGCTGCGTGGAAACGGGAGGGATGAGAAGCAAATGAGGGAAGCAGCCATCGAGCCGGTGCGTGAGCTCTGGGGAGTCACCTCTCTCTGCTCCGGGTACTGAACAAATCCTGGCATGAAAAGGCCACAGACACCATGATGGAGTAACAGCACAACCACCGGCTTGTAAGCTCATCGAGCATGTGTGCTCTAGGACCTGAAGTCACACCAAGAGTACCACGTCACTTGTTTGAGTCTGCTGGACTCAGGAGATGGCTGACTGCCTGTTGTGCTGAGGGCGGGGCATTCTTTCCAATCAGCTGCATGTCTTAAGCCCTGCTCATATCGCCAGTGAAAACCCATCCATCCTCCCCATGCCAGCGTCTAGAATGATGCACCTACTGCAATCCTTGCCTGCCCGCTGACTTCTTTCAATGCTGTGCTGTTCCTCAGTGAACCACACCATTGAGCACATGACAATGGGACTTTAGTTTACTGTTTACTATATGATGCTAACTAAAGAATTGGTTTCTTAAGAATAGGACTTTGTCTTCCTCATTCACTGGACGAATGAGATACACATATTAAGTGGTCCAGATACCAGAGCTTAGAAGTCAAAGTGGGGGAGGAGCACAAGTTCATGGCCAGCCTAGGCTACATAGATTCTGTCTCAGAAAACAAACAAACAAACAAAACTCATACAAAAAGAGAAGGAAATAAGCTTTGTAAAATTTACCTGGGAATAGACTATAGTGTTCCCCCGTGCCTGAGGCCAAGCTCCCTCACTTCTGAAGTAAGTCATTTAAACCAGTTTGGTTGACTTTCTCCACTGATCCTTCAGTGTCGCTGTTCCACTGATGCCACTGTCCTTGATCTCTGCACCTGTGGTTGTCAGCTTCCTCCCTCACACAGGGCATGCGTTCCTGCTCCGGCCACTGCACTGGTCGTGTCATAATTAGGGTTTCTATTGCTGTGAAGAGACACCATGACCACAGCGACTCTTATAAAGCAAAACATCTAACTGGGAAGGTTTGCTTGCAGGTCAGAGGTTTAGCCATTATCCTTATGATGGGGAGCATGGCCTCTCTAGGCCTCCATTCAGGGACACTGTTGACACATGCCTGGCCTCAACAACTTTCCTTAATCACAGAGGCAAATTCCATAGCCCCTTTCTTCTTTTACTCCCAAGTCCAAACCACAGGGTCGAAGGTGCCAAGTTCTCGTGCTTGCTGAAGCTGGAGCGTGGCTCCCTTGTCCAGTTATCTCCACCCGCTTTGTGTTTTCAATAGTTTTCTTCACTGCTTGAGCTTGGCTGTCCTACTTGCTCTGTGGACCAGGCTGGCCTTGAACGCAGAGATCTTTCAATTAAATCTTCACCAGCTTTCTGTTTTTGAAGATTTCCTTCATTGCCTAAGCTGGTCTCTTTTGGGACTTGCTCTGTAGACCAGGGTGACCTCAAATTCAGAGATCTCTTAGCTTGTGCCTTCTAAGTCCTAGGATTAAAGGCCACACCTGGCTCTAAGATTTTCTTTAATTCCTTTTCACAAGTTGGAAACTTAGCTGAGTAGGATCTTGCCCTGAGGTCACCACTCCCTTTATTCCCTTTCTTTCTTTCTTTCTTTCTTTCTTTCTCTTTCTTTTTTAACATTTATTTATTCCGTATACAGTGTTCTGCATGCATGAATGCCTTCACTCCAGAAGAGGGCACCAGATCTCATTACAGATGGTTGTGAACCACCAAGTGGTTGCTGGAAATTGAACTCAGGACTTCTGGAAAGCAACCAGTGCTCTTAACCTCTGAGCCATCTCTCCAGCCCCTTATTCCATTTTTTAATCTGTTTATCTCCTTGAACACAGGACTTAGCTTCCTTCCACTTTCTGGTGCTCCTCAAATTTTACATTTTCTTTCTCCTTTTTATTATATATCTTAATTAGAGTTAACACTAATAACCACATGGCAGAGTCTTACTAGACTGTTTTGAGATCTCTTCTGCCAATAAAATTAATCAAAAACACTTCACTTTAACCCGAGGCAAACTCTTCAGACAGGGACAAAAGGCAGCCACATTCTTCAACGAAGTATCACAAGAATGATCTCCAGGCCACATATTAACATTCTTCTCCTCTGAAGCCTCTTGAGCCAGGCCCCCACAGTTCAAATCACACTCCGCATCATTGATACTCCATGTTCCTTCTAGGATGGCCTGTTACGCCGTACTTAAAGCATTCAACTGCTCTTCTGTTCCATGGTCCCAAGGTTCATATACCTTCAAACAAAAGTAAGGTAGGCTCCATCACAGCAGTACCCCAGTCCTGGTACCAACTTCTGTCTTAGGGTTTCTGTTGCTGTGAAGAGATATTATGACCCCAGCAACTCTTATAAAGGAAATCGTTCCATTGGGAAGGCTCTCTCAGAGTTCGGAGGTTTAGGTCCATTGCCTTCATGATGGAAAATAAGGCAGCATGCAGTCAGACATGGTGCTGGAGAGGTAGCTGAGAGTCCTACATCGTGCAGGCAACAGGAAGTGGTCTGAGTCACTGGGCAGTATCTTGAGCATACATAAAACCACAAAGCTTGCCTCCACAATGACACACTTCCTCCAACAAGACCACGCCTCTGAATAGTGCCACTCCCTTTAGAGCCATTTTCTTTCAAACCACCACTACATGTGGAGGAAAGAAAGATGTTCAGAACCCAGGTGCAGGTTTTGTTAGAAATCAGTTGAACAATGGGGACAGGTCCCATTGCCTTACAGGGCCTTGTTTTCCTTATCTGTGACCTGGACAGCAAATGAGGTGCTGGGCTGAGTATTTCACACATTAACTTTACCCAGTGTTCTGCAAGGGTAAGTCTTCCTATCTCATCCTCAGAGGAGAGAATGAGACCCAGACATGAAAGTAACTTGTCCAGGGTACCTTAGTGTCGACCGCAGATGTCATATTCAGGAGTGCCATTTCAGGACAGGTGACAGGCGTAGGTCCCTGCCCTCTAAGGAGGGGCAGGTCTCAAAGGCACAGGTCTGGGGTCTGTGTGCGGGAAGCTTTCCTGGAGCCAGCAGGGTTGGTGGCACATGCCTGTAGTCCCAGGACTTGGAAGACTGAAATCGGAGGTTGAAAGCTGGGAACTGCTGAGGCTACAGAGTGAGTCCAAGGTCAGTCTGGATGACTTAGTGATCAGAACAATAGCAGCAGCAACAACAACAAAACCCTCAAATGCAAAGCAAAACAAAACAAACCAGAAATCCGTGGGTTGCTAGGCTGCACAGCGGCGTGAATGGCTCTTGACCTCGGATGAACCTCTATTTGCTACCCAACATTCTTAGTCATTCTGTTCTTCCTCCCCCTGGCCCAGGTCCACACTTCCTAGCCAGGTTTATCGGATGCAGTGATAAGACACAAAGGCTCTCATTATTTCCTAGGTTTCATGGTAATATTTTATTTCGGCAGGTGCAAGCAACAGGAAGCCTCTTGAGTGGGGAGGGACTTTGGAAGGAGATGGACAGTCACCTTGACCCTAGGGAGTCTGCTCAGCCCACAGATTATGGGGAACTTTCTCTTCCACCTGAGGGAGTGAGGAAAACAGGTTAAGGGGGGTTCAGGCTGACAGGTAGCCTCATTGAGGAAGATGCTACCTGTCTCAGTAAGACACATATTCTCCATAAAATATCAGAAAGCAGAGGAAGGACAAGTATGTAGTTCAGCAGTAGAGTCCTGACTCACATGTACCAGAGTTTAATCCCCACCACTCATACAGAAACAAAGAAGAAGCAACCTAGCCTCCTGACTTGAGAATACAGACTGATGATTTTCTCTGCGAGAAACAAGACATCAATACACAAACATCGTCCAACTAATACCCATTGAAATGTCCAAAATTGCCCATTTGAATGCTTCAAAAATCTACTTCTAACATACTTCGAAGCATTCAGGAAATTGCTCATTCTCCAAGTATCACAGGCGTCCTCGTGCCCTTGAGAAGGGTTCACAGTGAGCAGCTGCAAGGACTGTGCAGCCCCTGCCAGATGCAGCTGGCCTAGCCGAGCTAACTCTGTATCGTGAAATGCCCAGGGTTGCAGCAGGCAAGTGTGAGAGAGCAGTATGTAGGCAGAAGCCTTGGGAAAGCAACCCTGAGGAGCTAGGAGAGAGCAGACACTGAGTTAGGGAGAAACTGGCCGCGCATGGTAGAATAAGCTAGTTATGATATGTGGAAAGCAGGCTGAATGGCAACAGGAGCCTGTGCAATGGCTCGTGGCTTGGAGTCCTCAAACTCTGAAGCTGTGGCAGGTTTGCTGCAGGATAGCCTGGGCTACAGAGAGAGACCCTGTCTCAAACAAAACAGAGTGGGAAGGTTGGCAGGCTCTGGTGAGGGTGATCACAATACACTGTAGCACAGGTTACCCTAACCAGGAGGAGGTCTTTCCTCTCAGTTCTCACCCATCTCTCTCCTCTCATAGACACGAGCTCCCAGTCCTCACTAAGCAGCGTCCTCAGCGCTTTTCCTGGCAGCTCTATACTGCCTGATGCTCCCTAGAGAACACAAAGTCTGCTGTGTATCTGAGAGTGTTAGCTGCGGAATCATCGGTGTTACCCCACATTTGAAAGCCTCCCTAGCCAAAGGCACAGAGAGGGAAATGATGGTTACGTGCTACATTCAAACACAAACAGCATGAGACAAAGCCTCATACCAGTGACTTTTAAAAAGAAAGATCAATTGTATAAAAGCTTTGTCTGTGATAATTTGTATGGCTAGAAACAGGGCAAAGGGGATTCGGAGAGAAAAAATGATTTGCTGGCAAAGGGGAGGAGCGATGCATGTTTTCTTTCATAGTTAGTTTCCTTTATTGTTTAATAGTACATCTAAGTCCGTTTTCAAATGTAAACATCCCTGGGAAAGTAACAATGTTCTCAGTCCTGGACACACCTTGTGGTCATAGAATTTCTGAAAAGTACCAGTGCCTAAACCCCAAGGGAGCAATAAAGTCAGAACCCCTGCGAGTGTAGCGAGTGTAGCCTTTGTCGGTGTGGCTGTGTTTTGTTTTATGTTTCTGCCTTGAAATAGGAAATCACTTACGTAGCTCAGGCTGGTCCTGCATTTGTTGTGTAGCCCAGGCTGCCCTAATCTTGCAGTTCCTCTGCCTCTGCTTCCCTTGTGCTGGGCTTATAGGCATGTGCCACCACATCCTGGTGGCATGGCTGTTTGAAAAGCTCCAAAGTGTGCTCAAGTTTAAATGGTATCAGGGAGTGGAGAGTTCATACCTGACCACATACCTTACATCAGTCAGTCAGCCATCCTAACCCTAGGTTGGCAACCACTTTGTACAAAGGCAGAAAACATGAGCTTAGGGCTGGAGAGAGATAGCCCATTTGGCATTAAAGAAGTTTTTGGAGGTGTGGTAAGATGGACTGAATAGGTACCATGAGATAAAGCAAATGAGGGGTGTGAGAAAGAGAGTCCCCTGTCCTCACGTCCTCCTTCACCGGAAGACCTCCACCTGTCCCAGCGAGGCTGGCCTTGTTCTCATGCATCCCTTCCAGGACATCTCCCCTGTTTGCACCCACCCCGAGTCATACATTCCTCACTGTCTGCCTGGGCCCTTATGCCAATGGCATTTTTTAAAGTTTGTACCTGGTGCGTGTGTGTTATCACCATCTGTCTTCACTGGCTTCAGCGAAAAGGGAGCCTTCAGTTCTGTGCTCAGAGCCACATAGGACAGTGCTTGGCATGTAAGAGATGCTCAGTTGCTTGATACCTGGCATGATGGTGCACACCTGTGGTCTCGGCACTCAAAGACGGAAGCAGGAAGATGGAGAGTTCAAGACTAGCCTTGTACATAGATAAATGAAATAAAGAAGTACTTAATGAGTGATAATTAAATTTATTATATATAAATGCATAGGAGAATATGTACATAGGTGTGTGTGTGTGTGTGTGTGTGTGTGTGTGTGTGTGTGCGTGCACCTAAGATAAATTGCTTAACAAATACTCCAGGGTGTTTAGGCCAGTTAGCATTATAGTGTGTGAAATCGAGCAGGTTCAGTGTCAAAATAGCTCTGGCATTGACCTGGGAAACTAGCCCTTGTTCACAGTATTGTTTCTGAGACAAATGAAATCCTCGTGTGTTTCCAGATGAATGTTTACATCAAAATGTAGCCTTGATTTAAGCACAGCCTGTACTTTCCCAGATGCCCCATGCTGAGTCTTGAATATTCTTTTTATAACGTCTATGGATCATTTCCCTGGACTGGCAGGAAAAAGCTCAGCCTAGAAGGCTTCCCTTTCCCTTTTAGCCGGTGACATCTGTGAACAGAGCCTGCACTCCACTATTCCAGACCTTGGTGGAGTGCATCAATTACTTTTTCCCTGATAATTTCATCAGTGAGTGGGGCGGGCATTTAGCATGTTAAAACCAGGGCTAACCCTGGAACCTGAAGCATGCTAGACGTGGCCCGAAGTCCTGCAATTCTTCACTGTCTTCCTTTTATCTGAAACATAAGCAGCCCTCTGCACCAAAGTACGAAGAAAGGAGCTGACTGTTAGCACAGTGCTAGTCCCCCTCCGTCCACAATGGAGCCACAATCTCTTCACAATCTCCATTAAGACACAGAATGGGGCTGAAGAGATGGCTCAGCAGTAAGAGCACCAGCTGCTCTTCCAGAGAACCCGGCTTTGATTCCTAGGGCCCAACACATAGTTTACAATGGCCTTAACTCTGGTTCCAAAGGTTTAGACATGCTCTCCTGGCTTCCTTGTTGCATCCAAGTGTCCATACATTATAAAATAATACAATAAAATTTAGCTAAATGAATCATAAAGCAATGTAGATAAACTAGAGCCCACTCGATGGTGAAATCCTCCAAAGGAGCAGCCACGTTTCTCCTTGGGGGAGAGCACCTGGATAGAATGGGGAATGTGGTTAGCGTAGGGAAAGGATTTATGTGTTAAAGATGTGTGTAAGCAGTAAAAGGGAACAAAGTCTGGCAGGAGAGAAGTGCAGAGGGCAGGGCTTAGAGAAAGAGAGAGTTCTCTCTCCGCTTTTGATGCTTGCTGGGTCAGAAGAGGCAGAAAAACATCTTGGTTTGAGAAAGAATCCGGGAGCCAATCTGCTGCTAAGAAGTCAAGCGGAGCTCCTTGAGCTTCAAGTCCTTCGCCCTCAAGGGATGTCGTGAGCCTGAGATGACAGGCAGAAGCAATGCCCTTGCTTTAGGGAGAAGCAGAGATGAGATGAGTGGAAGCTGTACTGCAGAGAAAGCAGAGAGCCCCTAGGAAGACTTGCTTTGGGGACGGTTTTCCCAACACAGCTGGGCCTCGGATGCATCAAGCACCCTACTCTCCAGCTGCAGATAGCTGAAGGAATAATTTATGCTCTCAGAGAAGGGCAGGCACGATTTCTTGAATGCTGACACTGAATTTTCTCCTGAAGCATTGCCTCGGCTAGGGGAATAAAGATGAAGATTGTTAGGAAATAAGGATTTGATCATCTCCACTAGAACCCTTGGGGACCAGATGCTCCCAGTGCCAAAATCATCCCTGCCACCCAGACATCTCCGGAAGTCATCCGGTTCCTAACTCCAGTTACAGTGATGTGAAGGGACAGCCCTCTGCATTTTATACCCTGTTTTGGGTCACAGCAGAGGGTCATGTCTTGGTGATATAAGGTTCCTCTAGTCTAGATGTAAATCCTACATGGGTCATTCTGAAGCTTTGGTGTCCAAGACTTCATCATGGCAGGGGGATGTTTTCCTTTTTCTTATCAGCGACACACACATTCTAGCTGTTTTCCCCGGCAGGATGTACTTTATCTGAACACCAGAAGATGAATGTGACAGTTCATGACAGTTTGTCAAACAAGGACCAAGGCGAGCCGGGGCTTGGGGGGCTTGGGAGGGAGCAGGATGAACAGGTGGCACTCAGATTTTTAGGGCAATAGAACCAGTCTTCTGAGTGCTGCCATATTGTGTGGCAAAGGTCATCATCTGTTTGTCAATCCCTATAGGAGAACCAACACCCAGAGTGAGTCGGGTGTTGTTGGTGAGCCTCCACTAAAGATGATGTTAGTTAATGCTAGTCCATCAAGGCACCTGGATAGAATGGGGACCTGGCTTCTGAAGGGACCGTGTTTGTATAGGATAAGGACTGGTATGTTAAAGATGTGTCTAAGCAATGACTGAGAACAGGAGAGGCATGCAGAGGTGGAGTTATCAGAGAGGCAGCACACCATATCCCTCTTCCCTTTGGGTGATGGCTGGGTGAGAAAAGACAGGAAACCCTTGTTCTCTCTACACTGGTACTTTAGGTCAGGGGGGCATTGAGCATTCAAGAGTCCTCTCTACTTATTTTGGACGTGTTTTTGTTTCTTGCTGCTCCTTTTTAGATGTGTGTGAGCCAGCAAACTCATTGGTAAAGTACCTTAGCACCCAGTCTGGGCTCCTGAGCTCAGGGATGAAGGGATTAGGGATATGGGTTCCTTTTCCGTGGAGGAGCAGGTGACTGGCTCCATAGGAGCCACAATCCACTTTTCAAGTTCTGAAAACACACAGTGAAGAAAATCTCACGACTGTATGTGCTATGGTGAGTGGAAGCCCCACACCTACAGACTGACAAATCGGTCACAGGCACACGGTCTATACCAATCACTTCATTCTGCAGCACATAAGGCTCAGCTTCCTCTGTGGGTTAAAAGGAAAAGAATCCTAAAATTGCTGTATGTTTAGTCTGCTTCTAATAACTGCCAACACTCAGTGAGAGGCCAAAACACAAGGAACCGGTAGAATGTCAGAGGGAAACTCACATGCTCTCAATGTCAGCAGGAGACAAAATCACCAGCAGAATTCAAGTTTCCTGCCTAGGACACAGAAAACCACCCAATACATGAATACTAAACAGATGAAGAATTTTGTATTCCAAAGAGTATACATGTCAGGAGTGAGGGTGGAGCTAGGTGATTGATAGGACTGGCTTAGTGGGTCTGAGGCACTGGGTTCAATTCCCAGAGGGAGAAAGAATTGAGAAAAGGTGGGGGGTGGAAAGGGACAGAATGAGAAGAGAGAAGGGGGAAACCTTATGTGCCTGAGTGTCTTAAATGCTAACAAAAACCAGACAAGATCTTTAGGCCCACAGCAATCTCTGTAGCATTTCCTCAGATCTGTCTCCACAGAGAATTCTGATGAAAATATGAATGAGTGTGTGTGTGTGTGTGTGTGTGTGTGTGTGTGTGTGTGTGTGTGTGTGTGTGTGTGAGAGAGAGAGAGAGAGAGGGGGGGGATGTGCGTGTGTTATGTTCAAGTACATAGACAGGCGGAGGACATTGGGTGTCATCTTTCTTCATACTCCCCTGCTTTCTTTCTTTCCTTTTTTATTTTTTACTTTTGGACGCAGGGTCTATTATTGAACCAGAAGCTCACCATTTTGGCTAGGCTGGCCAGAGAGTTCCTACATCTGCCTTTCTTTCTCTGCCCACCCCCCACATTAGCTTACCATGGACAGGACTAATGGGAAAGCCAGTGTGCTCGTAGTTTTCAGATTGGAAGGCACTTGGGATTTCAAACTTCTGGATGAAAGGTGTTCAACTAGGAATGTCTACACACATATTCCAGACTCTCATCTGAAACAGTTAGGGTCCCAGCCACGCCACATTAGGGATGCTTAGACTGTCTTTGCATTCTTCCTGCTACCAACAGCATTAGGGATGAAAGTCTGGCACTTCTCCTTCTTGGTACCTCAGAGAGGAGAACACACCTCCATTATTCCTGAAAATTCAGTTGGCTTAATTGTTTAAAAAATCTAGCTCATTATACTGACCTGGCAGCAAATACTTAGAATCCCAATTCTCAGGAGGCTCAGACAGGAGGATTACAGGTTCAACACTAACTGATTCCCACAGGTCTCTGATGGCCATGTACTTCATGGTAAGCCTGCCCTGCTCATCTTAACACACGTGAACATACACACTACATGAATGAATGAAAGATAAATGAGTATAAAAAATAAAATCTAGAATATTCATTTAGAAAACTAATAGGACGAAATTGGGGGAAAAAATAAGTCTGAAGAAACCCATTGCCATATCATTGTATTTCATTACGGGACAAAATTTGAAAATTCTTCTAAATAAGAATTTAGTGATAACCTGTATCACTGAAATTATGGACACTTAATAAAACAAAATAGCAAATCACTTTCGTAAAGAGATGAGAACTTGTCAGGCTATGGTGGCACATGCCTTTAATCCCAGCACTTGAAGGGGGTAGAGGCAGGCGGATCTCTGTGAGTTCAAGGCCAGCCTGGTCTACAGAGCAGAGTTCCAGAACAGGCTCCAAATGCTACACTGAGAAACTCTGGAGAGGGGGTGGGGGGGTGGGGTTTGAGTTGAGAACTTACTAGATCACCCAGTCTTACTCCCTGGGACCTTTGCCCTGGACACAGGAGGTGTCCGAAACTGGGCGAGCCAGCTTCTATTCTGAGAGGATGTATATAGAGTGACGTTGACTTTTACTTAGTAGAACCTTCCTTCCAACTCTCACTGGGCCAAGACCGACCTTTTTAATTCCTTTCCAGAATAAGAGTCCGTAGAGTAGGAAGAAGGTCCACAGGAAACTGGACACGCCCCCTACAACTGGCTTTTCTGCCTCCACATTGGCTAACAAGCATTTAATTATCTGCACCACTAACATGCAACACAATCTACTCAAAAGACCGCTGAAAATGACTGCATGGGACACGAGGGTCTAACGCCGGACTCCAGCGTGTCATTTTCTAAACCTCGTCCGTGTTTCTTTCTCTTGCAGAGCAACGGGCTTTGGCTTCTTGAATGCGCTCTGTAAAGCTGCGGCAGTCCTGGGAAACCTAATATTCGGCTCCTTGGTCAGCATTACCAAAGCAATCCCCATCCTGCTGGCTTCCACCGTGCTTGTGTGTGGCGGACTCGTGGGGTTGCGCCTGCCCGACACACGAACCCAAGTTCTGATGTAAAGGAACGAAAGCCATCTCTTCCCACCATGGGTCAGTCCTCCTGCCTGACTCAAGGCTGCAGGGGTTTTTGTGTGTAGAAAGGCGGCCGAGTAGCAGAACACAAACTTTTGCTGTGACGTAAAGAGTAGCTGTGTGTGTGTTGTCTTGCCCCTCCAATGTGACTTTGCACTGTTTTGTTTTTTCCAGGCATTGTTATCTTTTCCTAACTGTGATATTCCTGCCTCCCCGTGTCCCGTGGAAGTGTTCCTAAAATGTCCTAGTCAGCCAGGCTTTCCTGGGGATTCTGATCACTGACACTGAGAAGCTAAAAAGCCTGTTCTGGCCTAAGAAATAGAGCCTGCCCCTGACGTGTCACTAACAGGAAGTTCAAGCTGGCATAATTGAGTTTGTGCTGAGGAAAGGGATTTCTTTTTTCTTTTTCCATACAGAATGATGTTTCCTGTTTACTTAGAAAAAAAGGACACCCAGACACTCTAGCTGTTACAGCAAGGTGTTTCAAAAACTTTGTGTGACCCCAAGCATGCCTGAGTGGGGCTCTTTCAGGCAGGACAGTCAAGGTGACTCTTGTAACAACAAAAATTTAAAGTCTGACCCCAGATGGCAACAAAAGCCTGCTTGAGCTGCAGAAACCAGATTTTAGATGGAAGAGCCCTGATACATGCGAGGGCTGCAGCCCCCACAGTATCTGTGACTTGGCAGGTGGATCGCAGTGCTTGAAGATCAGAGATCTTCCGCCCTCTTTGCATTCCTTCCCAAGCTGCCCCAGAATTGGCCAGAAAGCAGATGCAGGGAAAGAAAGCCACTTCTTAAAATGTCACATCTGCCTCTTGAATTCTATTAACACTTTTCTCGTCTCTGGTCCAGTGATTGGCAGTAGAAATTAGAAACTGGCAAGAAATTCACAACCAAAGCCATTTGGAAATGCCAAAGGGTGTTTCTCTCAGTGCTGTTTCTTGAGGGTCAAAACCATCCTCTCTCCCTTGATTAGCTGTCCACTGTCACTGTTTAATCCCCATCTCCACAGCAGGTCCTGTCCCTCCAGCTTTCCCCAGCTATGGGCACCCAGCCTTGTCTGAGCCCAGCCTTGTCTCTGGGTTGCCCCCCTTCTCTCCCAACCAATCCTCCGGCAGGCTGGACAGCATCTTCTGGTGGATGTCTGTCTGTTTTACCTCTGGAATCTTCATGAGCGTGGAAGGAGAGGTCAGTGGGACGTTCCCACGGGCCAGCTGTCAGCTAAATGACCTTCTGGTCTCTCACTGACTGCCCCTCCCCCAAGCCCATTCTTTCATCCATCTTTGAAATCTGAAGGCTTCTTATAGATGCACGGCCTGTGAAAACAGCCAGTATACGTCCCATATTTAAATGGCCTTCTCTCTTTAACTCCCTCTGCCTTGTTGGAGGGTGATCCTTGTTGCTTCTTTCCTGCTATCCCTGCATGGCCACGGCCCTGGAGCTTCCAGAAAAGAGAAAGTTTTGTTCCCACTAATCATTCCATTCAAAGATGGCCCTGCTCCCTGGAGGCCCGCTGCCTCCCCTCCTCTACAACATTCCCTGATCCCTCCTGGAGCGCAAGTTCTGTGAAAAGCTCTTTGATTAACATAAGCCATTAATCCACTGTCCCCAAGTAAGTCTGGCTTGGTGGAGGGGACAGCCTAGAGTTAAGATGGAAAGTCTCAGAGAGTAGTTCCCTGGAGATAATTTAGATACTCGGAGCCAGGACACCAAGGATATCAGAACAAAATCTGCAATGGTGCCGGAAAAAGGAAAACCTTTAAGATTAGGCATGGCTGCTTTGAAAGACACCCACAAAGCGGGGACCGGAACAGAACTCACTTCTGTTTCCTTTTCCATCCCTGGGAAACAAATGCATATTTGAAAAATCTCAGAAAGTATTTTTCGCATTATTCGTTGTCCATGTGAGTTCGGTCCCCCCTCCTAGTTACCCTTCTTTTAAAAAGGCAGGGGAGGGGGCATGTTTGGGGCCCAGAGCAGATCTTTTGGATGAATGAGGCCTGTAAAGGCAATGCTACAAAAGTAAAATATGAATCTCTTATCTTCCCACACAAAGGAAAAACTTTTATACAAAGGCATTGCTTTTTCGACTCTCAAGTGGTAGTGAACTTACTGCATAATCAAATTGTCTCTATTCTCTGTCTTATAGTCTAACTACATCAAGTACATTCCAAACTGCAAGACACAGTTATGCAGAATTTTATCTGGATGCTGGGTTGGGTCAGCATGAAATAACCCTGCAGAGCCTTGCTTTGTAAGACCATCCGCCATCATCTCCTTCAGAAGAACTATTCTTGTCCATCTACCCCCAAGCTTCCCAGGTGGCCCAAGAGGGATCTCTTCTAATCTCCTGGACAATCAGTGGTCACAAACCTTCTTGGTCACCACCTTTCCCACCTCCCATGTTTTTTTCCTCAGCCTTTTCACTATGCATCACCTTTATTGTCCTCATTTCTTCCCAAGTATGTGGTACGGCTTGTTTGGGTTTAATTAGAGATTAAGACATAATCATAAGAGTCAACAGAAGCCCCAGTTATATGAGTGTTAGATGGCACCAGGGCAGACATCTGCCTTCCTGTTTCACATACAGCAAAAGGAAACTGAAAGCTATTTCAAAAATGAAAGGGAACAGCCCCATCTGTACCTGTATTTGGAACTCTGTTTCTAAGATTTCCCCCATTGCTCTTCAGAATTAGTCCAGAGTGTTCCCCAGTTTTACTATCACCGAATCCTCTCAATATGCAAGAAAGCAAAACAATCAATAGCGAATCAGCTGCTCGGCACAGTGACTCCTCTAAGATGCTCCACTCTACATACTGGGTCTCAAGGCTCACACTCAGTCCTGCTTCCTGATCCATCTCACTCCTGAGTACTAACCCAAGACACAGTATCAATGGCCGCAGAGATCTTTCTGGGGCGAATCCATATGATCTTATCCAAAAGGTCAAGAATTAAGTCACATTGGTCCTCAGTTCCCCCATCTGTAGAGAAAAAGGATGACTATTTTATTCTCCAAGATTCTACGGGATGCAAATGAGAGTAGCTTCATCTTATCTGTCTTCTCCCAATGGGAAGCCCACCTTAGCGACCTTCTGAAGATGAGACAATAACCAAGTCTCTAAGGAGAGCAGGCGTTGGCTTGGGAAGACCTCGTATCACAGGCTAGGACAGTCTTCATGTTGTCTACGCTGCCCACACCCGGGGATTTGAAGTGTAGCTCATTTCAGTGCCCTCTAACTGCCATTGCCATCCACCCAGGGAATGCACAACCCCGGAAGACACACTACAGTTAGAAAACAACCTGATGGAGGTGGACCCACAAAGGCTGTATCCTCCAGCCCCATCCATCTACTTCAGTGTCTTCTTGAAATTACCTTAAATGGATGTAGGCCATCAGGAACAATGTTTCTCGATGACTTGGCATAAATTGGTAGATGGACGCTCCTTTATAAATCTCACCAATCAGAGCTCAAGTTTGCACAAAAAAACTTATTTTTTAAAAAAATATCTTCAGGCATGGAGGGAGGGGCAGTGGGAGGTGTGGTGATGGCGGGAGAGTCCAGTGTTCTATCAAAAATCAATAGGGTTCAAGTGCAATAGGATTAGTGCACCTGGGAGACATTCTAAACTCCAGGATTGTTTCCAGAGCATTCCATGAGAATCCTTTCTGATGTCTTCTGCCAACTAAAATAGAATATGATATTCTCTAGTTTGCTTCTATCTTATATCAAACAGGCTTTTACCTATTTCTTCATCAAGATGCCTTATTTGTTCATCTACAAAAGGCCCCGAAGCCAGAAATGTCTGGATTTGACCTTCACCTGGAATTGTAGACAACTGACCTATTGTTTGGGGCCTAGTGGCTGTATATCAGGTTTCTTTAAATCCCATATTGTGCCAAACTTAGACTAGTTACCAGCCACCCCTCACCCCCTAAAAAAAGTCATGCAGAGACAGCAAAAGCACATCTACACGGCAGAGCGCCCTGAAGTGGCCTGTGTGTTCCCTCACGTTCTTCTCCTGTTGAGCAAAGTGTCTACTTTAGCTAAAATGTCTCCTGTAATCTGACAGAAGGAAGTGGTCAGGCTCTTAGATGCATTGTGTGTCCTTTCCCTGTGTCAGGAAGCTGGCGATTCTCTGTGTACTGCGCTGTTTCTTTCACTATTGGCCACGCCCCTGTCAACAACCTCTCACCAACCACAGGCACGCCTTTGCCAGGGCTTCCTTCCACTTTTCTTGGCTCCCAGGTGCGGTTTAGCTGTCCCAGCAGTTTGAGCCTCAGGGTAAGCAGTCTGTGGGTCTGCTTAGGTCTTTGACTGAAGTGAGTGGAGCTGGGAGAGAAGAGAGTTGGGTAGATGGGCCCGTCTCTCCTTTCACGAGTGTATTGGCTAAGTACTGGCTTACCATTGTTCTAGGTGCTGCGTGCGGATACTTAACCCTCTGCAGTATTTCTTTGAAATCAGCGAAAGCCAGGAGAATGAAGACAATCCCATATCTTCTCACATTTCATGTTGGGCCTCTGTCAATGTCTTCTGTCTCTAAGTTTTACACAAGTTATAGCCTACAACAGGTGGTACAAGGACTATGCAGTGCCGGGGTGACGCGTGACAGAGGAAAAGCTTCTTCTTTAGCCGGTCTTTGGGGGAGAGAGTACTAAGCAGTCCTGGGAACACAAGACACGTTCATGCATGTGTTTCTTCACAGGATCTCAATGGGAAATTGCACTAAGCTATCATATAAAGAAGAGAGCTGACAGCCAAGGTAGCCCGTGCCTTTCTAGAGCTGTTTGTTTCTCCACAACAGTTCATTCCAGGGAGCTAGGAAGTAAGTGTGTTCCCCTCTGGGCATGCTAGGGCTCTCTCTCTCCAGGGCCTCAGCAAGTCCTGTCAGCTGGCTGCTGATCTCTGGCCTCTCCTCCCACCCTCCCAGGGGGTGTTTCCTTTCTGGTGTTAGAGATTCCTGACAGAGTCACACAGTCTTGGCGACATCCGAAAGCGAAAGCGACTTTCCCCTTCTCTAGCCTCAGCAGAAAGCAGGTTGTGACCACAGGAGGCCATGGAGATTATAGGCTACAATTTAAAATGGAGTATGGGGTTGTTGCAGAGGATCTTGGGAGCTCTGGAGCCTTCAAGTAGGCAGGGCAAAGAGAGAGTGTAGTCACTGGCCCTCTGAGAGCCATGGGTGCCTTTCCCCTCATCTCTCTGTCCTCTGGGCAGCTCATGTTCACTTTCGTTCTTTCATTAATCTTCCTTCTTCGGTTTTCTTGTCCCCTCTTCACCCTAGCAGCATCCAAGGTGAGGGTAAGCTTTCCCAAAGCACCAGGACTCAGGAATGGATATGTCCTTACCTTTCTGGAACACAGAGGATGGAGAACCTGGGGAGAAAGGAGTGTGGTGACAATGGTGCTGGATCCATGAGCCCCCTGGAAAGGTCTAGATTTCTGATGTCCTCCTAGTCCTACACCCTAATAAGATCAGCAGAGAACCAGAGGGTCAGAAGACATCCCTTGGCTTCCAAAAGAAGCATTCCTCTCCAGGAGCATGGCATGCTGTGAGAAATCCCCACTCAGTACTGGAGGTCAGGTGCTTAAACCACAAAGGTTGCCCATCCTCTGCCCGCCCTACCATATTTGCATGCCCCCTGGAGCCAAGAGCATCCAGAGAACTAAAAGGAGACAAGAGCTTTCTGCCTTTGGTTCAGACTCAGGTACGTTTTTTCCCTGGCAGCAAGGATATAGAGCCCTAAGCCGCTGCTTCCAGGCGCTCTGAGAAGGACCGGCCAGCCAGGACATAAGGGGCAGTGACGTCTAAATCCAGCCAAGGCTGGGGACAGGCTCAACCCAGTTCTTTGGAGTCAGTTGTGTAAGCTTCAGAGATTTTAAGAAAGCCAGTCAAGAAATATAGCCATCATTAAAAGTTAAATACAATTAAATCAGTTATATTTTTAAAGCAATACATATTTAAAACTCATCACTTTCTACTTATTTTGCTACATTTTTCTATTAGCCATGCCCTTGAGGTAATATATGCCTAGTATACCTCTATACCTCTATTATGGAAGTACTATGGAACGATGTTTTATTGGATGTATATTCTTGATGACAGGGTCAATGACATTATACTAAGTTCATCCACATTTACAGCAAGCAAAGAAACAAATGCTTTAGGTTAGACTCCTCCTACCTTTACAATAACCCCAGGCACTGGTAACCATTTACCATCATATCGCTACCTAAAGCCCTGAAGAATACCTGGCTTCCTGCAACTCAGCAGGAGTGTGCTTTGTTAGCCCACACAGGGCCCTGGGTTCACAGAGGTCGGGAGGTGGGGGAAGGGGAGGGGAAGGTTGGGCCTCCCAAGGTACAGACCCAGGCCCTTGGGCTTTTATTACCCATGAGTCCAAGGGAAGGAAACATTTAGCAAGTACTCATGCCAGTTCTCAAAGGCGTCCTTCCACATCCATGTTGGCTCAGAATAGGACCAGCCATGCGAAGAACACCATGCTGGTGTTTCTTCAAGGAAATCAGCTGCTAAGTGCGCATTCCCAAATGTGGTTGTATATTCTCCGCCTGACCCAGGAGCACACTGAACGGACTGTGAGCTCTTTATCGGTGTCTTAAAAGGGAATCCCTAGAACAGGGTCCTTCCAGGCACGCTTCCACCTAGGTTGCCTGCTCAGCCTACAACTCCACCACTCTGCTTTTGGCAATGAGATCTGGCAGTGGTCCTGTCCTTGGTCAGGGTGTATGGGTGTTTTGGCTTTGTAGTCTTTCCCTTTTCTCTTTTCGGAGCTGTGTCTGCTGTCCCGCTGTTTGGTCCAGTCCCCCTTGTTGCATGTGTGATTCTCCGTAACTCCCCTTCCGGGTTTCTGGAGCCCCCTTCTCGAGTTCAGCTGATCCTGCCGTGAACTCATCTTTCTGGTATGCTCCTCTGTGTCTCATTTCTGATTGCCAAAATGTTGGGCCAAGTGTATTTTCACAAATGTCCCAAGACAGTCATGTGTGTATCCTTGTGAAAGGGCATGCTCCATGTGGGATGGCTCGTGTACAGCGTAAATCTATCACATGTGAAAGTGTGTATACATTTATATGCCAGATAGCTATCGTTCATGTAACAGCTACAAAGATATTTAATGTACATCAGATGAATAAAAGAGCATTTTTGCTCCATTATATTCAAATAAAGATTGCTGTGTGGCTGCCTTTCCTTCCAGACAAACAACCATCAAGGCACATCTTTTGCTGGGTGTGGTGGGGCAAGCTTGTGATCTCAGCATTCAAGAGGCTGAAGGAAGAGGGTTGTGAGTTTGAGGACAACCTGGGTAACATAGAGAAACCCTGTTCTAGGGAGGGGGAAGGAGCAAAACAAAAGAACTAATATGAACCACATTATGTCTTTGGACCTAGAGAAAGCCAGTTCCTCTGGTGCGGGCCAGTTTTAGTTGCGTTTGTAGGCTGGTTCCATGGGTACTGTTGTGTTGTTGATTTTACAGGAATACTTTCTAATGGTTACCTAGGGCCACTGTGAAGAAAATGCCTGGGGGAAGTGGGGGGTGGTGGTGGTGAGACAGATGCTTGTGTTATTTTACCCTAAAGCAAGAACAGTTAACAGATTTCTATGCACACATCGCCTCCAATTAATTGATATTGACTGTTAGAACATTCATTTGAGAACAATGAGGGGAGAGAAGCTATATTTGACTATGTTCAAATTAGAGGCAGAAGCAAAGACTACAAAAGCTCATATTTACTGTTCCCCAAAGAAGACTTTACTGGTTTTAACACAAGACCCATGTTTTCCCCTTGTTCTTCTTTAATCTAGGGTCTTGCTGAGTTTGGTAGGCTACACTCCAAGGGATCCTCCTACCTCTGTTTTCAAGGTAGCCATGACTACCAGCTCATATCATGGCACCCCACTAAGAATTTGTGAATATATACCATTCGTATGCAAGTACCTAAGGAGAGCTAAAGAAAACATTGGATGCCCTGCAGCTGGAGTTACAGGCCATCATAGGCTGCCAGTGTGGGTGCTGGGAACTGAACATGGGTCCTCCGGAAGATCACAAGCACTCTTAACGATCTTTCCAGCTTCAGGAAATGTTTACAAACAGTCAAGTTATTTCAATGTGAATCGACATTAATGATGACCCAGGTTCTTTCCCTCTGTTACAACAGCTCTCCTTAGTATGCTGGCTTTCATCCCCATAGGAGTTCAAAATAGTGGTAGGAACTCCCTTGGAGCTAGTGACTCTGACACCTTTAGGGTTCCATGAGCAAGGAGTAGAGAGAAACTAGAGAGTGATCCATGAATACTAGAGCCAGGCTGTCGAATACTACTAGCCATGTGTGCCATTTATGTTTAAACTTAACTACAATCTAGAATTCAGTTGCTCAGTCACCCTTAACCATATTTTGGGCACTCAACTGTAACCTGTGACTCTGGTTGCCGGGTTCTCTGGCAAAAAGAGTGGGGGCAGAGCCCAGAATGGCTGGATTCTCCCTGGGGTTGAACGGGGATGGTGAGTGTGGTCACTCAGCCCTCCCCCCTGGACCAGGGAGAAACACACTCACTGAGTCCGGAGTCTGTCAAAGCAGGAGCTCGGTTAATGGTGTCAAGCAGGGACTTATATAGGATTGTGTTGGGGGTAGAGAAGCCTGGGATGGGCCAAGGTGGAGGAAAAAGCAAGGGCCAATAATATTCTGCCACATTAGCAGTGGCTGGGCAGAGGCGAGCCTAGGTTGGTAGCCAGAGACAGGTCTCCAAACTCGAGCAAGGCTCAGGAAGTTACACTAGGCCTCACCAAACTCAAGTTAAGCTTAGGAAGTTACACTGGGCCTTATGCTCAGTCCTCATGAGGCCCAACATATGCCCTTTTGCTTTTATTAAGAAAGAGAACTGCCTTGCCCTGGGGTCCCTCTGAACTGCAGGGGGCTGAGGGATGTGTGGATCTCCAAGGAAAAGAAATCAAGGGAACCATTAGTTGCCAATCAGATAGAAGAGAAGTACTTAAAACGTGAACTAAAGCTACCTTCATGTTCCCTGCCCCCCAGCTCTTGGACATTTGTCTTATGGGAGCAGCTGAAGAACAGGGCATGGAAGACAAGGGCAAGATAGAAGAGGCATTAAGAATGTTTTAGCGGTACTAACTCCTTCTACCTAAGGAGGCCGAGATGGCCTCATCTGTGAGCATCTGACATGGACCAGCAGCAACATCTGGAACCTTCTAAGCAAATGGTGATGGTTAGCACCTG
Source organism: Microtus pennsylvanicus (assembly GCF_037038515.1). NCBI lineage: Eukaryota > Metazoa > Chordata > Mammalia > Rodentia > Cricetidae > Microtus > Microtus pennsylvanicus. Next base: position 54,754,374 of record NC_134584.1, read on the forward strand.
GTCCTCAGTCAACACCAGGATTCATGCCTATCTCCCCCAGTGTCTACACTTAAGAACAGCCAAAGGGCACAGGAGAAAACAAGGTTGGGATCTGGGGGAAACCAAAGACCCGATGTTTTCTTCCCACCATGCAACAGCAGAGCAACCCTTCAATGGTGTCCCACACCTCCAGCTGACTGACAAAACCACCAACAGGGTTTAGGCTTTTGGACTCTCAGAAGTAGTCTAAGAAGGAGTCAAGCCACAAGGCAATCAGGATGGTCCATTTCCTGTTTCCTGTAAGATGTAGGACTCTCAGCTACTTCCCCAGCACCAAGTCTGCCTGCACGCTGCCATGTCCCACCATGATGATAATGGACTGAACCTCTGAACTGCAAGCAAGCCACCTCAATTAAATGCTTACCTTTATAAGAGGTGCCTTGGTCAGGGAGTCTCTTCACAGAAATAGAAGCCCTAACAAGACACACAGTGACTGCTTTATCCACTGATCTCTCAGCTCCTCATCCCTTTGTGGGACGAGGTATCAGGTTGCCCAAGTGAGCCTTGAGTTTCTGATCATCTTGCTTTTACCTCCCAAGTGCTGGGATTACAAGAACGTGCCATCATGGCCTGGCTTCTCTATTTTTCAACCATCACAAGTGATTGAAGCCACAACCTCATGCACGCTAGGTTGGTGCTGTGCCATTGAGTTAGATCCTCCATCCTCACTGAGAGTTCTAAGGACAATGTCTGCAAGCCCGACTCAGGCCAGTGTCAGAATCATTGTCACTGTGTGCTGATAAGCAATCCATCAGACACAACAAGGCAGCATAGTCTTGAAAGTGTGCCTTGTTATTGGTGTCTATTAAATGAAGCCTCCAGATCATTCGTGTTCACACATTAGTCGGCTATGTCTGCCATAACAAATCACCACCAACGGCAAAGCTTAAATAACCAAAATTTATTTTCTGGCAGTTCTGGAGAGCTGAAGTAGGAGATCGAGGTATGAGGTTGTCAGTTTTTTTTTTTTCCAGAGCTTTCTCTTCTGAGTTGTCAGTGGCCACCTTGTTCAGGTGTTTTCACATATGCTTCCATCAGTATATTTCTGGGTCCTCATATCTTATGGGGACACTGGTCTGTTGTATTGGGCGAGGACGATCCAAATGATCTCATTGTGGCATTACTTAAAGAAGCTATCTCCACACAGTTGCATTCTGGGGTCCTGTGGGTGAGGGGATGACTCTGACTTCAGAAAGAGGACACTTTCAGAGCATCTCATTATCCCAAGTGCTACTGATTTCCCTGTCCTTGCGGATGGTCACACTTTTCCACGTGTGTTTAGAATGTGATTCAACATGCTTCTGGCCACATAAAGGACAGCATGGGCTCTGTGCATATATTTACACTTGTAATGAGCTGTTCATACACAGAGGGAGGTTAAGAGAGGGCAATCCATCTGCAGTCACAAGCCCAGAGACAAACACCACTAGGGCAGACCCCAAGGCAGGCCGGGGTCTTCACAGACCCCAGTCTGTGAAGCCTGTGTCGGGCTGTTCTTACAGCCATGGCTGTTTGTCTTCTTCTGCCTCTCTCCTCTTTAGAATTCCACAGGAAACCATGCTTTCATAATAGAATACTTTTCCTTCCTCCAGACATCAGTGTTGATTCATACAGCCACTGAGCAAAACAGCCCTGCAGACTCCCACATCACCCTGGTCTTGAAATGCTTCCTCCAAGATGGTTGAGCCCTGGTGGCTACAAGAAGAGCTAGGAAAAGCAGGGGTCTTGGAGCGTGGCTAAGACCATGTTGTTGCCACTTATGCAATTCCTTTGTTATGTGGGTACAACAGATGCAGCATCTCTTCCTGTAGTTTGTAATCCCAACACCAGGTGGAGAAGTGAACCCCACGAAGGAGACAAGTTCCTGAAGAAAGTCAGCCAGGCTCCTGCCACCACAGGGACTCCTAGAGCCAGAAAACAGTAAGGTAGGTAGGGCAGTCTGGGGTCAAAGTCCAATGCGCCAAGCAGATCTGCAACCCCCTGCCTCCAGTGTATGTCCGCACCCACCCTGCTCCGGAGCCAAAGCAAAGAAGACAGAAGAGGCAACCGTGTCTACAGTGTTATCACTCAAGTGCACTCAGTAGCAACCTCTCACCTCAGCCACACTTCGGACAGACGTGCCCTTTGGACGGAGATTTCAAAGGAAAACCCATCAGCAAATTCAGGCATAGGTGGGGTTGGAGGGAAAGCTAAAATGCTTACAAGGGAAGTTTAGTGATCAAAGCTGCCCCCAGCTCCTTCTTTAATTCTCGAAAACGGTGGTTGTGCACAGCCCAACTGCAGGCTGTGGGTTGTCCTCTCTCAGGAGCCTTGCTGCGCTGTGCACCCCTCTTGACACCTGCAGCATCTTTCAGACATCTGAACGCTTATGCCTTAGTCCTCTGAACCACACTCGGGGGTGGTCTCCATTTCAAAGAACAGCAGTTTGGGCAATGCTAGTTCCTGGGGCTGGTTTTATTTAACTGGTTGTGGGTGAGGTTTGGTGGTGTTGGGGGGTACTTTTTAATAAAAATGGCAGAAGGGCTGGGAATACAGGTCTGTAGGTGGGCACTTGTCTGGCATGCTTGAAGCCCTGGGTTCAACCTCTGGCACTGAAAAAAACCCGGGGGGGGGGAGTCGGGGGGAACTCCCAGAAAACTACAAAGACAAAATTAATTGTAAAAGTAGCTGTTTAAAATGTGGAAAGAAATCCCCATAGTTTACAAATAGCTGATAGACATAGCATACTATAAAAAACCCATACAAATAATAATAGTTACATTAACTTCCTGACTTCCTGATATGCCTCTATAATTAATTTCTATACTTTTGGCTATATACTCTTTGCATTACTTCATGTAGCAATAACTTTGTCATCCATGTTGGATAGACCAAATAGAAAGTTCAACTTTGCTTTTACTAGTCTTGTTTTCTTTCTTTGTTTGTTTTGACACCAAATCTTGCTATGTAGCTCTGGCTGACTTTGAACTTGCAATCTTTCTGTCTCAGCCTCCTGAGTGCTGGGGTTACAAAGTGTGTGGCACTGTGCCTGGGAAGATTTTGTGGGAGCCTAAATTACATTTTAAGTCTTAATTACTGTGTCTAAGAGATCCACAAAACAAAAATCCCTGATCTGCAAGCCCCTTGCCCAAGAACAGAGAGTACCTGAAATGCTGGAGACCTTTGTTTAGGGGAGATAACAAGTCACAGGTTCTCACTCCTTTGACCCTACTAACTAGACGTGCTTGATCACGTGTGGGCAGGAGGTTCCCTGGAAGGAAATGCATCAGGATGCTTGCCCCTAATTAGACCTGATGGGAAATACTTTAAGCCCTTGCAAACCTTGACTCAGGTCCATTTCCTGGGAACCTGGTTAAGGACCTGGCCAGAAACCATCCACCTGGTCAATATTTAATTAAAGCTTGCTTCAGATTTGGCTTTAAACTGTGGCAGTGGTCTTATTCTTGACCAGAGGGGTTAAGAGTTTCTACTAATCTTCCATGTTCTCCCGTTTCTCCCCCGCATCCCACATACTTTCTAGGCCCAGCACACAGGCCTCTTTCGTGTTTGTCATCCAGGCTCGAACACTGTACCTTTGAGTCAGGACATGGGTAAATGAGCAGTGACAGCCTTGTTCGCCTCAAAACCACTCCTCCAGCAGGGCCAGGGAGGAAAACCCTTCCCATCACCAAAGAGACTTTGAGCAACACAAACATATATGTCCCTGAACCCAAACTGATTGTTCCCCAACTCATTCCCCAGGGCTTAATCCCAAAATGTCCAGGTCTGCCTAACACTGGGACAAGATTTGAAGGAGCAAGGCAGAGTGAGACTAAGAAGCAATTTTAGCCGATTAAGGAAACAATTTTTTATTGCTTGTAATTTTCCCAGTTGTGCAAACTAATCAAAAACCTATGACTGTGTGAACTGCTAGGTTTCTTGAAGCCCCTAGAAAGGACCTTCATGAACGGAGGAGCGGGATGCTTAAGTTTCCTTTGCTTCTGGGTAAACATTCCTTTGCTTCTGGAAGGCGGGCGGGCAGATGGTGGTCTGAATCCTGACCTTGCTACTTATCAGCTATGCTGGGAGGAAGTGAAATTAGCGCTTTTGAAAAATCCATTTCTGCAGCTCTGTGTTAGAAATGATGACAGTCTGTATTTCTTTGGAGCCCGTGTGAAGACTGAGAACATGTACAGAAAAAGCCTAGCAGAGCGCCTGGTGCACACCCACCCAGCAAAGGGCAGCGCAGAATCATCAGCACAGATGCAAATCTGCTTCTGGAGGTAGGTTGTTGTCTGTACTCCACCCCCACCCCACCTCTGCTTCTACTACAGGGAGCCAAGTCTACTTAGAGCAAGATTGCAGTGGAATCCTGGTATTGCCCAGTGCTTCCAAAACCATGGCAAGCCAGGTGTGGTGGCATGTGTCCATTGTCCCAGAACCTAGGAGCCTGAGACAGGAGGATAGGCATGCATGGGGGCATGGCTCTGACTCCAACAGCTAAGTGGGGGAGGAAGGGGATGCCTAATACATATGGGGGCCTTACTAACTCCAGTCATCCTGGAGTTCAGCACAAGGCTTGGTGAACCTGCTCCTCTCCCTGTTAACCAAGACTTTGCCATTCATCCTATGGGTTTAAGGGTGTGTGAGATACAGCATTTGAACAATGCTCGGGTCCTCCCCAGTCCCTCTGCGTGAGTCTCACCTGGAGAAAATGTTCCAAGAAAAGGATCAAAGATCAACTGCTTCACAATAGGCAAAGATAACAAGGTAGGAGTGGAAGAAATAATTTACAGAGAGGAGCAGCATCCAAGGCAGTGTTACAGGATCTTGTCAGATGTGAAGACAACCCAAGGAGCCACTGGTGATATGCCTGGAGCCCACTGTGGTCAGAACCTACAGAGCACTTGGGGGCTGGTAAAGGAAGGACAGTGTCACCAAGAGATAAGATCTTGGTCTCTAGTTTAAAATGGACTCAATCCAGTTCAAATCAAAGTTCAATCCACATAGGAAGGTTTCTGCCTGTAATCTCAGTACTTACAAATGGCTAAAGCAGAAGGAATGACTCAAATTTGAGGCTAGCCTGAGCTAAACTGACTTTGTCTAAAGGAACAAATTATACCTGCCCCCCAGCCAACCCACCCCTCAAAATAAGAATGCATATTTCCTGATAAAATTCAAGTGCACAACACACACTTTTTATTGTATGCATTTAAAGTGTACAACGTGTGTGTGTGTGTGTTATTGTATATACACATGAGTTGGAGGACCTGCTTATGTGTGAATGTGGGTGTGTGGAAGCTAGATGTCAATGTTGTACATTGGGTGTCTCCCTTAATCTCTTTTCCACCTTGTTATTTGAAACAAGGTCTGAAGCTTGTCAGTTGGCTAGACTGGCTGACCAGCAAGCTCTGAGGATCCTCCTGTCTTGGCACCCCCACCTTGAACTGGGATTACTGCACCCAGCTTTTTAGGTGGGTGTTGGGGATCCAAACATAGACTCATCTACTCAATCCCCATATAATGTGACTTTTTATATGGACAGGACATATTCTTTTAATTGTGTCTTCTGATGTTTAGAAATTCCTAATTTCAAGACAAGAGTGTAGCTCAGAGGTGCTCTTGCCTACTGTGTGCGAAGTCCTGGACTCAATCCCCAGCAACACACACACATACACACATCAACATTCTGAGCATCAATATACTCTCAGTTACCAAACTCAATCCCCAGGAACACACACACATACACACATCAACATTCTGAGCATCAATATACTCTCAGTTACCAAACTCAATCCCCAGGAACACACACACATACACACATCAACATTCTGAGCATCAATATACTCTAAGTTACCAAACTCAATCCCCAGGAACACACACACATACACACATCAACATTCTGAGCATCAATATACTCTAAGCTACCAAACTCAATCCCCAGGAACACACACACATACACACATCAACATTCTGAGCATCAATATACTCTAAGGTACCAACCTTACCATTTAGGTTAATGCCGTAAAGATCATAAGTCTTTGTCTACTTCAAGATCAAAATTGCTCTTAACTTAGCAATTTTGATGTTTTTTTCTTTTAATGTTACATTTCCATCTGTCTTCTGCTAGAATTTTTTTTTTTGTGCAGCTTTGGTATTCATCAGCAAGTCAAAAAAGACAGCATTCCCAAAGTAAAAGGGTGATCCTCCCAGTTACAGAGACATTGGCAATTCGATCAACAAAAGATTTGTATCCGGAGAAGTTAACTTCTACCAGCCAATAAAATTAATCCAAGTTGAGCATATTGAACCAAATTTCAAAACACTCCCGTTTTGGATTGAATTAGGAATTGAAAGTGAAACCCACAAACTCATAATTTGAACACTTAGCCCCAGCTGGTGCCTGCTCTTTGGAGAGGTGGTGGGAGCTTTGGGCAAAGGGGTCTAGTTGGGGGTGAGAGGCTTGTTTTGGAAGGTCACGCGTGGTCCCCAGTCTTGTCCTCTTTTTTTGTTACCATGAGGTAAGGACCCTTCTCCATCAGAGGCTCCGTACTGTTCTTCCTCACACCAGGCTCAAGATCAAGAACTATGGACTGAAATCCTTTAAAATGTGAGATTGAATAAGCCCTTTATCAGTAAGTTACTTGGGTCATACCAGTACGGTTCTAGAATTTCATTTTGGGGGTGTTGACCTGATGTTACAAGTGAAAAATTTCACATTGCATAACTTTATTTAGTGCACAAAATTATTTAAAATACTGTGTAACAGCAGAAGTTAGGCATGATAGGCCACAACTGTAATTCCAGCCAGGGCATTCAAGAGGCTGAAGCAGGAGGATCATAAGTTCAAGGTCAGCCTGAGCAGGGAGAATTTTGTCAGCGTAGCTATATAATGAAACTCCATCTTGAATAAAGGTGAAATAAGAGTGGAGGTGTGACTCAGTGGGGCATCCTTGCTTAGATAGATGAAGCCCTTGGTTCAGGCCACGGCCTGAAAAGAGAAAAGAAGAAACAAGAAAGGTTATTTAGAAAATCATCATCAGGCTCACGTGGTAGTGGTGGCACATGCCTTTAGTTCCAGTATCGGGGAGGCAAAGGCAAGAGGATCTCTGAGTCCAAGGCCAGCCTGGTCTCCAGAGCAAGTTTCGAGACAGGCAGGGCTATACAAAGAAATCCTATCTTGAAAAATCATAAATAAATAGTCATCTCCTGACTGTGTGTATAATAGATCTGTCTATAGCCAAGCACTGGGCAGTTCCGAGATTCCAGCTGACAAGAGCGAGGAGAGATTGTATAAGCAAAGGGAAGTCAAGATCATGATTGGGCAGGGGAATGGGGAGAGTGGGGGGCGCCCACAGAGACAGCTGACCTAAGCTAATGCGAGCTCACTGACAGACTCTAAACCGACAGCTAGGGAGCCTGCATGGAACCATCCTAGGCCCTCTGCATGTGAATGACAGTTCTGTTGTTTGGTCTGTTTATGGGGGTTCTTAAAAGGGGGATCAGAACCTGTCCCTGGCACTTGAGCTGGTTGTTTGGAACCTATTCCCCAAGCATGGATGCTTCACCCAGCCTTAATACAGGGGGAGGAGCTTGGTCCTGCCTCAACATGATATGCTTTATTGACTCCCTTAGGAGGCCTGCCCCTTTCTGAATGGAGGAGTGGGTGGGGTGGGGGAAGGAATGGGAAGAGAGAAGAGAGGGAAAACTGTGGTTGGTATATAAAATAGATGAAAAATAATAATAAAAAAGAAATACCCTTAAAAACAAGACGTGTAATTGAAATGAATTTTGTAGCCACACTTGGGCACTACTCCCAAGGTATTTCATTACATATATGCAGATATCCTAAAACCCAAAGACAAATCTAGAACACTTCTGGCTCTAAGCATGAGAGAAGAGTTATGGCAACTCTACAACCAAATAGAAAAGGAACTTAGGTGAATAAAAACTTGACATAAAAGTCCAAACAAAATGACTTCTTTTTTTTTTTTTGAGACAGGCTTCTAGCCTCTGCCTCCCAAGTGGTATGCTTAGGATGTACATCCTCATGCTAGGTTTGGACTCAGAGCTCCGTATTTCCAAGCATGTTGGCCATCTCTAATGGAATGATGGAGTATGTAAGCTCTACTCACAAATTCCAGCCGTGTAGCTCAACATCCGAGCTCTGGAGCAACTGTCAATCTGAGCAGTGATATCATTCGGTTCCTAATTCATTTTACACAAATGAACTGGAGCCAGACACAGATGGGTAGATACTCAGCAGCCGAGTCTGTGGATTCCTTGGTCTAACTCCTGCCAGGTTTGATTTTAAACCAGCAGTATGAAGCCTCTGAACATGGAGATGGCCAATATCCTCACACCGCATTTCTATGAGGCAAGTAGACACAGCTGCAAGAGCATCACTAACAGTCAGAGTAGCCAAAATAACCCGGAAGTGGCACGTTCTGAGGGTTCACTATCTTCACTTTTTAATACTTAATTCACTTCATTGTAAATTTCCATAATTTGACTTTTGCCAACCGGCAGTGACTAAATGGCATTGCAGAAATCTTGAAATTTTAGCAATTTTCTCTAGAGCTGGTAGACCAGCAGCCCACTGGCAGTAACCCTGAGGGCTCATTTGGTTTGATTCTAATGAGTAAATGTGCCCTATGCCCCATGTGGCATCTTTAGTTCCTGGCTATGCCACCATCAGAGGGGAAGAGAGAAGAGTTAGGAAGTCCAGCACCCACTGTGTGACAGTCACTGTGGCCCACAGTTTAGTCGTGGTCATGACAACCCAGCACCCACTGTGCGACAGTCACTGTGGCCCACAGTTTAGTCGTGGTCATGACAGCCCAGCAAGCACTGTGTGACAGACTCTGTGACCCACAGTATTCTAGCCCAGCATCCTCTGTGCGACAGTTTGTGGCTCACAGTTAAGTTGTGGTTATAATTTCACTTCCGTTCACGTTCATCTCAGAGTAAAGAGATTAACCCCCAGTCCACTGTGTCTGCCCTGGTCTCCATCACATTGTTGTCAGGCACTTTGGGCCACGCCTTACACACAACGGACCCAAGATCAGCATCTGTTGCACAAAGAGATGAATGAACAAGCTGAGAATGAAACTTGACTCCTCGGTACACGTTCAAGGCCATCTAGGGTCTGCTGCCTGCAACCTCCTTCTGCCTCCCTTCCCTCTACACCCAACCACACAGACATCAACTAGACAGAGCTTGCTACTGGGTGGCAAGCCTGCTGTCCCTTTTACCTGTAAGGGCCTTCCATCATGCTTCTTTCTTAGGTCAGGTTTCCTTAGAAACAGATTAAGAGAAAGATTTTAGCACAAGCAGTGTGTTGATAAGTGCTCTTGGGAATAGCTGCCTAAAAGGAGAAGGACATGGCAGAGGAAAATCTCTAGTGTGTTGTACTGGGAGGCTCGGTGGGGGTAGAGAGAGTTTGGAATTGTCCCCAGGGAGGTAAGGAGTGGAGCCTTTCATTGCATCCCCGTTTGGACCTTATTGGATGAAAGTCTGAAAGTAGGGGAGATGACTTTGGGTGAACCAGCTGCTGTCCTAGAGGGACTCAACTATGAGACATTAAATTTGACATCCCAGACTGCTAGCAAACAGAATGAGCGCCTCTAGCCTACAGGCGGATCTGGACCACCTGCCCTGATGTCCCCTCTGTCTGCTCTGTGGCTGACTTACTGTGGCATCCAGAACGGGGCTTACTGGATTAAAAATGCATGAGGACTGTCTCTTCTACCTGACACCGGCTCACCTTTGTCCTCCTGACACATAGCTGCACCCAGAGGACATCAAACATGAAGACTTTGACTCTATGTACCACTAAATTTTCAAAGCCAGGCCCAGCACTTGGAAGACTGGGGCAGCAAGACTACCTAAAGTGGAAGGTTATCCTGAGCATACATAGAAAATAGTAGGCCAGCCTGGACTATAGAGTGAGAAGCCTGTCTAAACAAACAAACAAATTCTTCAAAGATTTCCAACAAGAACACACAGAAATAGATATATGTTTTTAGCCTTCACTTTGGTAGATTTCTCTACCCCTTAATGCTGGGGTAGCAATAATTTGGGGCTTGCTAGACAAACACTCCTATATTATTACTGAGCAACATCCCCAGTCCTTGGTTTTTGAGACAAGATCTCATGTAGCCCAAGCTAGCCTTTAGAGTCCTCCTGTTTTGGTTTCCTAAGTGCTGGGATTACAGACAAGTGCTACCACCTGCAGTCCACAATAACCTAGTGGATTCAATGAGAGACTTACTTTAATAGGTACAAGCAAGAGAGTTTCCACACACACCCAACAGAAGCCAACTTCTAGTTGACGGCATTGTGAGAGCCTTGACTTCTGCTGCTGTTCAGACACTAGGCTCCAATGTGTGTAGCTCCTCCTCTTGTGAGCTGTCTGTTTAAAATGGTGCAAGAACTGAACAACCACAAATCTGCATGCACGTCCTGAGTTACTATTTCCCCTATTCCATTTTCCATGTGTGTGGCTTTCTTCTACTGGGGCCCTGTGGGTGCCAGAGGGGGGAAAATACATTCAATAAGAAAATGTCCTGTCTGTTGCACTCTTACTGAATTGATCTTCTAAACAGCAGCCAATGTGGAGACAGGAGAGCTGGCCTCAAGTCTACAAACAGGCAAGCTACTCTGTGGGGTAAAGAAGCAGGCTGATGTGACAGGGACAGGGGACCAGAAGTAAAGTAAAGGACTAGTGGCCTACACATGTGTGCTAGGCAGCTCTCCATAGCAAATGGCATTACCTGCTCTGAGCACGTAGTTTGGGCCCTCTGGTATCTAAAGGTCACCCATCAGACACTTGTCAGGGAACGTGAAGGATCTGCGGTTTCCATTTGGTCTAAGCTCCTTACTAGTTCCTGAAAAACAGCTTAAGCAACATTTACCATTATGATCCACAGGGCAGAGGTATTATCTGCAGCAAAACTAACAGGGGTACACTGCGCAGCTACAAGACCTCCAAGCCTGGGTGGGACAAAAAGCAAGGAAAGGGATGGGAGCGGCCCCATGGTAGAGCACTTGGTAGGCTGGAGCAAGGCCTTGGGTTCAGTTCCCAGTGTTGCAAACACAGCTCAAATTATAAAGCAGTGAAAACAAGTGACGTTGGAGAAGTTTCGCCATAGCTTTACAAACTGCAGGCCTTTATGCCCCCTAGAAAACAGAGAGAAGAGGGAAGAAGCAGGAAGGTGAGAATATGAGGATTCCCAAGAATGAGAGACAAAATCATCTTCCTCTCTTCCCCAAGACCACTTATAATGTGAAATTCCTGTTGGGTTTCGAGTGTGTGTGTGTGTGTGTGTGTGTGTGTGTGTGTGTGTGTGTGTCACTGGGAATTGAGCATCCTGGGAAAGTGCTTTACCACCGAGCTCCATCCCCCCCCCCCAGCCCTCCTGCTGAGATTCTAATTTGTGTGGCAGCCAGGTTTTGTCTTCTCATTTTCCAGTGTGAAATCTGTGTTCAGGGCAGCTGAGTAATGACTTCCAGCTGAGCTGTAGAGGGCTGGACACAGACTGAGGATGGCTATGCTCCAAAGCTGTTTATTCATTCACTGAAGACGTAAATCTCAAGCCAGAGCAAATGCCTGCTGAGGCAGGAGGATTGACAGTTCCAGGCCAGCTTGGTATGCATAGCAAGCACCTGTCTCAAAAACAAAACAGGACAAATAAGACTTAGAAACCAAGAGAAAATAAAACAAATTTGGGCCCTCTCCTCAAGAAGTATATACAATAATGAAGAAAAACAGATGATAAACATACATTTAAAAGCAAGATTATACAAGATGGTACCCAAAGTACATAACATTTAGAACTTGGTCAGCGACCACAGATGTGAAAGACATGGAAGTGTCTCGATGCTCAGTCTGTGCAGGGTTTTGCTTTAGGTTGTTCCTCTTCCCACAGAGATGGTTATGAAATCAAATGCTGGGCAGCATCCAAATGGTGTAACAACTATCCCAAAGAAATACTTCGGATCTTCAGCGCTGACACGGTGGACGCCTCAAAGGCTCACAAATATAATCAACTTATTTAAAGGTCTTTGATAGCTTTACTTATTTGTTTTTTTTTTAAGGTTGTGTTGCCCAGGCTAGTATCAAACTCAAGGAGTCAAGTGATCCTCCTGCCTCAGTCTCCTGAGTAGCTGGAACTATAGCGACCCAGCGCAGCTGTACACTTGACTTTACATTTTACTTGACGCTAGAATGGAGCAATATTTCATTCTCTTAAATAGAAGCAGTATCTATCTCATTACCCCAAGTAAAAAGAGGTTGTGTTTTTTGGTGGCTGAAGTTTTGTGTACTTGCTTGCTTTTGGCTCTTGGAGATGCTGTCTCACTATGTAGCTCAGGCTAGTAAACCTGGAACTAACTCTACAGCACAAGCCTATGTTACCAGCTCTTAAGTCTTCCTGTCTCCTCCTTCCAAGAGCTAGGATTATGGGTACACACAGTCACACCTAGCTAAGAGTTTAGTTTTACAGGCTAAAGGCCTGAAGAAAACAGTAACAAATTCACGAGCGGCTAAGTCTGCTGTGTGTGGTGCATGCCTGCTTATATAAAGACTAAAGCAGAGGAAACTCCACTCTCGTTGCTATAGAAAGTGACCTGTTTTGAGACAGTTGGCCCTTATACCTCTCAGCCCTTACCTCGGAGAAAGTCAGATAAACTGCTTAGTTCACTTAGTTTCTTTTTGTTTGTTTGTTTGGTTTGGATTGGTTTTTGAGACAGGGTTTCTTTGTGTAGCCTTGGCTGCTCCTGGAACTCAGTTGGCCTCAAAGTCAGAGATCCACCTGCCTCTGCCCCCTGAGTGCTGGAATTAAAGGCTGTAGACTTCACACCACTGGCCATTCATTCACTAATCAGTGTAGACGTCACACCACTGGCCATTCTTTCATTAATCAGTGTAGACGTCACACCACTGGCCATTCATTAATGGGTGTAGACTTCACACCACTGGCCTTTCATTAATGGGTGTAGACTTCACACCACTGGCCATTCATTAATGGGTGTAGACTTCACACCACTGACCATTCATTAATGGGTGTAGACTTCACACCACTGGCCTTTCATTAATGGGTGTAGACTTCACACCACTGGCCATTCTTTCATTAATCTGTGTAGACTTCACACCACTGGCCATTCATTAATGGATGTAGACTTCTTATCTTAGATCTGCTCCTGAACTTGATCTCACCAATGTAAAAGAGATAAAAATCATTGCAAACAAATTGGACTGCTTCCTTTGAAGACCAGTTTTTTGTTTGTTTGTTTGTTTGTTATTGTTTTGAGACAAGTTACTATTTGTGTAGCCCTGACTGTCCTGGAACTCATTATGTAGACCAGGCTGGCCTCGAACTCACAGAAATCCCCCTACCTCCCAAGCGCTGGGAAGAAAGGCGTGCACCACCCCCACTGGTTTAAGACCAATTTTAATGCTGCTCTTCTGCACCCTCGGTAAGCACAGTATATTTAACCTTGCCACTCGCAAACCACATCATGGTCCTGCATGAGCCTGGCTTTGCCTGAGTACCTCTGCAGTGCTCTCCCCAAAGAACTGGAAGGCTTCCTCCCCTTTTCAGTTAGATGTCTGCTCGGGTCAGCTCATCCAGAGCTTTATAGTTCAGCCTGTTTAAAATGTCCCCTGCTCTGCTCCCTGTCACCTCGGCATGCCTAGGCAGCTCTTCTCATCACCTGGCACAGGATGCGCCCGTGTGCACTTTGGGGTTCTCTGTCCCTTCATGAGAACAAAGACTTCTGTTCTTTCATTTGCTTCTGTGTTCCCAGTGCCCTGAAGGTACCTGGCACATTACCAATGTCCAGTGGCTATTGCAGGATGAAGGAGTGAGGACTGAATGAAGGGTCAGCCTTACGTCATCAATCGTTCCCTGTTCTGAAAAGCTAGTGCTGAGAAGTTGTGTGGGGACCACTGGTGAATCCTGAAAGTCTAGTGACCATGATCTCGGGTTCTTTTTAGACTCTAGCAGAACTAGAGTAGAGCTCAATGCTAAAGCGGTTGCCTGGCATGCACGAAGCTCTGGATCTGGGTATCAGCAGCACAAGAAAACAAGACAGGTTTCAGCGGAACTAGTGCTGGCTTGCTCATTGATTTGAAAACATTGCAGCCTCTATTAAATTCTCCACAGCTCAAATTTCAAGTCATTTAAACTCATGATTTGGCCTGACTCCAAGAGATAACCAGGTGACCTGAGCAGCTACTGCTGGGAATAGCCAGGTGACCTGAACAGCTCCTGCTGGGAATAGCCACTAAGGCCATTGTGTTTCTTCTGTTTGACCATTGGCATCGTCCAGCCAGACATGAGCCCCAACTCTGTTCTGAAGTCCATTCCTCAATGCCAAGTGTCACTACTGCTCTCCTGCTATGACTTGCCTCTTTTGGGAAAGTTATTCATCACTGTGATTAGTAACAATGCTACCCCCCACACACACACACACATACACACCATCCTTCTTAAAAATCTGTGGGTCAGAAAGACAAATATGGTATGTACTCACTCATAAGTGGATATTAGATGTAAAGCAAAGAATAACCAGCCTAAAACCCATAGCCACAAAGAAGCTAAGTAACAAGGAGAACCCTAAGAGAGGCATACATGGATTCCCCTAGAAAGGGGAAATAGACAAGAACTCCTGAGAAAATTGGGAGCATGTGGGATGGAGAAGGGAAGGGAGGAAGTGAACATGAGGAAACAGGGTGGCCAAGATGGGGGAAAGATAGAAAGGGAGAGCAAGGAAAGAGCCAGCTTGATTGATTATGGGCTAGCAAGAAACCTGGCACTAGGGAAATTCCCAGGAATACACAATGATGACCCCAGCTAAGACCCTAAACTATAGTGGAAGGGGCACCTGTGAACTGGCCTCCCCTGTAATCAGATTGATGACTACATTAATTGCCATCACAGTAACTTCATCGAGCAAACTGATAGAATCAGATGCAGAGATCCACAGCTAGCAAGGGGCCAAGAGAGGGAGTAGCGATAATATAAACAAAGGGATCAAGACCATGATGGGGTAGGGACGCCCACTGAAACAGCCGACCTGAGTTAGTGGGAGCTCACTGACTCTGGACTGACAGCAGGGGAACCTGCATAGGACCAAATTAGGCCCTCTGAATGGGGGTAACAGCTGTGTGGCTGAGGCAGACTGTGGGGCCATTGGCAGTGAGACCAGGATTTATCCGTACTGCTTGAACTGTTTTTTTGGAGCCCATTCTCTTTCTCAGTCTAGATGTAGCGAGGAGGGCCTTGGGCCTGCCTCAAAGTAATGTGCCAGGCTTTGTTGACTCCTCACGGGAAGCCTCATTCTCTCTGAGGAGTGGATGGGGGGTGGAGTAGGTGGAAGGTGGGAGGAGCAGGAGGAGGGGAAGGAGAAAGAACTGGAACTGGTATGTAAAATAAGAAAATATTGTTTTTTAAAAAAATACAAAAAAAATCTTTGTGTCATAACCCGATGGAGTAGGTTTGTTAACCAATTATCTTTCAGAGGTAGAACCAAGTTAGGGTGTGGTTTTCTGAGACTCAGAGAAAAACGGGTGCATGGCCTAGGTGCTCTCTCTCTGTAGTTCCCTAGCAGCACAGCTGAGCTTAGACTTCTCATTCCAGTTTCATGAGTTTTTCCTTTATAATAAATAAAAATTTAATTTTTATTTATCTTTTAGCTAGCAGGGTTATTTCCCAAATTGAGCTAACTTCTACAATAACTCTCAAAGAGGTTACATAACTGAATATGGTAGGTCATGAAAGTTGTAACAAAGCTGGGCATGATGGTGCTCGGAAGGCAGAGGCAGGAAGATCTCTGTGAGTTCAAGGCCAGCCCGGTCTAGCAAAGTCAGATGTGCATCAAACTGGAGGCATTTCTGGCATTTCTTGCTTCTCCGGCAGCTGCTGGGGTCTCCCTGACTCTACCTTCCTTTTCCCTTTAGTTGGATTTCCTGCCTGGCTCTATTCTGCCATGCCATAGGCCAAAGTAGATTATTTATTAACCAATGGTAATAAACACACTATCAACATACAGAGGGGCATCTCACATCATGTGGCAGACTGTGACTCCATAGGAGCCCAGGTTTTGAACACAGCGATGTGCGTACTCTGCATTATAGACAATATCCTCCCACACAAAGCCAAGAACACTGCCCGAAATCTGGGCTCAGATTCTAGGCTCCCGTATGCTATGAATTTCAGGGTATTTACTGTTCATACCAGTTTTCTGCAAATTGTTTGATTATTAAAATAAAGGTCTTTGCCCTTTCTTATTATTCTCATCACGTAAATATTATGTTAGTTTATCTTTAGAGTGGATAGTGCTAGAATATTTTATCTTAAAACTGCTGCTTGAATTGTTGACCTGAGTTTCAAAACCAACCATTAAATGAATTTTGGTTTGTGCTTAGCATGAAAGTCCCAATCATTTCTGAAGTGACTGTAAACATATTCCTGCCATTTTACACTACATAGTTATGTGTAACAGTGTCTTCAGCATCGATAATTGCAGAACCAAAATATGTATGGATCAACTGAAACATGTGAAAAGAGCTTTATATGCTACAGTGTGTCACCCAAGATCTATTTGTGTGTGTGTGTGTGTGTGTGTGTGTGTGTGTGTGAGAGAGAGAGAGAGAGAGAGAGAGAGAGAGAGAGAGAGAGAGAGAGAGCAGAGACCAGAGGTTCGTGCCTGTTATCTTCCTCAATGACTCTCCACCTTATTTATTGAGACAAAGATCCTCACTGAACCTAGCACTTAAAATTTGGCTGGACTGACTGGACGACAGTCCCCAGAGAACCTCCCATCTCTTCCAGTGCTGAAAGTGCAGGCACATGCTGCCTCCCCCAGGTTTTACACAGAAGCCAGGGACTGAACTCAAGTACCCATGCTGAGTCCAAGCACTTTGTCAACTAAGCTGCCTTCCCAGCCCCAAGATTTGATCTTTATGTAAAAACATACAAGCATATCTACCTCATTCACGTGTCAATTTGCTTTTGTCTTTAAAAAATGATAAAATTACATGCATTTTAAAGACTTATCTTAAAGTAAATTCTTCATGATTTAATATCAGTAAATGTTTGATTTGTATACCATATGTTATATATGCATGTATGGAATCTTATAGAAATTTCTCAGGTAAAGAGGTCATAAGTGAAGAAAGTTCAAGATGCCCTTCCCCGTAAACAGAGACTGCTCATACATTTCCTGGCCACCTAGACCCAGATAATCACACAGAAACTATATTAATTCCAACACTGTTTGGCCTATTAGCTCAGGCTTCTTATTAAATAACTCTTACATTTTAAATTAACCCTGTTGTATTAATCTGTATATCGCCATGAGGCTGTGGCCTATCAGTAAGTTTCCAGCATCTGTCTCCTTTGGTAGGTACATGGCATCTCTCCGACTCTGCTTACTCTTTCTCTATATCCCTTCCAACCTGGCTATATTCTGCCCTGCCATAGGCCAAAACAGCTTTACTTATTAACCAATAAAAGTAACAAATAAACAGAAGAACATCCCACATCACTGCCCTAAAATAAACAACAACAACAACACAGTCTTTATTTCTTCATTCTCCCTTTCATGTGTATGTGTGTGTGGTGTGCATGGATGCATGTCTGTTCACACGTGTGTGAACACCTGTGTGTGTGTGTGTGTGTGTGTGTCTGTGCATACGTGCGCATGTGAAGGTCTGATGTTGACATCGGATGTCTCCCTCAATTGTTCTCCCCTTTCTGTATTGATCCTAGAGCTCATCAGTATGGCTAATTTACCTAGCCAGATGTTCTGAGGATTCTCTCTGCCTTCCCAGTACTGGAGACTGGAATGCTGGTCCTCATGTCTGGGTTGTCCACTGAACCATCTCCAGTCCTGTCACTTGATCATTCTAGGCAACTTATGATCATTAACTTAGTTTCAAAAGCATTTCCTCATGAATATCTATATCATTTACCCCACCCCCTTCTTCTCCCTCCTTCTTGTCATAGCCACAGAACAAATATATTTCTAGCCACTCATGTAGACTCAGGTGGTCCAGTGTCTAAATTCTAGCAAAGGAGAAATGTCATCTACAGCTTCCAGAAAGGTCAGGCTGCCCAGATTGCAGAGACTGTAGTGGGTTCTCAAGTCATCATCCCAGCGAAGAGAACAGAAAGCCATTTTGGTAAATCATCAATGAGATTATATTTAAGTGAAAGCTGGTATGAGAAGCTAGACATAGAGGCTCACACCTGCAGTCCTAGTACTCATAGGCTGAAGCAAGAGGAATTCAGTATATTTGATGCCAACCTTGTTTATATAGTGAGTTCTGGAACAGCTACATAGGACGACTTCAGCTTTTTTTGTTTTGGCTTGGATTTTTCAAGAAGGGCCTTCTCTGTGTAACCCAGGCTGTCCTAGAACTCACTCAGTAGACCAGGCTGTACTTTAGTCTTTTAAAAGTAAGAAAAGGAAGAAGGGAGGAAAGACAGTGGCCCCAGACTTTGTGGAACACATCTGGAGCCCTCAACTCTCAGAAAACGTTGGCTAATTTGAAGCCAGGCAACACCGTGAGACTGCATGAAAACCAGCAACGCAGCTGCTCCTCTGCATCCTTTTTCAGCATTTATTGCCCAGACCACTCCTGAGCCTGGGTAGGAGGGTCACGTGAGCCTGGAGAGTCAAGACCAGCCTAGTCAACACCATCTTTGAAAATAAATTTGTTCACTATTTCCAAGGAGACAGTGTCATTTCTGTATTATGGAGATATAAAAACGATGTTCTTTTTCCCTTACATAGAAATAAACAAGTACCTAAAAATATCGTATGGTGATTTTCTTATTTAAAATAAGGCTTCAATGTTAACCAGGCTGTTGTTAAAATCCTGAGATCTTGTAAATTGTGACCCTGAAATATTTTTTTTACTTGATTCTTCTTGATCACCTGCTGGAAGAAAATACTAATTACTGACCCCGAGGAACTGCAGACAAATTCCCTTAGGGCAGTTTCAGCTCTCCAACAGCATCATCATACTCACAGATAGAAGTCACCCTAACAGTGTAAACTCACCTTTGGAAGCTGGGCGTCGTGGCACACACCTTTACTCCCAGCACTCCAGAGGCAGAGGCAGGAGAATCTCTGAGTTGAAAGCCTGGTATATATAATGAGTGTCAGTATAGCCAGAGATGCATAATGAGACTCAGTCTCAAAAGCCAAACAAAGCAAATACACGTTTGTTAGATATGGTAGCTCATACCTGTAATCCAAACACTCATAAGGCTGAAGCAGGAGGAGTTCAGCATATCTGACATCAACCTTGTCTATACAGTGAGTTTTAGAACAACTACATAGACTTCAGTATTATGTATTTTAGAATTATATAGTCAATATTTGTGTGTGTGTGTGTGTGTGTGTGTGTGTGTGTGTGTGTGTGTGTGTGTGTGTGTGTGTGTAAGAGGACAAGTGCCTCCAGAGGCCAGAGGTGTTGGATATCCTGGAACTAGAGTCAGAGGTGTTTGTGAGTCACCTGACATGGGTGCTGGGAACTGAACTTTGGTCCTTTGGAAGAGCAGTAAGTACTCTTAACTACTGAGTCATCTCTCCAGCCCTGTAAATACCATCTTAAAATAAATGAGTAAGGCAGCAACATATAGCAAAACTGAGCGGGATGATGACAGAAGGATTTGGGTTTCCATCTTGACTCTCTTCTACCAGCTGGTGAAGTTCAGCCATACTGCTGAAGACTGCTCTTTTGACAGCTGATAATCTGCGTGCATACAGTAGGCATGCAGCAGACTTCATCTCCCCCCTCCCTCCATAGGGGGATATTATTAGAGGAAATACAGCCAGTATGTGTAGGATACCTTGAAGCCACATTCCCAGATATAGCTGTTGTGCCCACGTCACGGGACCCCCCAAACAAGACCACCACAGACCCCACAGAGCCGGTATCCGATGCAAGCACACTGGGGTTTATTGATTATAAGCTAGCTAACTTGAACCACAATCCAACACACCACCACAGTGGGTGGGGGAGAATGGCCCCGAGGCTTCAGGGTAAGGGATTTTTTAAAGGGAAAAACCACAAGCAGGGTGGCACAAGCCTTGGCATTTCGGGATTGGGTAAAAGTATACAACTTTTGAATTGGTTCGCTGAGGTATCAGGGAACTTCAAAACAGTCAAAACAGCAGTTAATCAGGTACGTAAACAAGCAAATGTTATTTGGATACCCTGGTGGGTCACTTTGACCAGGGCAGGCACAGTTTCTTGGGAATGCTTATGACTTTACTAGGCTGCACTCACCCAGCCTAGTTAGGTCCTATCTAAAATGGAGTTCTTTTTCCAAATGAAGTTTGTTCTGCTCCTTCACCCCACCCCCTTTTCCTTGTTCCTATGAGAGACCAATCTTGGGTCTCGGTCTTGTTTTAAATTACCCAGTTTCATCAGGGCCACTGGTTGGTGACCATTAGCTGAATAATTCTGCTATTTTATTTAAAAGACAAGGGTCAAAGATTAATAGTAAAATTAATATAAGGAGGGGGCCCATTTGGTGTAGTCAGCCGAAAGAGTTGTTAAACCATCCCTGGTTGGCCTCTCATTCTCTTTTGTGCCTTGCTAGCTCTTCCCTCACTTTGGCCAAGGATTCTTTGACTATCCCTGAATGGTCAACATAGAAACAACATTCTTTACCCAGGGCTGCACGTAGTCCCCCTTTTGTAAGGGAATTTTCTTTTGACTTATCATGTCAACTGGGGATCGCAAGACAATGTATTTTTTTTCTATAACTGCTTCCTCCTGACTTTAGGGCATTGTTGTCAGGGGCCGAGGAGGCTAAAGTGCTGGTCAAACAGAAGAGGGAATCTGGGCAATGGGGCATTGACCAGAAGCATCTGGCTTGTGAACTCTGTTGAAGAGTCAGGGATCATTCACATTCACACTGGTCCACATCAGCTTTCAGCAAGTCCAGGGCTTGACGTTCTTCAGAGCAGGTTGTAGTCAGCATCTAAAGCTTGGCTGTGTCTGCCATCCAAGTGGAAACCGATTGAGACAAGTTCAAACTAGGAATAACGTTAAAATATATGTACTTAAAGGAAAATAATACATTTGAAACTTTTAGGCCCACATTGAAATTCATATCATAGAAAAAGCAGATGACAGGCATCTGTAAAACAGCAGGAGGAGGCTCACATCCTTGAGTCCTAGCAAAACCTACAGATCTGAGTTAGAAACATGTACATTTTTCTTCTGCCCAAGGAGCCAGGTATGGATTTGACAGAGACAGTTTGGGGCCTGATGAGAAACACCTTTAAGTTTGTATTTAGATGGCAACCAAAATAAATCTAAAATCTTGAGCTTGTGACCCAAACAGTAAGCAGTTATTTCTCTACCAGCTTATCATAACTATACTGCAGAAGGGGAAAGAAATCCGAAACATATTTCATATAACCTGTATTTATATCTTAAATTGTTTTTTGAGACCCTCAAAGCTTATCATTATATCCCCAGGCCTCTCTATATAATGAGCTAACAAGCTGGCTATAGCCTTTGGAAGGATTTGGTTGTTTGATGTTGCCAAGCTGACAAAGTCACAGCTAGCCTAGTCATCAATACTATCAGAGATCCCAGAATAAGAAATAAATTATACCTAAGTACAGAACAAGTAGCTTTCAAATCTATTAATAATGACAAAGACCAGTCCATATACAGCCATACCCACGTCTCCATAGCATTGGAGGCAGAAGTATCAGAGCAGCAGGCTTTGCCAGACCCATAAGGTGATTGGTTCCTGTGGAAGAGGGACATGGAAAAGACTGACCTTATTTTGTCTAGACAAAAGTGGTACAATCAACTCTCCAGGGTCCTTCTGTTTGTCCACAGTCTGGGCTGGATCCTGGCAGCAGGTGATGCATTGGGGGCACCTCGCTCAGTGGTCAGAGTCATCATTATCCAGGTGGAGTCATCATGGTGTCCCATAATCTCCTCTGGAGACCTTGGGTCACTGTTAGGATCTGGGAGTCTCTGTCTGATAAAATTAACTTTTCAGTCATCATTTTAAATGCCATATTCCACAGATGTCTGACATATTTTATGGCTGCCTAGGTATATCTGATCATACAAACTTTATTTCTAGCTACTTGTCTTAAGCTTGGCTTTAAAAACGTATACAGAAGACTAAATAAGGCTTATTCCCACTTATTCCCATAATTAATCAGAACTTGTATTTTCTAACTATCTACAATGAGTCTGCAGCTTTAATAAGGTCAGGATTTTACAACACATTTCCATCAGATTTAGCCTTTAAATTAATGATTTTGGATTGAAGCTAATAAAGAGACCAAATAAATCCATTCTGAAGGTAAAACAGAACACATTATATCTAACTGCTAATGCTGTCTCCCAGGAAAGGTGACAAGGGAAACATCCCATGGCAAAATGGGAACAGCCAACTTTCCCAGCTTAGGAATGTAGAATGCTGGCAAGAGGGTTAGGTAGGTAAGGGACCTTCATCACAGGGATACACTGGGAAATAGGAAGATGGGATTCTCTGTCTTGCAACCTTGTCTCAGGGGACAAAACTCTGTGTGGGTGGCCTGAAGATACCCTGTAGCAGGCTTTGGGGACTTCCTACTGTAAGGTTTCAGAGCCGCATTGAGTCCACAACCTCAGCTTGATTCACCTGCAGAGACTGTTGGCTGATGCTGTGCTATCTGATGCCTGTAACTCAAAGCCACGGGGAGAGACGTTGCTGCTCTCTCACTAGTGGGATGGTATGGGCTGCCTCTGTTTTCACAAAACTTCTGCAGCAAGCCAATTCAGAGGGCTTCTGCTGGGGTCACATGCTGCACTTGGTACCAGTTGTCTTGGCCCTGGTGACAGGCTGTAGCCAACAGTTCTCTAAAAGCACTACAACGGCTGGGATGCAGCCCAGTGGTAGAGACTTGTCCAGCGTGCCTCGGGTTCTTGGTCCCACCTGTATCCCTACCAAACAAGTACACTTCAAACAGGAAAGACAGAGCACGCCAAAGACTTGTCGTTCGGTTTCTAATCTGGTTTGTCATGAGAATCTGGGAGAGAAATGGCCATCAATCCAACAAATGCTGGACTTTGGAGGGTGTGCAGAATCAAGTCTACTTCATGTCCCCACAAAACAAATTGTCACGGTCCCACCTTGCTTCCTACACTTCTACCACGTGAGGCTTGTAGCTTTCTGGCATTTCTCTCCCTGTCTCTGTGTCTTTCTTTCCCCGCTCGCCCCCCCCTCATCTTGGGTCTACACACAGGTAACTTCATCTAACTATCCCAACCTAACTGAAACATCTGCCCATTCTCCAGGAGCTATTTCAGATGCCAGGCACAGTAGCGTATCTTTAATCCCAGCAGTTAGGAGTCAGAAGCAGGCAGATTCTATGAGTTTGAGTCCAGCCTGGTCTACATAATGAGACTCTGTCTTAAAAAAAAAATATCAAATGAGCCAACTTGGTTACCATGCTGTCTGGACAATGTGCTTTTTATTTAAGAAGATTGTATGGGCCTCTAAATTCTTCAATGTCAGTTAGTACCGGACAAAATGTTTCGGAGTTGTTTTAGCTACTCTAGAAATATTGGCTTGCTTCTGGAGAGGTAGGAAACTTTCCAGGAATATGCCCTGAAAAAGACTCAAGACAATAAATGGCCGAGGGACCAGCAGGAAGGGGCCTAGGCCCTGTGGCATATCAGGTAACAAGGAGGTTCCAGGAAGAGCATGGTGGGGGGGCACAGTCCTCCTCCCAAACACTGCAGCTTCTGACTCCCCGCGTCACTCCAGCCTGCCTCAAAGGAGCCGCCCTAGGGCCACGCTAGAACAGTAAATATGGATTATGTTTGCTGACCTGGCTTAGCAACAAGGTCTCACGCTGACCTTTTACCGCACTGTAATAAAAGAGGAAGGACAAATTCAAAACGAATCACACAGGTTTCCCACGAGGAAACCACACTTTAATGAGAAACATCACAACCGAGCATTGCTGCCTAAGTGTGCAAGGAGATATGCCCTGCCCACCCTAATAACTGCCTGGCACAGAGCCTTCCTGATGGCAAAAGAGACCCTGGTATAACAGCTCTGATCCCAGGAGCTGCAGGTGGGACAGATGGCTTCTCGGGCTTGTTTGTGACTGCTGAAGGAACTGGAGACCCCTCGAACTATCTTGTTCATGGTATTCTGCTTTTAGAATGTACACCCACTAGGGAAAAGGGCGCTATCCTGACGGCCAGGTTTCAAGGACACCCAGGATATTATCCAGGAGAGAGAGACAGCAGACTAGCCTGTAGCAGCTTCTTCACCTCGGCCACAGTTTCTGAGTCATTTTCTGGAATTATAAGGTTGGCTTTCTCCATCGCTAAGATAACTCCTCTTCTTTTCCACCCCACTTCCACATCTGTCTCTTCTCCCCAGGTCCCTCTGCAATCCTCCTCTCTGCCTCTTGATTCTTTGGGGTCCTCTCGAAGGTGCCTTTCTCTAGTCCTGTCCAGTGTCAGATTCCCTCAGTGAATTCCCAATGCGTGGGATTTCATAGGTTCAGCTAGGCAAATAGAAGCTGAGCTATTTTGGGGTTAGGGACTAAATTCTGGCTTAGCCAATTAATTTAACTGAAGCCACATATGAAGTTATATGGTATAATCCATTCTGTGCTAGCAGGGAGAATATACCAGGGAAACAAAACCACAAGACTTCACCTTTGTAAACATCAACTTCTCTGCTGGGGCTGGAAGGACTGCCAAGGGACAAAACAGAAAGCAAAACATGGGGTTCAGGCTGAGCAATGTGATGGAAGAAAACAGGTCAACAGGAGGGGCGGGGGGGGGGGGGCAGAAAGTTCCTGGAGCTCGCTGCATATGCCAACCTCCCTCCCTTGATTTCCCTACCATCTCTTTCTCAATAGGGTCTCACCAGGTAGCCCGGCTGACTTAGGACTCACTATGTCAATCAGATGGGTTCAGAGTACAACAATCCTGCCTCTGCTTCCCGAACCCTGGGATTTCAGGCATGCTCCACCTCACCCTGCTTTAATTTCCAGTAAGAAATTAGAAAGGCCCATTTGAGAGCGTGATTATGACTCACAGAGGACACAGTAAAAGGCCTGGCAGGGCACTAAGAATGGCAGGATTAACATAACAGTGGCACCTGCTGGCATGGTCCGCACCAAGAGTCACGGCAATACAATGCCCTCCAGGATCTCAAAGACAGAAAACAAATGAATGTTCACAGATGCTAAAACGTGGCAGTTAGGTCCTCAGACCATTCTATAGGACGATCTAACTCAGCGGGTCTTAAAGTATAAGACCTTTGGAATCTATTGGAGGCCTTGTAAAAATACACAAGTTACCATAGTCATTTCCACTGGTGCAGTGTGGAAAGCCCAGATCTGCGAGTCTAACCCTTTCCCCGTGAGCAGGTGAGACTGGCGTGGTTTATCTAGGTAGCACATTCCAAGAATTACCTCCTCGCGCCTGGCCCTCCAACTTCCTCCTAGTTCTTCCTTCCTCCTGGAATGGCTTACTTCCCATTCTCTGACTTTTCCTTCAAAAGCCAAGACAGGGGTCCACTTCCTCTATGAAACCTTTCTGCATCGTCCCAACCAAAATCTGTCCTGGCCTGCTGAGTATTCTCAGGGTTTTGTTTGCTTGCTTGAGACTGCGTCTCACACCCTTCAAGGGTTGACCTTGAATTTACCATCTTCTGCCTCTGCCTTCTGTGTCCTGAGGTGACACATATTGGTCACCAAGCCCAGGTCTTCCCTTCAGGGCTTTCCTTCTCTGTTTTCATCCCACCTGGGGACAATGTTCAAGGTCAGGGATTATAAACACCTGTGGGTGATTTCACCCGGTTAAACAAAACCTTCTTGATTCCTAATAGCCTGTGGCCTTGGGCATTGGGGAGGGCTGAAAAGAACTTAGGCTAGGAAGTTTAGGGAAGAGAGCTCCTTCTCTGTGGCTGTGAGAAAGTCGTCATCCCTGCTGGGTAAATGCTTTCCAGCCCCATCACTCAGATTGCAACAGAAGTAAGCACACTCCATCCAGTAAGTAACCCCTCATGCACATGCTCTGTAAGGAAGCCCAATGAACCCATCGGTTCTCCAGTGGTGAATCACGCTTCCGTCTGTCATTGGGACCTTAGAAAGGGTGCACAGTGCTCACGTCTTCCCTAGAGAAGGAATTTCAGCAACACGGGCCTTATCACAAAAGGGCAATCAGAAAAGACCCCTGAGCCAGAGGTTACCAGACAGGTTATATGAGAAAGAAAAAGACTGGCCTGGCAGGCTAGGAAATGACATCGGTAAGATGGATATCACATGAACAAAGTCCTTGTTGCTTCAAATACAGAGTAAAGCTGTAACTTCAGAACAATGAGGGCTCCGTGTGAGCCTATGAAGATAGTGCCGGGTAAGCAGTAGCGAATGCCAACAAGACTGGGACAGAAGACAGCACTACACAGACTCAAGGGAGAAGGGTCTTGACCAGAAGCGCTGGCTGTTTCTGCTTGTTTGGTTAGGCTGGTACATTCTAGTGTTTGGTTCCCAGTTGTTGAGGAAGGATTAGTGGCTTTCTTAGAGGAGTCTGTCACTGGGGGTGGGATTCGAGATGTCTAAAGTCCACACCGGGCCCAGTCTCATCCTCTCTTTCTCTCTGCCTCCAGATCAGGATATGGGCTCTCAGCTACTGCCCCTAGAGCCATGATTGCATGCCTGATGCCATGTTTCTACCATAATAGAAATGAATTAACCTCCTGAAACTGTACGCAAGCTCTCAATTAAACGCTTTCACTTCTGAGTTGATTTTGGTTATGGTGTTTTGTCACAGCAGCAGAACAGTAACTAAGACATGGTGAGAGAAATAGGGATGCTAGAAAGGTATTTAGCATTCTCATCCTCAGGACCACTGAGGGATAAACCAATGAGGAAGCAAGAGAGAAGACTCAAGAGTGTTGTGTCAGCTCTAGTACCGGAAGGGATGCTCAGGCCATTATCGGCAATGTAGGGTAGAGGAGACTGGGATCAGTCTTAGGAGACTAAGGATAAAGGATAAACCAAAGGTATGGGGTACCTGACCCTTTTCATAGATCCCTGGGGAAGAACACATGATGTTAAGGACAGAGACGATGCAAAGCTGGAAGATGGTGGCGCACTCGGGATGGTCCCAGCACTCGGGAGGCAGAGGCAGGCAGATCTCTGTGAGTTCGAGGCCCATCTATAGAGTGAGTTCCAGAACAGCCAGGCTACACAAAGAAACCCTGCCTTGAAAAAGAAAGAAAGAAAGAAAGAAAGAAAGAAAGAAAGAAAGAAAGAAAGAAAGAAAGAAAGAAAGAAAGATCAAGTTAACCAAAGCCTGGTGGTGTAGGCCTGTAATCCCGTGTCCACAGGAGGCTGAGGCAGGAGGGTTGTTAAATTCAGGACCTACCGGAACTACAGAACTAAAGACCAGCCAGGGCTACTTAGTGAGACCCTATCTCAAAAGAAAAGAAACTACTGAAGGAGTTAGCCCAGTAGCAGGATGCTTGCTTAACATCCACTTTCTTAGGTTCGATTCCTAGCTCTGAAAAAATGGAATTGGCCACCACAGGGCAAAGCTCTGTGAAAAAAGAACAGTAGTAGACAGACTGGATATTTTTATGGGGATTTGAATTGGCTACCCAGGTTTTATATGACAATTGAGCTCCAGAAGTTTTTCTAGAATCTTCTGCCATGACAGTCACACATGACTAAGAGCTTCCTAACACACATGACTATTTTATTATGTGTCCTCCCTAGAAAGGGAGTATATGTTAGCTAACTGTGCACGTTCACTGAGGGCAGGTGGTGGGGGAGGTCCTGTCACTTCTGTCTGCATAGGCCCTTCACTGACCTTCCCTCAGCTTCGAAGAGAAAAGCCAAGGCAGCCAGCATCCGAGGAACTGGAGTCCAGAATCTCTACAGTTCTTGATGAGCTGGCTTAGCTCCTTGCTCAGCTGTTGCACCCAGACATCCCCCATGACACGCCTCCCTGCTCACAGGCCACCCCTGACCCAGGAGCCTGCCTGGGGTCCTCCTCTGCCTACCCCATCTTCTTCTCAGGGGACTCTGTGAAGCAAGCTGGGCGGGCTGCTTCTCCTTACTCCTTCCACACAGGAGAATGTAAAATCCAGGACAAGGTAGCTGGGTTGCCTCTCACAGGCTCTCCACCACCACAGCCTTGGGAGCCAGAGAGGAATCTGTAGTCAGTGGCACAGAGCTTCTGCCCTTGGGTTTGGGTCACCTAAGATCACAGCAGAAGACAGCAGGCAACTCAGATGCAGCCCTGTTGCCCTCCCTGGGGCCCTGGGCTTCCC
This sequence comes from Microtus pennsylvanicus, assembly GCF_037038515.1. NCBI lineage: Eukaryota > Metazoa > Chordata > Mammalia > Rodentia > Cricetidae > Microtus > Microtus pennsylvanicus. The sequence continues at coordinate 54,782,738 of NC_134584.1, forward strand.
ACTGTGGAAGATCCTCTGTGGTGGCCTCTTTGAACTTGAAGCCTAGCATTCCCACACATTTTCTCATCTTACTGCGGACTATTTGTATTGTAGTTTAAAGAGTTAAATATAGTGGCAGCTCCAGATGTGCTCCCCTGCGAGTCCTCTGGAAGTCCTCCGCGAGAGTCCTCCTCAGCCCATGTTCTGTTCAGTGCCTCGTTTCTCCTCCTTGTCTGCTCTCATAATCACTTCCTAAAACCTTTGGAAGATATCTGAGGAGTGGAATGGTGGTTACCATTTAAACCAATTAGATTCTTAGGATTCAACTCTGTAGCCAACTTTATTTATTCTATATTTATATGCCCTTAAACTAATAGTCCTTTTAATTTTATTTTTTTTAATGACAAGCTCTTACTGCATTCTCAGGATGTATCTAAATAATCTCACACCTCCTTTTATTTTTAATTATATTTGTTTATTTGTTTGTTTGTCTTAAACAGAGACTCTTTATATAGTCCTGGTTGTCCCGGAACTCAATATGTAGCCAGGCTGATCTTGAATTCACAGATATCCACCTGCCCCTGCCTCTTGAGTGTTGGTGTACCTCATATATCAACATGCTGAGCTGACCTCAAACTGTTGATGCTTCTGACTTCACCTCCTGAATGGTGGGATTGTTGAACTGTACAACTAGCCCACTTTGAACTGATAGCATCTATCTTGACTCTGAGGCTCCCTTCCAGGAGAAGGACCAATCATCTCTCTTGTACATATACCACTTGCTCTGGACCAGTGGAGTTCTTGATTAACATAATACCCAGGACCAGTTACAGCCCCCAGGAAGTATTTTCAAAAACTCAAATGTAAATAAACTAAACAATAAGAATAAAACAAAATAAGGCTAAACATTTCTAAAAGGTTGGTTAATTTCATATATTAACTTGACTGGGCCGCAGTGCCCAGAAATATGATTAAAAATTATTCTGGATGTTTCTATGAGGTTTTTAGATGGGATTCACATTTCAATTGATAGACTGTAAACCAGATGTTGTGGTAAATGCCTATCACGCAGCTTCTAGGAGGGCTGAGGTGAGAGAATTATGTAAGACTAATTCCTTTCTATGATGGGCTTCATTCAATCATTTATAAGCTTAAGGAGAACAAAAGCTTGGTAGCCCCCATCTTAGCTTTAACTGCTGATTTGACACAGACTAGAGTCACCTGAGAGGGGAGTTTCAACTGAGGGATTCCCCAGATTAATCTGTGGGAGGCTCAGCCCACTGTGGGTAGCACCATTCCCTGGGCCTTTGGTCCTAGGCTGTATAAGAAAGCTAGCCAAGGAATAACTTGTGAGTGAGCCAGTAACAGAGCCCCTTCATAGTTTCTGCCTCAAACTCTTGGTTCTTGGTTCAGTTCCTGCCCTGATGTTCTTGGACGATGGACTGTAATCTGAAAGTGAAATAAACTCATTCCTTCCCTATATTGCTTTGGTCATGTTTTTTTTTATCATAGCAACAGAATCAAACTAGAATGTCCCTGCTGTCACCACCACCAAGAGGGAACCTGTAGCTGATTGTTTCGGGGCTTGAACTGCAACACTGGTTGCTTCCTGGGTCTCCACCTAGCAGGTTTTAAACTTGCTCATGAGAGCCAACTCTTTAAATTCTGCTCTCCTTCTGTGCCTCTGCACACACACACACACACACACACACACACACACACACACACACACACACTATTGGTTCTGTTTCATCTCCCTGTCCCCCTTGCAGGAGTCTGATTTACTCCTAACACCTAAACCTAGTCATTGAGTGCTTATACTAGGCTTCCCATTCTTGCTAACCTAATTAATTTACCATTAAATCTTGACCGCAACCCCAAGAGCTGGCTGTGCTGCTTGTCCCCTGTGCACAGTGAGAAGGCCTGGGCTTGGGGAGATCTGAGTCACTGATGGGCAGTGAAGGGTAGAGCTGTGATCTCAGTTTTAAGCAGCACAAGCAGTGCCTGCCTCTCGCTCACTGAGCACCCGGCTCCCAGATGTTCCTCTTGCCCACTGAATGTTCTATTCCACCCCCACTTGGAAAGTGGAAACATTTTATTCCTGTATTTGATTTCTAAAGAGATTTGTTTTTCATCCTCTGATTTCATGTTGCCCAGGATCTGCCAGGAGGAGTTGACAGGAAGTTTCAACTACGTCTCCCAACTGTGCCATAAGACCCTCCCTGGACCCGGCACCACCCCTGATGCCCTTCTGCCTCCATCTGCAAGACTGGAAGGTGGCCCTCCTACTCAAGTCAGAACAGCTTCCTGGGAATCATGCCTTCTCCCCCCTTTCTAGTAAGCAACGTTATCTTGTCCTGACACTTTCTAGGTGTCCGGGCTTCAATGAGGAACGAGCTGGCCTGATGGTGAAGTGTGTGGAGATCCAGAAGTGACCAGGGATTCCCTTCAACACTGTTCATCTAAACCTCTCTGCACTGAGAAGCACATGCCCGAAGCCAAGACACTCTGATGGCTGGTTTCCAGGGTGGCAGACGGTGGAGAGGGCTGCAGCTTGCAGGGTGCTGTGACTTGCTGCCAGAGAAGTGCAGCTCAAATCTACCAGGCTTAAACCACCCCACCCCAACCCCCGTCCAGCCTGATATCACAGCGTGGCCAGAAGAAAAGGCACCCGCTCTGTTCTGGAGAGAAGATAGATTCTACGTCTTCCTGTGATTGTTCGCCTAGGTTGCCTGGCTGGTAGACTCTTGAGGGACAACACTTGGGGTTGACTTCTGCTCTCTACATGTATGTACACACGTGCAGGAACACCCACACCTACACACATCCGCACAAGTACACATACATAACAATCTCCTGGGAGTAGGCCAGTGCGTTTATTTCATGTGCAATTTCCAGCTACTCTGCTCCTCTTGGGCACTTCGCGGAGAGCTTGTTTTGTTGTTTGTTGTTATTAGGTTTGCTTGTTTGCTTCCCTTTCTGGGGATTTGAACCCATGCCTTGCTTATGCTGGCAAGTGCCTGCCCATTGAGCCATACCTGTAGCCTCTGTAGCTAAAAGAGCTTTGTCTGTGTCATGTCCCTTAATGTTATCACGACTGGCTAGACAGATGGTGTTCCAATGGCTTGATGGGGCTAGAGACATGTTCAGGGTCACAGCAGCAAAGCCTCAACACCCAACTGCCCTAGCAGAGCGGTCCCACCAACTGGATAGCCAGTGCAGGAGGGACGTGGCTCCCACTTTTGCCTTTCTGCTTGGAGCTGCACCTAGACAGGATGTGTGAACATGGAAGAACCTGTTGGCTCACCTGAGTCTACCCCTTCACTCATTCATTCCACAAGCATAAATCCAGTTCCGACTGCCATGCATCTGGCCTGTTCAAGATCCTAGAAAGACAATGTAGCCCTGTCTGGACAATGACTGAATGGGTTGTCATTATGTAGGAGACACGCCGTTTTAAATGACAGGTTCAGAAAACCTTCCCTGGTGATTCTAATTTGTCTTTGTGGGAAAAAAAAAAAAAACCTCCCGGCAGTGGTTTTTACAAGAAATATCCTTCTCCTGCAACACTCTGACAAACATTTGTGTAGCATTAATCCTTTCCCAAGGCCTTCAGGAACCCACGGACTGTGGCCCTGTGACACCATATGCCTTAGCAGGCACACCACACTCCGTGGAAACCATTCCTCTTATATAACCTCCCTCTAGAATCCAAGTCTTCACGCTTACGCAAATCATCAATTTCATTTTTGAGCACTGAGATGCATGCTCTGTTTTCCTCTCTCTGCTCCCTTCCACCCTGTTTCTAAATCCAGACTGTGAATCCGTGTATGTAGGGTGATAGAATATATATGGTATAATTTTAATTCGGCCGCTCAATCTCATGCTTCCCGAAACCCAGGCCACCTGGAAATGTTAGGCTGGGTTTCAGTAGCTCTAAGGGACCAGTGTCTAGTCTCTCCCTTCTACTCTTCCTCCCTCACCCCCTTTTTTCTTCTCTTTATTCTCTTTCCCGTGTCTCTCTTTCTACCCTCCCTCCTCTCCCCTCCCTCCTCCTTCTCTGCCTCTGCCCTGTTAGAAATCATAGTACACTTTCAAAATCCATTCAGTAATTTCTGGCTAAACAAAGCTAAGAGGATTCTGAGGGAGGCTTGTTGACCTGTGCAATTGTTCCTCAGGGCTGCCAGGGCTCTCACTTAAACACGAGATCTATCTCCTCCAAGTCTTGAAGAGAGCAAAAGCTGTAGGAAGTAGGCAGCTGACAATCTGACGCTCGGAGTAAGACGACAGCACCTTCCTAGCGTGCGTGGGTTGACAGGGGCAAAACTGGTAGGGAACTGGTCCCAGGGTTGTGAGCTCTCAAGTCTCTGGCCTTCATCTTGGCCACTCCTACTCTGTTTGACCTTGAAGCTGTACCTGCGGAGCAAGGGAGGAGCCGGATGTTTCCCTAGGCAGTGCCAGGCTCTTGGCCAGAGCAGAGCCCTGTTGATATCCCAGGCTGCTCTATGTGGCCTCCTCATGCTGGAGTACCAGGCACGGTGGACCTGGACCTGAAAGGGGACCTGGGGAAGTTTGGGCTACCTGAAGGCAGTTCATAAGAAGTGAGTGCTAGGTGGGGTTTATCTGACCCTCAAGAAGAGATGGAGTCTCCTCAGAGCGAACTTGCCGGCACACACAAGTTCACTGAGAGCAAATCTCTTTCCACCTGGCCTTCCTTCCTTTTTTCCTTCCTTTTTTCCTTCCTTTTTTCCTTCCTTCCTTCCTTCCTTCCTTCCTTCCTTCCTTCCTTCCTTCCTTCCTTCCTTCCTTCCTTCCTTCCTTCCTTGCTGGTTTGCCTTAAACTTTAATTCTCCTGCTCCATCTTCCTGAGTACTGGAATTACAACCGTGCACCAAAACATCCAGCCCCACATAACCTAAAATCTCTTTCTAAGTCAGCCCAGAAAACCCTGAGTGAAATAGACACACACCACCTAGAGCTGGTTCCAGTACTGGATCAGGTAGGCGGTGTGAAGCCAGTTGAGCTAGCTGGAGGCCACCTAGGAGAAACAGGACTTTGACAGGCAGAGCTGGGCTCAAAGAGATATGTCCAATGGCAGAGGTGCTTATGACCATCCCCAGGACTGGGTTCCAGACTTGAGGGCAGGAAAATCGAGGCCTGTCCCCTCCACGCAGACAGGGTGTCTAGTCCAGGGCAGCAGTTAATCCAGAACACTCCTGTCCTGCTGTTGAAGATGGGTGACCACTTCCCTGGCCAGGTTTTTGTTTTTGTTTGAAGAGAAGGTAAAAACTAAATTTTTAACACATTGGCAATGACTTTAGTTATTTTTAAATACTGTGTGGGCCCAAACAGTATAAGCTACAAGAAATGTGTGCACACTCCACTTGGCTACCGGGAAGATTCTGCACAGGGCCATATGCGCTTCCGAGGGCGACCGAAACGTCATATTCCCAACTTTAATGACCAGAGCAACTTATTCAGCCAGCCCATACAGCCAACCCACTTAAAGTGAGAGCCAAGTTCAGCACTGTCTTCAACCTCCTCGTATTTCAGGCCACTATCGTTTTCTCTTTTCTTTCTTTCTTGTTTATTTATCATGCATCCTTATTTGTGAGGCACAGTCTCACTCTTTAGCTCAAGCTGGTCTAGAACACTACATAGTCTCCTGGCTCAGTCCCCCATTGGTCCCAGGGTTTGAGATTTACCCTACCCACAAGTGCTGAGACTGTAGATTCAAGCCACTACATCCAACCTCAGGCCCTGATCTTTACCCTGAAGACAGTTCCATTATTTCTTTCTCTTTGTCCTACGCCAGCTCAAAGATGTTACAAAGCTACCCCAGGCCAGTGTCTCAGCAGAGGCAACACGTGACTCCAGGGAAAACTTTGACACCTGGCCACTTAGACAGGGATGTTCCAGGTAGATTCCAAGATGCTAATGTTTTAAACATACACAGACACCCTTGGACGAACTTCTTCATATCTCTGACTCTTTGCTTTAGTTCACTATGGAAAACTGTCATAGTGAGATAAAGGCCCAAAGTGCATCCCTCAAACATCTCACACTCCAGCGTCCTCCTCTGCCCAATCGTTCGAGCACGTCTACAGCCTTCTCCTTGGGCACCACTCTCAGGGCCAACCAAAGTGCCAAGTGAATCCCCAGATGTGTTTGTCCTTCACGCCACCCCCCCCCAGGCTCTTAACACCCTCTAGCTGAACCTTAGATTCCCCAGGGACACAGGACTGAGTGGAACATGTAGGTCATTTTATGTCGTTGAGTGATATGGATGCAGAGCCCCCAAATAAGGAATGTTCCAACGTGAATACCGTAGTACCAAGTCGCACACTGTTGATTCATTCATCTTTCCTTCTTTAATGTTCAGCATGCTGTAACTGATGATCCCAGCGGCCCCGTCCAGCACTCTCCTGCGGAATACCACTGAGTGTTCAGCATTGGGGCTCGCTCTCCTCTGCTGGTGCTGACTTGGAAGCAGAGGTATTTATTCAGCATAAAAGGAAATATTTGAAAGCTCAGAGTGAGTTTTAAAAGCAGCAGGACTGGACAGACAACTTTCCCGAGTGAGAAGACATCTTTCTCTGTACTGGGTGCCCCTTGGCTATTGTGACCAGAGAATCAGGGCTACATAGGAGCTTAGTACTAAAAAGTGCATGGTGGGAGTTAGAGAAGCAATAGATTTAATGATACAAGTGAGTCTTTCTTTCTTTCTTTCTTTCTTTCTTTCTTTCTTTCTTTCTTTCTTTCTTTCTTTCTTTCATCTTTCATTTTTCAAGACAGGATTTTTCTGTAGCTTTGCAGCCTGTCCTGGAACTCATTCTATAACCAGAAAGACCAGGCTGGCCTTGAACTCACAGAGATCCTCCTGTCTCTGCCTCCTGAGTGCTGGATTAAAGGCCCGGCTAAGTGATCTTTTTCTTCTCTCATATTCCCTTCTGTGACCTTCACATGCTTGTTCAGTTGTTTTGTGGAGAGGTCCCGCTTTGTAGCCACAAATGGCTCCTAAATTGCAATCCTCCTCCTGTTTTCAGAGTGCTGGAAATTACAGAGGTGTGCTACCATGCCTGGTTGATTATTTGGTTAATAATTTTTATTTTATTTTATTGCAGCATTGGGAATCAAACCCAGAGCCCTGCACATACTATGCAAGCTCTTTATCACCAAGTAACATCTCCAGCCCTTGGTTATTTGGGGTATTTGTTTATTTATTATTGTTTTGCCATGCTAGGAACTGAACCCAGAGCAATTCACAAGCTGGGTAAGCCCACAACAGCTAAGTTACACCCCCAGTCCAGTCATTTTATTTTAGTTTTTATTTATTTATTTATTTATTTATTTTTGAGACAGGCTTTCTGTGTGTACAGTCTTTAACTATCTTGGAACTCTTTTTGTAGACCAGGCTGGCCTCGAACTCACAGAGATCCGCCTGCCTCTGCCTCTCATGTGCTGTGATTAAAGCGTGCTCCACCACTGCCCAGACTCAGTCACTTAACTTTAAAACCACTTTTAACAAATGAAACTGAAGATGCAAGCAATGTTTTTATGAGGATTTACAGTGTTGTCCAAGAGCATAAACTACGCCTTGTCACCCACTCATTAAGTTCCCTAGGTTGTTTAGAATCAGCTGTTCTTCAAAAACACAGATTTGCATAAATATTAGACAAAGAACAAAGAGATATTGTAAGATGCTACAGAGACCAGCCCTTAGTTTATACTTTTATTTTATTTTTGAAACAAGATCACTCTTTCCTGTAGCTCTGACGGTCCTGGAACTTGCTAGGTAGACCAGGCTGGCCTCAAACTCCCAGAGATCCACCTGCTTTTTCCTCTGAGCACTGAGATTAAAGGTGTATGCTACTACTCCTAGCTTATACTTTTCTTTCTAATCTTCCCCAACCCCAGGGCAGAGTTTTGTCCATAAAAGAAGAACCAAGTAAAACACCGAATGTACAGAATTGCACAATAGAAAAGTTCAGCAAGTGTTTAAGAGCCTGATGACGGAGATGACAGGCAACAGAAAAGCCGAAAGGCTGCCTGCAGACGGAACTCACCCCCCCCCCCCCCCCAATGCTTACTCCACTGTCTTCACCAGGCTTTGCACAGAGGTTGCAGCACATTCTTCCCTGGGCTCAAGCTTCCTGGATTGTACTGGAGCTCCTTCTGAAAAATTCTCTCTAGAGCGAAGTTTCATGCTTGCAGCCAACTCATCTTCCTGTTCCAGCAGTTTCCTCTGAGATTGGAACATTCCATCCTGCAGGAAAACAGATTACGATGGGAAGTAAATGACTCAAAATAGTTTTAGGAAGTCCCTAAAACTGATCCGATTCACTAGGCCCCTCCTCCAAGAGGATATCAACAGGAAAGACTGATCAGCCTCATTCCCAGATGAGCTGAGCTGCAAAGAAAACTCTTAGATGAACTGAGGTGCTTGGAAGAAGCTCAGTCCATGCTTGGAAGAAGCAGGGATGGCACAAACAGCCTAAGAGAAGTAGAGCCACCTGAACTGTGTAGAGGAAATAGACAGGTAAAGCTGCCAGATGCTGCAGGATATTGCTCGCTTAGCCTGTAAAGATTTGTCCCTTGTGTTGGTTTTAAAAATGCTGATTGGCCAGTAGCCAGGCAGGAAGTATAAGGGGACCAGACTAGGAGAATTCTGGAAGAGGAAAGGTTCTGTCTGCAGTCACCACTCAGACACAAAGGAAGCAAGATGAAAATGCTGCACTGAGAAAAGGTACCAAGCTCTGTGGCTAAACATAGACAAGAATTATGGGTTAATTTAAGCCATAAGAGCTAGTTAGTAATAAGCCTGAGCTAATAGGCCAAACAGCTTATAATTAATATAAGCCCCTGTGTGTTTCTTTGGGACTGACTGGTTGCAGGACCAGGTGGTATAGAAACCTCCGACTATAGCCAGAAGAGGCTCAGACCAGTTTAGCTATCAGAAAAGACACTCCCCAACCTGTTGAGCTATCAGCAGGAATGTTCCAGGTTTCTAGCTTTCATGAGCTGGGGAAAGCTTTTGTGTTACAGCCATATTTGAGTTACTTCTGCTCCTGTAAGTAACCCCTCACCCATATTCCTGTAACTAACCCCAATAAAACCTACTGGTTCACCAAATTAGATATTGACACAATCATTACTGTTGTAGGCTCCTTTTCTGGGGTGAGTAGATGTGTGAGCGTGCATGCGTGTATGGGCGTGTGTATGTGTGTGTGCACGTGTGTGTTTTTTCCCCCGGGTAAAGTTTGTAATACATACACACTCTACATCAAGGACTATTTAACTCTTCTACTTCCTTAAAAATGTAGATAAATTACACCCTTACACCCTTTACTCCATTCCTGGCTTCTTCTCTTCTCCCAAGAAAGCAATCATTTTGGCAACTTCCCTTTCAGTAATTCAGAAGCCACCAACAGAAGAAGGATATACACAGTGAATTCCACTCAAGTTTTCTTCTCTTGTGATACTGAGGAATGACCTTAGGGTGTCTTAAGTGTTCAGCAAGTGCTCTACCACTTAGCTGTGTCTCCGGCCCAAGCTTTCTTCTTTTAAATGTCTGAGCAGAAGCCAGCCACATGTTGTAACCTGTGACATATTCTGCTGAAGATATAATAAGCTCAATGACACCTGGAACCACAGGAATTTTCCTTCATCTATTCTTAGTAGCAGTCCATCAGTCAGGACTCCTTTATTTACACAGCTTGTGTTTTCCTGACCCCCTGTCCTTTGTCCAGCTCCCTCGACGGTGGGGCCAATAGAACATGTTGATGTAACTTCTGTCCCATCGTACATAGTTCCTGAAGCTGGAGCCCTGAAGTCTGACCTTCTGATATAACAGGGCTTGGCACTGGCTGGGTCCATTCTCACCATGTGGACAGGGCAGTCTGCAAGGGGATCCTCCTGAGAAAGTCAGCTCCAAATTTCATTTTGTTTCCTAAGACCATTTCTGGAAGTTGATTTGATTTGAGAAACAATCTTACATTGAAAGCATAAGTGACTTCCCAAGAGGCTACACCTCAGGGATGTCATAGTGGATTCTCTTTTCAGACCCACAATGGTATTCTGTGGAGAGGGAGATACTGAAGTATAGGTACTGATTAAATTATACATGTCTACCAATAGCTTTCAATTGAAATCAGATGCTATTTGAATGGATGCTTACCTATCCCAAATGGGATATTGCTAGAATTCTTTTCCCTATTAGGGATTACAGTTATCAAAAGATCTCGGAAGAGGCAAGAAATCAGTGTGAGAACTCCAGTTTGAGGCTAGTGGTAGAAGATTGTCTTAATTAATATTATTATTGCTGTGAAGTAACTTTTATAAAGAAAAACATTTAATTGGGACTGGGTTACAGTTCAGAGGTGTAGTCCATTATCACCATGGTGGGACATGGTGGCATGCAGGCAGACACAGTACTGGAGAAGGAGCTGAAAGTTCTACATCTTAGCCATAGGCAACGGGAAGTGAACTGAGTACCACACTGGGAGTAGCTTGAGAATATGAGACATCGAAGTCACCCCTACAGTGACATGCTTCCTCCAACAAGGCCATACCTCCTAATAATGCCACTCCCTATAGGTCAAGCATTCAAACACATGAGTTCATAGGGACCATACCTATTCAAACCACCACAAATATGGTGAACCAAGAAATTAATTTTGGAAAAACTGGACTTATTCATTGATTTGACAAATACATATTGGGTACTGACTATAATCAGTGAATAAAATTAGACTACCGCTCAACCAAAGCAGCACGAGTTATTAGGAGTACAAGTTATGGGGACTCAAGAACCATCTAGGGAAAAATAAAAATTGCTTGTCAATAGGGATTTTACGTGTAGGTCAAGCTTGAATCTTTTGTCAATGAAATTCCAGTATCCAAGTTTTGAAAATTAATTTATTCTTTGACAAGTATGCAATACATTCTGGTCATATGCCTTCACTCTCTCTTACCTTTTGCTAATGCCCAGTAAGATCCCACTTTCCTCCTACCAAGTCTCCACCCCACTTTCTCGTTCTGTTTTGCTCTTTTCACCTCATGACCCTACTGCGTTTAACCAGGGCCCCTTGTGTATTGCCATCCACTGAGAAATGAGTAACCCCACTCATCACTGGCTACATCACTGAAGACAATGCCTTTGCTCCTCCAGCATCTCTTAAGATCATTCTAGCTCCCTTAGTCAAACAGGGCTCCATGACTCCCCCCCCCCCAACTATGGCTTAATATTTACTGGTTTAGCTTTAGGGGCTCTATGCAGGCAGCCACAGTTGTGAGTTCGTGAGTATCACAATATGCCGTGTCCTTAAGACATCATTTCACAGTCTTCATCTGCATCATTTAACATTTACATTCTTTCTGCCCCCCCTTTGTGATGCTCCCTAAACCTTGGTGGGGTGATTTGACTGTCTTTAGTGTTCAACACACAATAGCCAATAATTCTCAGCACCAAGACCAGCCATGAATTTCTGTATTAACTGCCATTCTCTTCAAAGAAAAGATTTTTTTTTGATCAAGGGACTTGTAAACATAACTATCCAAGAGACATTTTGAAAACATGTCTAAATAGCGAGATGAAATTAGTAAGGTGGCCCAGTGACTATAACTTCCCCAGTCAGGCACCTTTGACGGGTACCAGGCATGAGTTCTCTTCTGTAGAGCAGGCGTCAGATCAAAAACAATCAGTGTGTTTCCCCCATGACAGTCATCCCTCTATTGAACCAAGAACTATCTCTTGCTGGTCCAATACCTAGCTATCTGCTGTTTGTTTTTTATTTTTGCTGCAGGGTTCCACTGCATAGCTTTCACTGGCCTCGAACTCAAAGACTTCTGCTTGTCTCTGCCTCCTGCGTATGAAACTTAAAGTATGTGCCACTACAACTGGCTCCAACACCTAACTTTTGAGACCAAGGGCTACAAAACTGACCTGGACCCTGAAAAACTGGATATTGAATGTGAGTTCTACTAAAAATTACCACAAGGAAACACTAACTAAAGTAGGACTAGAAAAGGTTAAAGTAACGCAGGGTTTAGGCTTACCATTGCTGTAATGAAACATCATGGCCGAAAGAAAGTTGGGGAGGAAAGAGTTTGTTTGGCTTACACTTCCATATCACTGCTCCTCAATGAAGGAAGTGAGGACAGGAACTGAAGCAGGGCTGGAATCTGAAGGCAGGAGCTGAGGCAGAGGCCATGGTCGGTGCTGCTAACTGGCTTGCTCATCATGGCTTGCTCAGCCTGCTGTCTTATAGCACTGAGGACCACTAGTCCAGGGATGACCCCACCCACAATGGGCTGAGTCCTCCTCCATTAATCACTGAGAAAATGCCTTACAGCCAGATCATATCATACCATTTTTTAAATTGGAGCTTCCTCTTCTCAGATAACATTGGTTAGTGTCAAGTTGAAATGAAGCTAGCCAGCACATTCCAAAATCAGAATAAAGCAAGAAAATTTAAAAGTATTATTTGTAATACTTTTACAAATTTTTTTACAAATAAATTAGTGTAAAAATTAGGAGATAATAATAATAATAATAAAATTAGGAGTAAAATCACAAGGAGCTTGGCTCTTCTGGGCCGAGGGGAGGTGTGGAATGATGCTGAAAATGAATCGCTTATGAGCAGGGACCAGGCTTCCCAAAATTTTATCTACGGTTTTGCTGATTGTTAAAAAGGACCTCCCACCCGTGCTCAGAATGCTTTTTGAAGGAGCACCTCCCACAGTTTCAGTGAAGTACAGTTTGAGGCCGCCAGTTTATACTGATTAACAGATTTCTGAGAATACATAAATGCTAAAAAGTTCAGAACACAATTCACCACTGCATGTTTAAGAGAGGATGGGGAGGAGGAAGAAAGGGAAAGAGAGAGATAGACAGAGAGGGAGAGAGAGGTGGGGAGGGAGGGAGAGAGAGAGAGAGAGAGAGAGAGAGAGAGAGAGAGAGAGAGTCAGTCTAGGCGTTGTAGGGAAAGGCGGGCTGCTTCCCGCCACCCGGCTTTTTCTGCTGCTGTTGCTGAATCAGGAAATCTCTCTACAGCACGCCCTAGCAAATAGCAAAAGGCTGTGTTAAACTCTGTTTTTTTGTGTGTGTGTGTTTGAAATTAAGCTCTCTCAGGTTTTACGTGGAGTTCATTACCATGTTGGGTGCCACTCTGTAGAAGGAGGGGCGGGCTGTGTCCCACCACCCGGCTCCCAGCCACCGGCTAGCTTTATACCTGAAATAATTACACGGAAACTGTATTCTTTTAAACACTGCCTGGCCCATTAGTTCCGACCTCTTATTGGCTAATTCTCACATCTTGCTTTAACCCATTTCTAATAATGTGTGTAGCACCACCACGAGGTGGCTTACCAGGGAAGATCTTAACCTGCATCTGTGTAGGGTGGGAGAATCATGGTGACTCCCTGACTCAGCTTCTTTCTCGCAGCATTCTGTTCTGTTTACTCTGCCTACCTAATTTTCTGTCCTATTAAAGGGGCAAGGTAGTTTATTTAACCAATGAAATCAACACAAAACAGATGACTCTCCTCCATCAGTCTAGGGATCAAAGCTAGAGCTCCGAGTGCTCTAAGCACAGGCTGCACCATTGGCTCCAATTCACAATATTATAGTTTGCTATTAATCTACTAATTTTATTTTGCTTAATTTCCTCCCCCCATCTCCCACTCTTTCAAGGGTTTGCAGAGCTCCCTCTCAAAGTGCAAACACTTTACCTTTATTTAAAATAACTTACACACAACGAGACAACATTAGCACTAGGAGTGGGAAGTGGGGATATCTGTGAAATCTGAATAGACGTGGAGGTTTCCAATGACAGGACCTGGCTCAGTTTCCTCTGATAACTGGTGCACCTCCCACCCTCACTCCACCTTGGGGAGCGCTGGCAGGGTCTGTTCTTCCGCCACCCTTGCTCTGGCTGTGTGCTATTTCTCATGTTGAATTCTCATGAAAATATAGAATGTATAAGGAGTAAAATAAAAACTCGAACCTTCCTCTAATACCCTTGAAATGCAGACATCTGAGCAAAACTGAAAACAGTCTTCTCAAGCCAGCTGGTTTTACTGACGTGCCTAGAAAATAGTAGAAACCAAATGACAGTCTTGATGAGTAGTAGGCAGACTCTTCCTGTAGAAAAGACACTTCCTGCTGATGCTGTCGTGTGCCAAGACACAGCGAGATCCCTACTATGATTACAAAACTTTATTGAACACCTACTATGTGCTGGGTGAAGTTCATGAAAGTTCTCACTTTTCCGTCTTTGAACGTCTGCAGGAAAAGCAGGACTTGGTGGCTCACACATCTACCAAGGGTTTGGAAGGCAGAGGCAAGGAGAATGTTGGGAATTTGAAGCCTGGGCTACAGTGTGACACTCTCTCTCAAAACAAAGCTAAGACATCCCCAGGATGGATATCTCAGCTTTGGAAGTCTATCCTTGGAAGACCAGAAGGATTGTTTTAGTAGTAATGGCTTCTTCGCTGATGTGTTAGGTTCTTGGAGGCTCCTCTTTTATTTAGTTCCCTATTATAGGAAATAAAAGCAAAGGAGGCTACCAAAGGTATTAACTTTTATTTTTCCTGGTCGAGGGGAACGATGGAAACCGCAACTAAGGTAGCATTTGCTAAAGGCCCAGAGAAAGAATCCCAATGAAAATATTTGGTACAGGAATTCAGAGTAGGGAACAAAGTAGAACAAATTGGAAAGAGGAAAAGCAACACAGGTTCGGCTATTGGAGCTGTCCATCCGTACAACAGTCAGAATTTGAAACAAAATAGTAGTCCACACGGGACCGCATTCACAAAGGCGTGTCACTGGACCCAGCCACTAAGAGATGGTCCTGAGAAATGGGACATGATGGAGGTCTGGAATCGAAGTGACTGAAAATGTTTGCATTGATGGCATCTTAAATCCAGAGGAAATAGTTGACAGGAGAGTAGGGTGGACCTGGATGACTCTGGTTTGGTCTAAGGAGTGTGAAGTGAGGCTTGTATTTATGCCTGACAGAAGGCAAGTCACTGATGCTGTAGGTCTTTATGGCTGGGATGTGCCCTGCCTCCCCATTGGCTTTCACAAACAGCCCCAGCTGACTAGATCCACATGTGAAGTTAACCCCTAAACAGCCACCGTGAAGTAGTAGCCTGTTAGCTATAAAAATCTCCAGGGAAAACTTTGCAATGAAAGGGGCTTTGTGACAGTGGGCCCAGTTCTGCTTCGACAATAGACCAGGCAGCCATGCAATCTGTCTCCCATCCTGTCGTTAGTGAAAAGCTAATCCCTTGCTGAGTCGAAGAAGGTGTTCAGGACTCACTAGCCAATCCCCCAAATGGAGGTGTTGATCATCAGGAATGGGCCCAGCAGTCCCTTAAGGAATAGCTGAGCTTGGGGTATAAGCCACAACTTCAAAGAACAGTAAGCACCCGCCCTACGAAGATATGTGTGAGTTCATATTTCTATTGCCACTATGTCACTGTTCTCTATTGCAATGGGGTTTCATTTTTAAATAATATGGATTTGTCTTATTGAGGAAATGAAACACGTTTGTATCAAAAAATGGTAAATCAGGAAACAATGACATAATTTCTATTTTAAAGACAGTTACAAAATGCCTGTTCCTTTTTATTTACAATTTAAGCTTTTATTGAAAATAGATTTTTTTATGTGCTATATTCTGATCAGGGTTAATACAGACAGACAAATAAAAAACAAGCAAAATCATAATAAGACAAAACAAACAAACAAACTGAAAAAAAAAGGCCAAGGAAAAGCACAAGGTGCTGTTTTAAAAACCAAGTCAAACGTAGAGGAAACTATTGAATGCCTATACACATTAATTACTTTTCTCTTTGTTGTGATAAAATTCCAACAAAAACAACTTAAGGAAGGAAGGACTTGCTTTGCACAACCTCGCCTGTTGAGGGTGCACAGTCCACCATGAAGGCAGAGGCATGAGGCAGTTAGCCCCATTGCTTCACTTCCACAGGAAGTGAAGAGAGACGGCTGCTGGTACCTACACCTCCTCTTATTTCCTCTTTTCTGTAGCATGGGGTCCCAGTCCAGGGAATGGCACCACCCACATTCAGGGTGGATCTTTTCTCCTTAGTTAAATGTCTCTTAGTCAAAACACATTCACAGAACATGTGTAGAAGTATGTGTCAGGGCTAAAGTTATGTTTTAAATTTAAATTACTATGCCTAAGAGATCTACAAAACAAAATTGCCTCTAACCTGTAAGCCGTTCACTTGTGCAAGGACAGAAAATTTCCTGAAATGCTGGGGGCTGTTCATGTAACAAGCTGTGTTTTCACTTCTATAAACAAGGCTGGTTGCCCCAAAGTCACAGGATATGTTTGATCATACATAGGGAGGAAGTATGTCAGGATGCATGCTTGCTCCTGATTGGACAAAGGCAGGAAGTCCATAGCCTTGTGGGTTTTACATTTTTAAGCTCCTGACTAACATAATTCAGAACCATTCTCTAGGAATCCTGGGTATAGACCTAGTCAGTGTTCATCATCCTGGCCAGTATTTTATAAAGCTTGCTCCAAATTTGTTTCAAAATTTATGGTAGTGGTCTTATTCTTGCCTGATCCCAGGTGATTCCAAATTCAGTCAAATTGTAATGAAGATTACCCATCACCCCGTGTCAGTGCAGCCTGGTATGGGAGGTCCTTCTGTCTGTGTGTTACTTTTATTGGTTAATGAATAAAGAACTGCTTTGGGCCTATGGCAGGGAAGACGGAACTAGGCAGGGAAGCTAGGCTGTTTGCTGGGAGAAAGAAGGGCAGAACCAGAGAGACACCATGTAGCCCTGCCAGAGACAGATGCTGGAACTTTAGCCAGTAAGCCACAGCCACGTGGCCATACACAGATGGGTTAAATTAATACGTAAGAGTTAGCCAATAAGAAGCTAGAGCTAATGGGCCAAGCAGTGATTTAATGAATGTAGTTTTTGTGTGATTATTTCGGGTCTAAGCTTGCGGGGTGGCCAGGAACCAACAAGCGACCTTCCTCCAGCAGCAGCCTGAATACAATTGCTTGTTTGCTTCAGTTTTTGTTTGTTTGTTTTTAATTTGAGAGGATCAGGATGGTGCTCAATGGCACTCACCTAGGAGGTTGAGTTTAAACCACATTATCTAAGAGAGAACTAGATAGAGAAAGGGGAGAGAGAGGGGGTGGAATAGAAAAAGTAGGGGATGAGGAGAGCAAGAGAAGCCATGTGAGCAAGCAAACAAGCAACTAAAGAAAATACAAGCTAGGAGTAGTGATTCATACTTGACTTGAGAGGCTGAGGCAGAAGGATTGCCATGCGTTTGAAGGCAGCTTGTCCTGCAAAGTCTTTTCTTGACTCAAGAAAAGAAAGAAGAAAGTAAAATGCTATATATTTGATGTTCCCTGTCTACCTGTGCATTTTCTACCTTCCTCCCTAACTTCTCAGGGTAATTTTCTCTCTGAAATTGTGTATTCTTTCTGTTTGTTCTTTATACTTTTACTATGTACCTAATCTCAATTTATAGTGTGTAATATTACTTTGTGTGTTTATAATTGCACACAAATGATGTCACAGTGTATTTATCAATGCTGTATACCACAATGTATTTATCTACTCTGCCACAGCTGGACACTGCTATTTCCAGTTTTCCCATGGGATGAATATTCTTGCATGTGTGCCTTTGTATGTGGCTGCTTCACAGGAGGCCGTAGTAAATGTGGGATTATTTAACATCAGAAATACACATTTTTACCTTAGAGATGGCCAACCCAAAATGCTCGCTCTAAGTGTCCCTTCCCCAGCATTCCTGACTCCTCAAACTTGTTAAATATTAACCTAGTGGGCAGTGGGCGTGTTGATTTTTATCCCTTGGTAACTGTTGCCACACTAGTTGGTTGTGTGAACCTATAAGAGTGCAGCCTAAAAATGAGGTCGACTAAAGTCTCAAACAGTAGCCAACTTTACTTAGGGTATCAGACAAGTTGTATCCTGAGGGTATTCTGAGGGTTAAGCAAGGACTTGGGCAAAGTTCACACAGGAGGTTAGGCTCTATACAGTCACCGTCCTGGGAACAAACTGTACTAGGAACATTTTTGAATAACAAAGGTAAGATTATGGGTAATCTGGAGCAAACCCGCTGCTGTTCACAGACACCTGGGAGGGGCAGGGACGCACGTTCCAGGAACAACCCAAGTTAGGGCAGGGAAGCACATTCCAGGAACAACCCTTGTTGTGGGGAAGCAAGGTGACAAGACTTTTGCCTTGGTCTCTTGGAGTTTTCTCACAAAATCTCAGACTTCATTCATGGGTCCTGTTCCCATGGTAACTAAAGAAGCTTCTTCCAACATATACAACTTCTTACCAGTCAGCTAGAAATCTGTTCCCCATCAGTTAACAAAGACAGTCTATAGCAGGGCAAGGGGTGGGGGATTGAAAGTCAGGCTGGGGAAATTAAAGCCATGGCCACCTGCTCCTCCCAAAGCCTGAGCAATTCAAAATAACCCGGCATGACAGTCAACAGGAAGGTACAGACGGCTTGGAAAGTTTGCTTCAGAACTTTATAGATATGTGGAGGCGCACCTCCTAGGCGCCTATCAGATGACACTCCACTCACACAGAGAAGACAACACGAATCTTGAAGGATTAGCCTTGAAATGAAAATGGAAACTCGAGCCTGAACCCAGAGTGGGATCCGGGCTCCTAGTTCTTTGTAATGACAGTTAAATGGTGGCTCCGTGGGGGGGGGGGGCAATCTGTATTTGGTGGAAGTGAACAGGTTAAAACTTGAAGTCCACATTGTCAGTCTATGAAGTAAGAGATAGGTTTCTGTGCTGGGGAAAGCAAGCCCAGCCTAGGGGAACCCAGCTCCACCATTTATTTCCTTTGAGACTCAGAGGATAGAAAGTAGCAGTTATTCCTAGAAGGGGAAAGGGTCTGTTAGAATTTAATATATTCCATTTTGCAACAAAATAACTGAGTAGCTACCACACCCCCAGAAGTACTAAGCTCAGCAGTGAAGAATTAGGCCAAGTCACAGCTGTGGAGAAGTTTCTATTCATACCTACTTGGCAGGGAAGACAGCAGGACCACAAAGGTGGTTTCCCAGGTGAGGCTTGTCCATTGCACTCCAGAGGCGCAGACCTTCAGTTTCCCCAAATGCGGGAAATTGTATAATTTGTGGTGGTGGGGGACTACATTTGTGCTCTCTCCTGGAGGAACAAGTTCTCATTCTAGGGGCTAAGGATGTTTCTAGCATGCACTAAGTCCAGAATTTGATCCCCACACGTCAGCATTAATGAGTGCATTATCCCAGGCTTGTATTTGCAGTGGTTAGAAGGTGGGGGCAAGATCATCTTCAGCTATATGGAATAGGAGGCTAGTCTGCAATCATAAGACCCTGTTTGAATAACAAAATAGAATAAAAACAAAGAAGGTCGCATTCTAAAGGAAGGTGACGAAGAATCAACAGATAATCCAACATACACTGAGCCGTGAATGCGAGTGGAAAACTGACTCAGAGTAATGGATGAACAATAAAGGGGTGGGGCCAGCGACCGATGCTGCTCTCTCTGCTTGTTCATTCGCAGGCTGCCCTGGGAATTAGATTCTCAGAGTTACGGGGCTCTAATTTTCTTAAACCATGAAATGGGGGGAATCGTCATCATGTTGTGGATGGTTTTATTTGATTCACTCAAATTCAAGTTTCGACTGTCTTTCCAACTTTGACTAGCTTGCAGCTTTACCCTTGAAGCACAACAGGGAGGGTGTAGGATTGAAAGACTGCTGGAAATGTTACTGACTTAACATTTACAGAAATTGTGAAAGCTGTCCAAAATGATAGGCTTTAGTGAAGGGGGGAAGGATTTCATCAAAAACCATAGTGTAAATGTAGACAAACAACAAGAGCCGCAGTGTATATATAGACACATAGTATACGTGGACAAACGAATGTATAGAATAAGAGAGGCAGAGACCCCCAGAAGCAGGAACTGTAATTAGGTACTCTTCTTGCTCTGAAGCTGTGCCTAAGTTTCCCCGTGTGTAAAACAATGCTAAGGGGAATCCAGCTCTCTCACTTTCTTTCTCCCACTATTTCACCTCCTACTTTTGTTTCACGGAGCAGAAATACCAGCTGTTTCCTTCATTTCCGATTCTGTTTTCTCTTAATCTGATGTTGAGCTGTAACCACTTCCATTTTTAGATATAGAGTTCTCCATTGCAGTAAAGTCTAGCTCTGGTTTCTTCTTTCAATCCTTCTTTTTCTGTAACAGAAGACAAATTAGAAAACTTTGACAACACCACGTCTCCCCATCTTTTGAAAAAAACCTTGGTTATCTTTCAAAGTTTTTTCGTGCCTCATGCTTAAAGGTAACAATAAGCCACTGTTTTGGATAGACTTGTTCAAATGATCAATAATGCTATCTCATTAGAAAGTCAAATAATTTTCTAAAGGTTTTGTTTATGTTTATCTTATGCCTATGGGTGTTTTGCCTGCATGTAAGTCTGTACACAAGATGTGTGTAGTTCCTGTAGAGGTCAGAAGGGGGCACCGGATCCCTTGGCACTAGAGCTACAGAAAGTTCTTAGTTGTAATGTGGGTGCTGGGAACTGAGCCTGCATCCCCTGTAAGACAAGTGTCCTTAACTGCTCAGCCATCTCTCCAGCCCTTAAATTGTTTTTAAAGGGAACAGATGTTAACGTTGTATGTTCAAATTCTGACACGAACATACTTTTGTCTCTTTATGTGGTTATTTTTTGAGTTGCAGGTTTTCCTAGGCTGAAGAAGGATGGAGAGTCTGAGGCTAGTCAGCCCATAACCAGATCCTATGCGGGGGAAAAAACCAAAAGGCCAGACCTGTTGTTAGGAGACTAAGTGGGGCATTACAGGTACAAGTGGTGCCTGAGGAGGATGAGGCTAGACTGAACTACTAGACAGAACAATGAGACTCTGTCTCAGAGCAGACAATCAAAAAGGGGGCTGGGATATAGCCCTGTGGTAGGGGCTTCCTTGCTTAAGGGAGGCCTTAGTTTCAAACTTTAGTACCATAATATATTTTTTTTAAATTTCCAAGCATTTTCATTGACATTTCAACTTTTCAACAGAAGAGCTGTGTGTAAATTTAATTTGAAACACAATATTAACAAAAAATCCAGCTCCCTCACAATACCAATTTTTTTTCAAAAATTGGTTATTAGAGTTGGCTGTTGTGGCACATACCTATAATCCCAGCCTTTAAGAGACTGAGGCAGGAAGATCAAAAGTCAATCCTGACCTGAGCTACATAGGAAGGTCATGTCTCAAATACTAATCATAATTGATAGGTAAAAATTAATAAGAAAAGGGCAGCTCTGCCGGCACAAGAAATCCAGTTAGGTAAAATCAAACCAAATCAAAATGCCCATCGCTTAAGAATTAAGAATGACGCTCTTGGGTGGCTGGGCATATAGCAGGGAGCCAGGACATCAGGGAGCACATGCAGACCCAAAAACCACGATTTTCTCCTCTGGAGTTCACTTAAATACCCTGTGGGAGGGGCCCTGACCCCCCCCCCTCTGGCATGCTGGGATTTGGAGTCCAGACCAATACACCTCCCAGGCCTGGGGGCTGGGATGGATGCCAGAGGCTGGAGGCTATGCTCCCAACTTAACAATAATCATAATAGTGATGATGATAATAGTTCGCAGTTCTTCAATGTCATTTTTAATATTGCAGCAAAGAAAGAACTCTCTCGCCTTACAGAAAGTGTCTGGGAGCCTAGTGGGTCCAGACACTTGCTGCCAAGCCTGACAATCTGAGGACTACCTTCCAGCCCCCAAATAATGCTAGCAGAAAACCAATGTCACCAAACTGCCTTCTGACCTCCACACCTGCACCATGCACGCAAGTGCCATGTGCACATATATACATGCTAAATAAACACGTGTTTGTAGAAAAGGAAACCTAAAGCAAATCAACAGCCAAGAAGCATTTTCTCCCCACCCCCATGGTCTAGCCTCGTGGTTTTTGTTTGTTTATTTGTTTTTGCTGTTCTCACAATGAAAGAAGGAGAAAACTGCCATGCTGCCATGCATTTATCTGACTCTAAGGTTGGAGTCAGACTTGAAAACAATAGTCCAGCATTCTGCAGGTGAGCTTCTTTCCTGACAGGTTTGTGTGGCGGTCTAGAAGCCACACACATGACAGAGATTGACTTCAGACGCTTGAAGATAGGAGCCCGGCTTTAGGATTGCTTCTTAGCATTCAGTTCTCAGAGTGGCATCAGCTGTCACAGCCGCACATCCTCCAGGGAGCTCATCAGGCAGCAGTCAGTGAACCTAGAACTGTAATCTCCTCTCTTACATCTTGGTGTTTATAGTCTACCAGCAGCGGATTTCGCTCTATCCAGCCTACCTATGCACTCTTGTCGTTTTGGTTTTTTTCTCTTTTACTTTTTTGGGGCCCACCACCCAACTCCCAAATAAATACAGAGTTTTATTCTTACATATGAATGTCCAGCCTTAGCTTGGCTTGTTTCTAGCCAGCTTTTGTTAAATTAAATTATCTTGTCTATCTTTTGCCTCTAGGCTTTTACTTTCTATATACCCTTTTTAAACTTTTTTTTAAAATTATTTTTATTGAGCTATACATTTTTCTCTGCTCCCCTCTCCTCCTCCCCATCCCCTTTTACCTTCTCCTGTGACCTCCATGTTCCCAATCTACTCAGGAGAGCTTGTCTTTTTCTCTTTCCTATGTAGATCTCTGTTTGTCTCTTTGAGGGTTCTCTTTGTTGTTTAGGTTGTCTGGGGTTATGGGCTGTAGGTTGTTTTTTTTTTTCTTTGCTTTATGTCTAGAAGCCACTTATGAGTGAGTACATATTATATTTTTCTTCCTAGGTCTGAATTACCTCACTCAATGTTTTTTTTTTCTAGATCCATCCATTGGCCTGCAAATTTCAAAATGTCTTCTTCTTTGTTTTTTTTTTTTTTAACCACTGTGTAGTACTCATTTCTTTCCTTCTTACTCCATGGCTTACTATGTAGCTGGATGGCTTCCTTCTCCTTGGAGCTCTCTTCTCTCTCTTTTTTATTCTCTCTGCCTGGCAGCCCCTGCCTATCCTTTCTCCTGCCTAGCTATCGGCTGTTCAGCTCTTTATTAGATCAACCGGGCATTTTAGAACAACAAAGTAAAACAGTTTTACAGAGTTAAATAAATGCAACGTGTGTGATTGCTCTGTGAGTGCTGAGGTTCCTGGCCTGTCTGTAGGAAAGCAGCCCCCAGCCTGGTTACCGAGCTGGACTTCACAAAAGCTCCTCTTGCTTAACACCTGCTGTAGCCTTCCATCCAACACCAGCATCTCCACCCCGCTTGCTCTAATACATTTTATAACCTGCTCCAGAATTCACCTATTGTCAACTCCAGAACATTCTGCTATTTCATGCTCAATGCCAAGAAGTACTGGGTGGTTGTGGTGGCCCTCCTATGCAATCCCCACACTTGGGAGGTTGAGGCTGTGGGATCAGGAGTTGGAGGACTAGCTTAGGGTCAGGGCAAGATCCTATCTCAAAAATAACAAATAACAAAACCACCCTGGCAAGTCTTTATGAGCTCTCAAAGGTTCTTCAATGGTCATACTCAGTGTTCTTGGTCTGACATTCAGAAAGTCCTCTACAAGCTAGTAACAGCTTCCCAGCTCCTTCTCAGGGCTGCCTCAGGTTCCAGCCTGTTTTCTCCCACCCTTGCCTGTCTCCTAGGAGAGGATAGTCTCCACCCTGCTCTTGCCTATTCTTCAAACTCCACCTGACGCCACACTTTATCGTCTTCTCAGTACATTGTAGTTCAGTGATTTCTCCCCACCTCTAGATACAGAGACTGTGTACTTGTTGAGGCCCTAAGTCCTGTGCTCACATTCAAAACTGGTGTGTGAGGAGTCGTATTCAATAAACAGAAAAGCCTGCATTTTAGAGATCAACATGGCATCTCTTAAGACATGAAGAAGCCGGGCTAGCAAACTGGCCTCTGGATGATCACCACTGCCGTGGCCTCTGCTTCAAACTGTGGCCATTTCCCTCTCTGAGTTCCCATAACATTAGAAGCATCTACTTTTTGAGGAAGGAAAAATCCCTTTTATCACCTTCCAACCAGGTGAGACTGCAGTGTCTCCAGGAAAAAAAGTACCTCCTGCTCTCATCCAATGAGATTCAAGTCCAAAGAGATCTAAACTCCTCTGTCAATGTAACTCATAAACTAGCTTAGTTTCAGCCACACCGGTGGCTTGTTAAGAAACGCAAGTTCAGGAGCTTAAAGCCTGAATTTCCAGTTTCAAGAGTTCACTGTATCTCCCAGAAAACGGCTGGCCGCCCTCTGTGGTTTTGCTTAAAGGTGACCAGTGTCGCTAGACCACCGTTCTTCAGCTAAATCATCTCTTTCGATTATTCTTTTCCAGCCATGTGATCACCCACACACCCCACATTTGTGAAAAAGCGAGAGCCCAGGTTTAGAGGGGCTCCACATTCCTCCAGTTTCCAAGCGACCGCATGAAACGTCGGCTTTTGAAACAGCCACTTGTGGTTTCTGTCTCAAACGCTGAGCCGGAAAGGGGTTTGATTGTGCGACCCCGGCTGGGCCTGAGCGACAGTTTTGCACATTGGGGCGGGCAGGCAGAGGGGATGGGCGGATGACTGGCAGTTGTGTTCTGCGTGTTGTTTGGAGACTGTTTATCTTGCCGCTCCAGCGTGCGCAAGAGCTCACCCTGACAGTTTCTAGTCAAAAAAAAAAAAAAAAAAAAGGCAATCCTGTGTCTCGTAGACCAAAAGTCACAAGCAATTTTCCTTTAAACCCCCAAATCCAAAAGCAGGCGGGGGAAGTGGTGTCCCCGTGCAGTCTCCCTAGAGGAAAAGGAACTGCAGTGTTTGTCCCCCAGTCACCGAGCAACACCCAGGCGAACAGGGTGTCTGTGGTCTGCTGTGGTTTTTCTTGCTCTTCCCTGCGCTGGTTCACTTCCACCCTCCGAAAGCTCCAAGGCGCCCTCCAGCTGTGCGCTGGGCCCCAGCTGCAGGGGTCTCGTTCGCCACTCAGCCCCTTCCTCTCCCGGGAGGCGGGATCTCGCTCCGCCGCGCTGCGCTGGGCGTCCAGTAGGGGTCGCTGCTCGGCGGCGCGCTCCCACCGCGGTGAATAACGGGGCCGGGCGGGAGGAGAAAGGAAACCTGCTGGGGGAGGCGGCGCGGCGCGGCCCGGGGCGGGCGAGCGAGGGAGGAGAGAGTTCACTTTTGCCCCGGTGTCAGCGAGACGCGGCCGCCGCGGGCGAGGGCGAAGGAACACCGAGGGAGAGGGTCGGCCAGCTCGGAGAAGCCGGGCGAGGGCAGCCGGAGGCGGGATCGGAGCGCGCCCCTGGGGCGCGGAGCCGGCGAGCCTGGCCAGCGAGGAGAGCCACGGGGGGCGCGCCCCGGGAGGCCCCCCGGAGCAGCGCAGGATGCCGCACGAAGAGTTGCCGTCGCTGCAACGGCCCCGCTATGGCTGTGAGTGCACGGGCTCCCTCTGAGCTTGGGGAACCCCTCTCGCTGGGACCTCATTGGGGAGGCCGAGGGGGACCGGGTGCTCGCCGCGGAGAGCAGCGGCTGGCAAAGTTGGGAAGTGGGATTGCAAAGCAGCCGAGCGCCTATTTCCGCCCCTGTCCTCCAAATTCCTAACCCCAGCTTCCAGCCACGTCCCTCCACCCCGCAAGCCTCAGCGGCGCGGGCGCAGATCAGGTTGTGGTTTAGGGGTGTCAGGTGAGGAGCCCGCCTAGTTCCAGGCGCTGCCGGCTGGGGCCAGCGAGGGGCTTAGGGGGTCTGATGCTTCCCACCCTTAAGGGGCGAAAAGTTTGTTTGCTGTGGCTACAGGTGGGCACCGCAAGTACTGTAACTGCGCGCTCTGCGAGAGGTGAAGTCAGTTTCTTGGAAGGGCAGGCTTCTCCTCCTCCTAGCCTCTTTTGGGCCTCACCTGAGCAGCTGGAGCCTCTTTGGGCCCCACAGGTGTGAGGCCCTTCCAGCCAAAGCCCACAGGGACACGTCCCGCTCCCACCCACTTTCCTGGCGGCTCTCCCCGCCCCCAATCCCTCGCGCGGGAGGATTTCTGTGAGGACAGACTGGGAGCCTGTCTTGAAGGTGGTGGTGTGGGCTACCCGAGCTTGCCCGCGGAAAGAGGTGGCTTTGACTAACAAGAGGGAGCCAGATTATCACCAACCACGTGGCCCCGTGTGCAGAGTTCAGAGTCCTAAATCTGTGGTAGGAAGTATTTCCTTTAAAACAAACAGTAAGCTGGCTTTTTCTCCAGGGTTGGCCCTGTCGGCAAACTCATGGCCAAGAACCATGGGTTAATCTTTTGCTCAGACTGGCCTTGGTAGCAGAAGTACCAGGTTTAAGTTAAGGTGGTGATGCCTACATCAGAGTTAGTGTGTACGTGTGGTTTGGGGTGTTTGGTAGGAACAGAGATGAAATTTTTGGAAGAGGGTCGCCAACTTCCCTAACACACACACACACACACACACACTCACACTAACTCACACAGTCACATCCCAGTCCTTGTGGTCTGTCAGAGGTGGGAGGTCCCCCCCCCCCCTTTCTTCTTGTGACAAGAAGAAGGAGCCAGCTGTAGCTTCTATAAAGTGAGAAAATGCATCCAGCGCGACCCAGTATTTTGCAGCCTTGGGCCAGTTTGCAGTTGGTAAACCACACAGAGAGCTCCGGGACAGGAGGAGGAGCCCTGTGCTCATCTGGTGGTTGCAGTGTCAACCTCAGGCTTTGAAAGTCCGTTCACGTGACCAGCTCTTGGTACATAAGGTGGTTTCACTGTGTCGAGCTGTAAGATGACTATGAAGTCTGTAAACTAGGTGACCCCACATTACAACATGGTTTGACATCACGTGGCCTGAGCTAGCCCTCATTAGCGAAGTCCTGGTGTAGAGGTGATGAATGTAGCCCAGGATCATGCCTCTTTCCATTCACCCCTGCATGGGCATCTGAGGTGCCTGGTTTTTTTATTGAATCAGCCTACCACTTCAGCGTGTTTTAGGAGCCTAATCAAGGAGGCATAGACCTGGCAAACCTGAAGCCTGCTCTGTGGAGCATCTTTCCTGGGAAATCTTCCTCTTTTTGTGCTAATCTGGTGTTGCAGGGTGGGGGTGCCCATTCTTGGAGTGATTTATTTACCTTCCCTGGGCTTGTCAAGTGCTGTTCTCCCATGACTCACCATGGTCAAATGAGGACTATGTGCTTCTGTGTTAACCACACTGTGAAATACGAAAGCTTTAATACAGTAGCCAGTTATGCCATGTAAACAATACTTTTGATGCCATGTTCAGGTCTAGAATATATATATATATATATATATATATAGTATGCTTTTTAAAAATGATACCTAGAACTGGTAAGATGGCTCAGCCAGTAAAGGTGCTTGCTGCCTGATGACCTGAGTTCAATTCCCAAGATCTACATGGTACAAGGAGGGAACTAACTCCTCTAAGTTGTTATCTGATCTCCACAGGTGCACACACACACACGCACACACACACACACACAACATATCTGCCAGAGTATACCTTGGTGTTAATAGACACTACTGAACGCTTTGACTATTTATCCAGAAGGTCCTGGTTTGGTATATGAGTTGTTGGTTTTCTGGGCCCCTTGTCAAGGCTGAACACGGTGTCAGGAAAGACAACAGGGTTGTCCTCACCTTGTGTTATAGGGGATGCCTTTTCTTGCTTCCTGGTTTGGGAAGCAGGTGAGTTCAGGAGGCTTCCAGCTCTACAACACAGGTTGAAGCCCCAAGACTTAAACGCCAATAGTTTGTTCTGATGTCAGTTTGGTGCTAACAATTCCAAGTCTTTGAGACTCTTGTAAAATTGAAACACAACCATTTGATTGTTTGAATTAAGTTGTTTTACTTGCTTCAAGTGTGGGCTTTTCTGCTCTCTACCCCCTTGAACTGTTTTTACAGTCAGTAATTCTTACATTGAGCAATTAAATTAACTTGGCTCAAGTCTCCCTCTTCCCTCCCAGGTTATGTGTCTGTAAAATACCACATCCTAAGTTGTACTTGAGGGATTTGTCAGTAGACTCTTCATGGTACTTGCGAGCCTTCTCAGATTTCTGACAGATTGCTGAGGGCGTCCTGATTTGGACACAGGTGTGCACTGAATTAAAATGATATAGACTCATTTCCATTTAATTCCTGTTATCCCTGGTCATGCTCTCCTGCAGCCTGCAAAGTCATGTGATGTGCTACAAACAAGGCAATGCTGTCATTGTAGTAGTGCAGTGTTGAGGAGCGGCCAGAAAGAAGAGGCAACAGCCATAGGCATGCAAACACAGACACAGATGTAGACACAGGTTTAAATAGCATGGATGCTTAGGCGCAACATACAGTAACTTTTCTGCCTTTGAAATGAATTATGATGTATCTGCCGAGTGACTTCCGAAAACCCACTGCCTGAAAAACCACGATCTGTCAAAAGTTTTACTCCAGTTAATTACTTGAGAGTTAAAGAGGCCCGTGAAAGCAAAAGACCTACAGTTGCGTTCCCTCCTGACTAGCAATCCAGTCAACATTGAAGTGTCATTCTGGGCAAGAAGGATGGACTTCTGCTCTGAAAAACACAGGTCCTTCTCATGAGTTGCATTGTAAAAATAACAGTGACCAAGGTGTCCTTGTTTGCTCCCTTCAGAAAGTGAAGCATCCACCAGGTGTGGTGGTACGAGCTTGTAATTCCAATACCCAAGGCCAAGGCGGGATGATTATGATTTTGAGGTCAGCTTGGATTATATGAACAGCTCGAGGCTCATCTGAGCTACATAGCAAAATCTTTTAAAGAGAGAGAGAAGGAAAAAGTTCAGCATAAAGGTCGGAGCGATAGCTAAGTCAGTGAAGTGCTTGCCTGGAACGCATGAAGGTCTGATATCTATCCCTAGAGCCCTGGTTAAATAAAGAAGAGAACATCCAGATATGGTGGCGGAGGCACACGCTTATAGACACGGTGCTGGGGAGGCCGATGATCCTTGAGGCTCACTGGTGAGCAATCCTGTCCTAATCAGAGAGCCCCAGGTCCCGGTGAGACACCCTGTCTCGAAAACCAAAAGGTAGATAGCTTCGAAAGAGCAAGACCCGAGACTGACATGTGCAAGCAACCCATGTACATATACACACAAGGGCATCATCAATCAATCTCTCCCTCCCCCCCTTCATGTGTTGAAGAGCTGTAGCTGATAATGTTGATTATTGAGCGATGCTCTCGTCTGAAGGCTGGGCAGTGTGACTTCTAATCGCCTGGGAACTGGACTATTGAGGTGGTTAATGCAGCCGGTGCTTTACCTTAATGTCATTTCTGAAGCGGCCAACACCGCGGTGTGAAAGGGCAGTGGCGGTGGCTCTATTGCGTGTAGCTCAGCTTTAACTCCCTCTGCGCGTTCATCTGCGAGGTGGGAGAAGGTAAGTGTGGGACGCTACCCTGTGATGCTGGCCCCACAGACAGAAAGCCAAGCTACTCCTTTATGTTCTTGTGTTTTGGTTGATCTCCCGAAGGTCAGCAGCTAAAGTGTTATTTTAGTATGCTTTTAACTTTAATTACACGTGCTGAATGACTTGTTTGGGAGAGCTTAAGCTTGTAATACCAAGTTTGCGTTCCAAGTTCATGTTATTTGGGGTGTTAGCTAACCTTCTTTTCTCTAGGGAACTGTTAGCTTGCAGCTGCCCCTTGCTCACCTACCCTTTTCTGGGCATGGTGCTGGGAACCAAACCCCAGGCCTTGTCTACGCTCGTCCACTGATCCCTACCCCAGCCCTCCATAACCTTTACAACAGCTCCCTTTGGTTCAAGGCTCCTGTGCAAACAGCACTAATGTTGCTCCGTCTTCAGGGTAACCAACAGAGAAGCAGAGGTCACTCAGTTCCAGAGCAGGCAATTACCACGGGCTATGGAATTAAGACTTGTGACCTACTAAGCCTGGGTGCTTAAAATGTGTTATTGTTCCTATCTGCTCAGTATTACTTTATGGGGATTGGGAGACAGTATGGCAAAATTCTCACAGAAGCTGAAATTCACGATATGGTGTCAGGCCACACAGCTAGTTGGTGACAGGGACAACTTGAAGCAACATGGCTAGACTGGAGTCTTTCCTCATCCACCATTTTGCCAAGATGCCATACCTGAGTTTGTGTGTGTGTGTGTGTGTGTGTGTGTGTGTGTGTGTGTGTGTGTGTGTAGGGGGTTACTCCCTTCTGTCTTTTTCAGCTATTGGTCAAGGAAGGAAGATTCATCAAAGTCCAGAAACCTATAGACAATTGGATGGGGTGATATTAAAATTAGATGCGCTGTGTTCTTTAAGGTCAATTTCAATGCTTGCTTTTTCCACCAGAAAGCATAGGCAATTCATGGACTTATATTCCTAGAGTACATTCAGGCTTGTCAAAGGATTCTGTGTATAGATAAAGACATTCCATCAGGCTCTGGGGCCCTGCTATGAAAAGAAGCCTTTTCCATAAGAATATAGTGGCACGCACCAATGGCTCTAAATAGGATAATTTGTAAAATGCATTTTATTACGTATACCATCCATCCCTTGAAGCCTGGGTTTGATGAAAAAAGCATGTAGTGGGGTGGCCGGCTGACCAGCGAGCATCCACTCTCGCTTTTTGCCCTGTTTTATCTTTTCTTCTTCAGAGGCAGCCTAATGGGATGGAGATGGCAAGAGCCTGAAAGTTGAATAGATTTGGGTCTGAATTCTGACTTCCATCCCTGCCTGAGTGGCCTTGGTGTCTCCTCCGGCACCTTGAGCTATAGACCTGATTCATGTGTGGTTGTTGGATCACAGGGCTAAACAAATTGTAGTTATTTCCATTACTTGAGCATGTATCTCTTATGTACAAAACACTGTCGGGGAGGGGGTCATAGCTACTTATAACTTCAAAGAAAATCTGAGGACTGGAGATATAGCTCAGTCCGTAGAATGAATGGCAGCATGTGGGATGCCTCAGGTTCGATCCCCGGCACTGCAGAAAGTAGGCAAGTGCTATCCCTGTGATCTCAGCCCTTGGAAGTTCAAGGCTATTCTCAGCTACTTAGAGGTTTTAGGCCAGCCTGAGCTACATAAGACCCTGTCAGAAGAAAGGAAGGAAAGAAGGGAGGTTGGGAGGAAAGAAGAAAGAAAGGCAGGCTGAGAGATAAGGAATAACTCTTTTTAGTGTATTCTCAAGTTCTGCAGAAGTGATAATGTGAGAAACGTAGGCTGGAGCAACGAAAAGACTTTGTTGAGGATTCTGAATTTGAATAAGACCTTCGGATAGGTCAGGGGCAAAACTGGAAGGTATTCTGGTGTGTTTGTTGTGGGAATATTTCGCCAGGATATATGCTTATTGTGGATGGATGCTGAGGAGTAAGGAAGTAACTGGGAGAGGACACATCGTGGAGTCCTTTATTTACAGGCAGTAAAGGTATCTTTTTAAAAAGTATATCTTGTGGTATCTTTTTTAAAGTATAATTTATTCGTCTTTATTTTATGTGCATTGCTGTTTTGCCTGCATATATGTCTGTGTGAGAGTGTCAGATCTTGGTGTTACAAACAGTTGTGAGCTGCCATGTGGGCACTGGGAATTCAACCCGGGTCCTCTGGAAGAGCAGCCAGTGCTCTCAACGGCTAAGCATCTCTTCAGCCTAGCAGGTTTGTGGTGTTTTATGGGTGCCTGAGTAATAGGTATCTTCCTGGGCTTTGAGATGCTCATTTTTTTTGTTTAAACATGTTCTTGAGCAAGTAGCTCAGTAAAATAGTAGAGAGTAGGTATGGGGGTGTGTGCACAAGGTGCACTCTGTTCCGACTGGCCCAAGGTCCTCTGGTGTGGGAGTACCTTTAGGATGGGCAGCGTTGCTGGATGGCTTTGCTGAAGTTAGTGAGTTCTCTGAGAACAGGTGAGGAAAACATGCATAGTTAGAGTGGACATGGACCTTGACAGCTAGGTTATCAGGCGATAGGGTTTCTTCCTCTTCTTATTCTTCATTCTCAGCGTTACCTGTGGCAATTTCCACCTCTCACGTTCCACTGGTAATCATGGTCTTCTGATGACCAACGTCCTGGTTTGGGTGAAGAATGATTGAGACCCTGGGTGCACCTATTTATTGGCAGTTGGCTGGGGAACTTGTCTCTTTAGCAAGAGACCCACAGATTTTACCAAATTTAGCTGGATTCTCCTTTGGCTTTATAACCATGAATTGCTTCTTGGTCATTTTGGTTAGGATAAAGTGTCTCTTTGCAATCATGTATTGCATGCGACCTATCTGTCACGGGAGCATCTCCTCAGGGCAGTGGTTTTCAAAGGACTGGTGTAGCGATCGTAGAGCATTATTTGGAAACTTGTGAAAAGGCAGATGCCTGGCCTTACCCAGCCTGGAGAAGTTCTGGACTCACCCCCCGACTCTCCGAGTTTCACTAATGTTCCAGGTGATGCTGATGCCCTGGAACATTCCTGAAAAGCTGTTTCCAATATTCTGTGAGTCTCTTCACTGTGCATGCAGGGTTTTTGCAAAGTGAGTGAGTAAGCTTTTAACTGCTTTCATTTTTCTATTCCTACTGAAGGAAGACATTTTTGTTTATTTTTCAAAAAAAAAAAAACAGAGCTGGTGGGGGAGCTGGAGAGATGGCTCAGTGGGTAAGAGCACTGGCTGCTCTTCTAGAGGACCTGGGTTCAATTCCCAGCATCCCCGTGGCAGCTCCGGGTTGTCTGTAACTCCTGTTCCAGAGGATCCAACACCCTCACACAGACATACATGCAGACAAATGTACATAAAATATAAATAAATAAATTATTAATAAAAGATGTAGTTGGGTGCAGTGACTTGCACAAGCATTCTTCGCACGGAAGCAGGACTGCCATGATCTGGAGGGTAGTCTGGCTGTCTGGCTGAGTATGGCTACCTCAAAAAATAAAAGCAAACAACAACAAAAAAAAACCCAATAATAAAAATTTAGATGCTTTTGGCATATGCATTTGCAGGTCAAACAACTCAGGCAACTAAGGTAGACCGATCAATTGAGCCCAGGAGTTCAGAACTAGTTGGGCAAGGTAGAGGGGCTTTGCCCTAAATTGAACCCAATTTAGGTTCAGGGGGGCTAGAAGGACTAGGTTGTAGTTCAGCAGGAGGGACTGACTTGGCATATTTATGAGGGACCGTGGTTCAACTAAAATAGCTTAGTTCCTGATGATTTTGCTTAGTTCTCATATTTCATTGACAATATGAATTCAATCTTAAGTAATGCTAACAATATAATTTCCTGCTGTTGGCTCTAGCTATGCTGATTTGCATGTGCTAATATATTTTAATTACTTAGGAATCTAGCCAGTACTCTGCCCTTTGGCCCCAGGAATGAGTACTATTGTTTAGTACTAAGTTTAGCTCAGTCTGTCTTTATTCTACTTTTTACCTAAAAGAGGCACTCATTTCTATTGCTAATCCATGAGTTTGGAGTAAAGAACAGACAGTTCATCTTGAGTTTAGGTTTGCTTTCTCTTGCGGATGCCAAGCAAGTTGCTTCGATTTTTGCAACATGTGGTTGGGAAAGTGTATCCTTAAAGGGTCGAATGCTTTTATATGGACCTGTGTGTGCCCAGAATGGGCCTCCACTGGGCCCTGGCTCTAACGATGGGTAGCATTGGTGCATTTCCCTTCATCCATTATTGCTTCATTTGTCTTTCTATTCCCAGCTCTCCTTCCCCCTTCTACGCAAAGTATATCTGCATTCCTATCTCCTTCTCCTTTGAGACTATGAAAATTCTTTAGTCTTTTCTGGGGACATCAAGTTCTGTCTATTAATTTGGTTGGGGATCAAATTAATCCTGTTGATGTTCGCTTAAACTCTCGTATTTTATTAGTGTTTCCAAATAAGGCTGGAGAAGGTTTGGGTTTCTGTGATGGGTGTCATGTCCTCACAGTGGTCTCACAGCTGTCCCCAGCATACCTGAATCATCATTGGGAAGTTAGCGAGCCTTCCCCAGGGCTAAGTGGTCATTGCCGCCGCTGCTGCTCTGAAGGGTTTAGTGTCAGATAAATGAGAAGGAACTACTGGAAAAGTCTTGATGTGTTATGCCTGGCTTCAATTGTAGTTTATTGCCCAGGTCAGCCAACTCTCCTGTGGGAGACCGGCAGGGAGGTGAGGAGGAGGAGGAGGAAGTACATGGACTCATTAGGCATCCTTCAGACCCCACTGCTTCCAGGATGTTTGCCAAGTTTGAAGTTCACAGGCCCAGTGAAACTGAACTGTGTGGTAACTAGGGTGCTGGAGAACCTTGCGGGCTGGAGCTGGCACTCAGTGACAGACAGAGTTCTTGCTTGAGGTCCTCGGCTTGGTCTTCAGCCCACTAAGAAATAAAAATCCTTGGCTATTTGCTTTTAGATGACTTATTTGTTCTCTTACCTTCTCCGTTCTACCTTTCCCTTCTATTTATTATTATTACAATTATTTATTCCAGTAAGTGTCTGTACTGGCTACTTTTATATCTTTGTTACCATGATACCTGACAGATGACCTACAGGAGGAAAAATTGATTTTGGTTCCTAGTTTCAAGAGACTTTCAGCCCATCATGGCAGAGAGGGCATGGTGGACCAACGGGGTTCATGGCAGCTGGAGCAGCGTCAGGGACTGTTCACATCACAGCAGACCATGAAACAGAGAGAGGCAGGCACTAGGGACAGACTACAACTTTCACCCTAATGACCCACTTTTTTCAGACAAACCTCATCTTTTAAAGGTTCCACAGTCTCCCAAAATAGCACCGCTGTCTAGGGAGCACTGGTTTGAGATACAAGCTGGTTTCTCAACAGGGGAACATTTCAAATGTAAACCACACATTTCATATAATCATTTACAATCCCCCTACTCCCCACTTGCCCAAAAGGAGGCACTGCCATCAGCCAGACTTGGCAGATTCCAGCATGGGAACTTGAGTAGATCACTTTCTCTTCCTTTGCTTCGGCTGTGGACTCCCTGAGCAGGCAGGCTT
Source organism: Microtus pennsylvanicus (assembly GCF_037038515.1). Classification (NCBI taxonomy): domain Eukaryota; kingdom Metazoa; phylum Chordata; class Mammalia; order Rodentia; family Cricetidae; genus Microtus; species Microtus pennsylvanicus. Next base: position 54,817,723 of record NC_134584.1, read on the forward strand.
TGCAGGGTTGCACTGGAGGACTTGGCAAGATGTCAGTCACACAGGCGCATGGAATGAGCTCTACCCGCCACCCCCCACACTGCAGTTCCCATGTGAGTTCTAATAAGGCAGCTTCTGGAGCCTTGCTGCCTGTTAAACTCTTAGGAAGCTTGCCTGAGAAACGATCATTCCAGAACTACTACAAACTTGTGCTCGCTTTGTTCTGCGTTTACTAATGACTTTTATTCTGCAAATGGAAAACACGCTTTTTTTTTTTTTTAAAGAAAGCATATATAAAGATACTTCTCTTCTCCGTGCAAACCAGGTCCGTCCTTTGGCATTGATTCTGGGGACAGTCTTGAAGCTTTTCTCCTCATGTCTCCTGCAAAGTGTTTGCTATTGTTAGTCTGAAATGGTGAGTCGTTTGTGCATATATATTTCTCCCCGGTGTGAGTTGCGACTGTAACTTTGCATATTTAATGAGGTGAGCTCTGAGAAAGAAATGAAATTTCTAATGTACTTTTACGTGGTAGTTTTGGAACCTCCGCACATGTACCTTTGGTCTCTTAAGTAAGACAGGCAAACAAGCCACCAAGTAAGCAACACTCTGTTTAGCCTGTGTTTGTGAGATCGTTCTTGAAAGTTCTGTAGAATTGTTTTAGAGATTGCCTTTAGGACAGGGACTCAGAGCAAGGATGGGTACAGTATTTGAAAGATTCTTTCAGTATGTATTACTTTTCAAAAAATAAAGCAAACGTGTATTTAAGAAAACATTGTACCACATTGATTACCCTTAGAATAATGTGGTAGAACATAATAAAATTGGTGCCTGTCAGGAGTGTGCTCTTTGGTCAACACTGTCTTCCCAGCACTTGGTACTTAGGTTGTGTCACCTGTTTCTACTCCGAATTTTAGTCAAAAGGCAGAGAAACGGTCATGTCAACCGTTTGTATGGAGATAATGGATAGTTTTTCCTCTTCTCCGAATTTTCTCTGGTATGCATTTCTGTAGCTGGAAAACTAAAGGTACTTTTACCTTTTTGCTTCTCAAGACACAGAGTTCGTTGTAGCTGTGGTCTCAACTTTGAGAAAATCAGAGCCTGTAGAGCAAGTCTATTATGATTGGGAGAATTTGTGACAGTTCAGTGTCCAAGTGTGCTTGTATGTGTATGTGTATGCATATGAGAATGTGTGTGTGTGTGTGTGTGTGTGTGTGTGAGAGAGAGAGAGAGAGAGAGAGAGAGAGAGAGAGAGAGAGAGAGAGAGAGAGAGAGAGAGAGAGACTGACGTGCTGAGAGGTCCCAGGACTCTGAGATGCTGTAGTTCAATTGGAGATAATGAAAGTTTGGATCAAAGGCATAAGGATCAGGAAAGAAAACGTAGCAATGATGAAAGAGGTAGCAGTAGCTGTTCAGCATTTAAACATTTCTTAGGAAGTGTATAGGGGGTTCATTTTCATAATGAATCAAGTAGCGTCTCCAGTGAGTAAAGATTGCTGGCACAATGCAGAGGACTGCTCCCTTCTGTTAAAAGGAGAACTCTTGACAACCTAGAAAGAGCTGGATCACTCGTGATCATTCAGCATGAGATGAGAGGTGTCTCTGTGCCATGGACTTTACTCAGAGCTTGCAGATTCGGTATCTTTATGGGTCACATGTGACCAAGACCTGACATCAAATGACAGGAAGCCCTTTAGTGTCTCCTAACCAGACAGCACCTTTGTCCCTCGAAAGGAGAGGCAAACATTTGTGAATAGTGTACAGGTAGAACAAGTTAGGTTGTTCCTGCTTGGCCTGTGGAAGGCACTGATGCGTGCACTGCACTGTTGCAAAACTGAGATGCCATTGGAAGTGCTACCAACCTGAAATAATGAGAACTGTGAGGCCAGGGGCAGTGGGAGGGAGTGATGCTTCCTGTGTGAGATTGGGCGTGACTTCTGAGCGGCCTTCTACATCTGGAAGGTGGGTTCGTGTTTACTTCACCTCCGAAGGGCCATGAGGCGAGGGAGAAGGCTCTGAAAGCAGTTTCAGTATCTGTATGCATAGTGGGGTGAGGAGGCAAGCTAGCACTTCCTCGACAACTCTTTGGTCTTGAGTGTTGAAAGGATACAGCCTCTCATCCGCCCGAGGTAGTGCCTTTCTAGTGTAGAGACACACAGTGGCGGACTCTGGTGTGAGATGAGCTCTTTCCTTTTCCTCTAGCTGAAAGGTGTAAGTTTGGTTTTCTAGGTTTAAACCTTTTAGCCAGCGTTGTCTTTGTCCATCTGACCATTTCTCTAATACGAAGTGTAAAAATTGAAACTGCTAATTAATGATAGGAATTGAAAAACTGGAAAGCCTTTCCCAGAGGCATGTCTTCAGTCTGGAGTAGCTGAAAGGTGTTTGCTGAAGGAAAGGACATTGTAGGAGACAGGAGGGGAGGAGATAAGGTATGAGAAGGCAATTTTGTCTCCTTTTCTGTTGGTAGAGAACATTTTTTTTAACAAGGTGAGATGCTGTGACTTCTTGGGAAAGAAGTGGAGGCGTAGGTGGACTCTTGGGCAGCTGGAGGCCGAGATCTCCCAGGGTAGGTATCACCGGCTGGCTAAGGTCAGGTGCTGAGTTCATTTCCATGGCTGTTGTCCATGCTGTCACGATACCACATTTTGGCTTAGAGATCTAATTCATTAATTCATTAGGGTCGACCTGTATCCTGGTTAGTTTTTTTTTTTGTTGTTGTTGTTTTTTTTTGTTTTTTTGTCATCTTGACTCAAGCTATAGTCATTTGGGAAGAGGGACTTTGAATTGAGAAAATGGCCCCCATAACATTTGCCTGAAAGCAAGTCTGTAGGATCTTTTATTGATTGATGATAGATAAGGGTGGTGCCACCCTTGGAGAGGTCGTCCAGGATAGTATGAGAGAGCAATTTGTGAGGAGCAAGCCAGGAAATAGCACTCCTCTGTGGCCTATGTATCAGCTCCTGCCTCCAGGTTCCCACCTCAGTCCCTCCCTACCCTGGCTTCCCTCACTGATGGACTGTGACCTGGAAGTGTGAGATGAAACAAACCCTTTCCTCCTCAATTTGCTTTTGGTCATGGTGTTCACAGCAGTAGAAACCCTAACAACATGGATGCCCTTTAAAGTCTAAGGAACTTAACAAAGCAAAGGCTGGTTTCCAAGAGGCTGCCCCCTAGATCTGCTAATTGTTTCAGGGGATGTTTTTGTAGGGTATCTTAATTTTTATTCAATTATTACATGATACATTTATAATTTTCCTTTAAAATAATTTATTAGCATATATTACTTATATAAAGGAATTTCATTATGACTTCTTTTTTCTTTCTCTCTCTTTTTTTTTCTTAAGTCAGGGTTTCTCTGTAACTTTGGAGCCTGTCCTGGAACTAGCTCTATAGACCAGGCTGGCCTCGAACTCACAGAGATTTGCCTGCCTCTGCCTCCCGAGTGCTGGGATTAAAGGTGTGCACCACCATCACCTAGCATCTTTACGACATTTCAAAATGTATGTAATGGGGCTGGAGAGATGGCTCAGCCGTTAAAGGCTAGGCTCACAACCATAAATACAAAATGTATATAATGTTCCTTGATCACATCTACTCGCTCTGTTACAAGCTTCTTATCTTCTCTCTTTTTCATACCCCTAGTCAGAATGGCTGTCACCAGGAAGAGAACAATACATGCCCGTGAGAACTCAAGGAAACAGAAGACTTCATTCACTGCTGGTGTAAATGCAAATTAGTGCTGACATTGTGTAAATTAATACATAAGCCCCTCCGCCCCCATTCGATAGAGATTCCCCATTTGATTCAGTTATACCAACTCCTGGGTGTGCGTATATTCAAACGAATCAAGGTTAAATTCCTGCAGGGATACTGCCTAAGTGTGTTTATAACACACTGCTCACCATAGCCAAGCCAAGTTACAAAATCAGACTAGCTGCCTATGGATGCAAGGCTAAGGAAAATCTCAATCCCCCCACCCCCACATATGCATGACTTTCATTAAACCATAAAGAATCACATTAGGTTGTTTTTGTTTTCTACCCGTTTAAAAATGTTTGAACTTTCAGAGTCTCAAAGACGACAGTGAGTGTTCATTTCTTTCTCTTAGCCTTTCCATGTGCAAATACAGCACCACCCATCCATCTGCAGGCTTTGGGACAGCTCACCTCTAACCTCCTCAGCAGATATCTCAGCTACCGAGAAAGAGGACACTCTCTTCCACAGGCACACCCTCAGGACCACGCTTTTTTTTTTTTTCTCCCTTGGACAGTGTCAATTCTACATGGAGATTCCCCCCAGCTGGACTTTAGGGTCATTTTTCAGGCTCCAGTCAAGTTTCTCAGTTGTTTTTGACTGCTATGTTCCTTTCCCTGGATGGGGTAGTTCCTGCCTCTCCATCAGTTCAGTGATGATGGGTCCCTGAGGGGCCCAGGCCAATTTCCTGATGTGGTTGCCTCCTGAATGTCTGTTTTCCTTTGTACATCTGTCAGGGCACGGTGTCCTATGTACCATTCCCAGTGATGGGTAGATACTTTTCAAAAAACCTCCCTGGAGATTGCAATGTATAGCCAAGGCTTGAAACTTTGCAGAAGTTAAAACCTGGCATATAATGTAAAATTACCATGGCCTTGCAGCATCAGAAGGACATTCAAAAGGAGGGGAAGGGGAACAAAAGAGGGTAAGGGTGCTGGGAGAAACAAAATATTGCATATTTTCCCATGTGCAAAATCTAGATTTAAATATACATGCAAGGCCAGGCATATTAGTACACACACACACACACACACACACACACACACACACACCTTTAATCCCAGCACTTGGGAGACAAAGGCAGGCAGGTTTCTAAGTTTGAGGCTAGCCTGGTCTAGTAAGTTCCAGTCCAGCCAAGAGCTACTCAATGAGATACTATCTCAAAGAACAAAAATAAATAAATAAATATCATACATGTGTGTAATATAAAGGCAAGGAAGGGAATTATTTGGGGACAGGAATGGTACCAGTGATAGGAATATGGGGAGCAAATATGAGCAAGATGCAATGATATATGTATATGAAAGCATAATTATTTTATGCTAAAATTAATCTTAAAGAATTATGTGAACTGTCCTTGTCCATCTGAAGAACTTTTCATCTTTTTGAACTGAAACTTTGGATGTATGAAGTGGCAATTCCTCTTCTTTCCCCCACCCACAACCTTGTTCCTACCCTTACCCCTCTGTAATGGCTACTGTAGACACCTCATGGAGGTGACATCATAGAGCTAGTGTTAGGTCTTCTGGACCAGGCATGTCTCATTTAGCATTTCTTCAGAGTTCATCCCGGTCACAGTCTGTGTCAATTTTTCCTTCCTTATGAATAAACCAAATAATACTCCAGCTTGTGGAGACCATGTACGTGCGCCATGATGCCTGTTGGTTTGTTGATGGCCACTTGGCTATTGGGACCAAAAGCTGCTGTGAACAGAATGTGCACTTCTTTTGGATATGTACCAGCCAGTGGGATTGTTGGCCTACACTGGCAATTCTGTGTTTCTGTGTTTAGTTATTTGAGAAGCCACTGTGTGCTCCTCGCTTTAAAGAGAGTAAATTGAAGAAGACGTAGAAGATCGAGGCATCTTAGCTGTCAGATGTGCCCTTGTTAGCTCTGCAGACCTTCAGCCTCCTGCTCAGATGGCCTCCTGGGAGGCTGTGTGCATCTCTTTTGTCTCCATGGAGAACTAAGTGATACGGGCTTAAATTTAGCTGCAGCAAATTTGTTTCTTGGTTATCTGAGGAGATGCACAGGACAGGGTTCGAGTGTAGCTTTCATTTGTCCTTCATGACTCTTCAAAGAGTGTTTCTTTAGTTTCGGGTAGGGAAACTGGAACAGTGCATGGAAAAGGAGTTGCCTGTGCTCTCTGAAAGTAACGGAAAGTGAAGTAAAGGCTGCCTTCCCAGAGCATGTGGGGTTTAAAAATACAACATTGTTCTGGTGTATTAGTCCACCTCCTTCCAATGCTGGTGAGGTGACCTAAGCAAGATGCTAAGTTCGCCTGTAAAATCGAGAAAATAATTATAATTGTGTTTGGACTAATTAATCTATGCAAAGTGTTTGCTGCTTAGAAGATGCTCATTCAGCATAGGTTATTAAGAATAAGATAATATGCTTAAGTGATGCCTAGATAATCCCAACTGTCCCCAGAAGTTGGTATTTCCAAATGTCTCATTACTGTTTAATTGGACTCAGCCTCTCTGTCCAGTTGTCTTGGCCCTGGCAACCTGGGTCCTCTAGAACAGTGGGTCTTAGGGAGCATGAGGGTGGCAAGGGCCAGTGAAAGCTGGCGCGAAGTAACTGAACTGCAGGAAAGGGAAAACAGCTTCTCAGGGTGTGTGAGAGAAGTTTCTATGTATTGCTGAGGCGGCTGAGTGTGGATAAAGCACATGTGTTTGGGTGGTTCCGGCTTCCTTCTGCTGTGGCTAAGGGAAGTAGGGACTAGCCAGATGATGGAATTTGAAGGCTACTTATTCTTCCATTCCCTGGAATGGCCTTGAGCCAAGAACTCTATATGAACCACAGTCTGATCCCACCCTGCCAAGTTGTTGGTTTAATGGGTTTTATTTGAGGCAGGGTCTCATGTCCTCCAGGCTGGTCTTGACTCAGCTCTGTTTATGACGATGCTAAGCTCCTGATGCCTCTTCCTCTGCTTCCCAAGTGCCGGGAAGCCACGCCCTGCTTCCCACTTTTTGCCTCTTAATGATTAGTTTAAAGATTGTGCTAAGTACACTGTGCGGAGTTCCCAGGGTTATTTAACAAGAAAAATGTTGGCTCTGCAGAAGGACCTAGTGTATTTTGAAACTCAAGACATCCTACTTCAGCAGAAAACTCAGATCCTATATCCAGGCCTTGAGTCTGTCCTGACTCCCCTGGACAGCCTGAGGAGAATATAGTTCACATGTGGTCGCAGGTGACAGGATGAGACATGACATTATAGACTCAGCTTAAGAAAGGGGTTGGTCTTATTCTACTCTGCCTGTTTAATTCTATTGGTACTGGTATCAACAAACATATCCAAATGCTTATATGTGCCAGGTATTATTTTAGGCATTGATTTGTTTATTTATTTATGAGACAGGATTTACCTCAAACTTTATATGTATCCAATAATAACCTCGAATCCTTGATTCCCCTGCCTCTACTTCCCAAAATGCTGGGATTACAGGCTTAATACCTCCACCATTCCTGACTTCTAAGCATTTAAAAGAAAGTGAATTATCCAGTGTAATCCTTACAACGATCCTCTGAGATCTGTGATATTAGCCCCATTTTACTCGTGAGAAAACAGGTTCAGACAGACTAAATACTTGCATAAGCTACTGCTCCTCAGTAGTGACATGAAGGTTTGAACTCGGGTAGTGTGACTCCTGGCTATGGGCCCACCGTGCCTGTTGAATTCAAATTTAAAGTCAGTGTCAGTCCCTTTGTACTCTATTCTGGGCAAACTCTTTTAACCATTGTATTATCTTCCTTTATGTTCCTGCTATGATAAATTGCCACTCCTCCATCAGAATAGCCATTCACTTTGGGGCAAGGAAGACTTCTAGATACCCTAGCACAGTGTCTGTCTAATCATAAACAATGACATGCATTTCCCGGGAGTCGGATGAACTGGTGCTCATGTATATTAATCATCATCATCATCACTATCATCAACATCCGTCAATGTAGACTCTTTCACGTGTTAGGCAGGTATTCCACAGCAAGAACTACATTCCTAGCCCTGGTGTCTGCTATTACATTGAGGTTTGCTCTTCGCCAATGTTAAAAAGTCATTGCATGCAGAAGGAACAGAGGGCAGGAAGGATGCAGAAGTGGCGGATAAATCATAGTGAGGATGTGGAAGGATCTTAAACAAAGGAAGCATGGCAGGCCCCAGCCTCACGAGAGCCAAGACAGCGAGTGCACGCCTACACGCACCCATGGAGGCCGCTTTGCAGTGGCGGAGCTCACACGTCTTCAGCTCTCTCCCGGTGCCTTCAGCACATTCCGAGGATGAGAGCTGGGGAAGTATGGGGTCCCTTTTTAGAACAGTTTCTGTCGGGTTTACACCTCAGCACTGTAGGGTTTAGCCAACAGTTCAGCAGAAAATAGACTCATTTGGAAGCCCTTTGATCAGGGTGGATGGATGGCTGAGACAGATAACGTTTCCAGGAGAATTTCTATAGCAACAGGACTTTCTGAAATATAAATCCATAACTTGTGTTTATGAATATCCACTTTCTGTATTTTGCTTTGGCTGATAGAAAGCACAACCAAATCTGGAATGTAACTATAGAATTTGCGAAGGGCTTAAGCATGGTTTCCAGTGTATTTCTAGACCCTCTGCTTTCATTGATCTTCTTTTATTTTCCCTCTATCTGATTTCTTCATCTCTATAGACAGGCTCATTTTTGTAAACCTCAAAACACTGCAGGAAAGAAGAGAGGTATTAGTAGTCCTTAAACAGAACTATGCTTGGGCTGCCCTCTGCCCCCAGGGAACTGAGCTTCCCATGGGGCCATGGTGACGTGGCTCTCTCATTTACTACCACTCAGCCCTGGCTTTCTCTCTCTGTGATCTGAAGGGGCAAAGTCATAATGTTACTGGAGTTGTTAGGATCAAAGCCTGGGACCTAGCCACCCCAATAAGCTGGATTCAGCCACCTGTACCCTATATGCTAATAAAAGAGACAGGTAATAGTGAAAAACAGAGATTTATTCAATGTGACTATATCAGGAAGAACAGCAAATAAAGAGGTCTAGTGGTCCTGTCTTAAAAAAAAAATCAAAGCTGTTTGGATGCTCACCTTACTAGATCTGGAAGGAGGTGGGAGGTCCTTGGACTCCCCACAGGGCAGGGAACCCTGACTGCTCTTCGGGCTGATGAGGGAGGGGGAGTTGATTGGGAGAGGTGGAGGGGGAGAGAAATGGGAGGCGGTGGCAGGGAGGAGACAGAAATCTTTAATAAATAAATAATAAAAAAATCTGTCCGTAATAGCATACCAATAAAAGTTCCTGATAATAAAACAAAATCAAAGTCTTAAAAAATACACTTATTTATTTATTTACTTATTCATCCCAGTGGGGTATGCACAGCAGGCCCATGTCTGGAGGTCAAGGGAAACTTGGAAGTGTCCGAGGACAACTGGGGAGTCAGTTCTCCCCACCATGTGGAGTCTAAGGATAGATCGCAGGTTGTCAGACTGCATAGCAGACGCCATACCTTCTGAGCCATCTCACCCCTTCTTGGGGGTCTGGCGATGAGATTTAGGTTTAAGTAGAGGGTAAAAGGAATATAGTTATGCAGTTCTGGTCAAGGTGTGCTCCCACACCTTGTTTTGGCTCTGTCCTGTCCCCTGCTGTGGTCCCCAACTGTATGAACTCCCTTCCTGAGAAACAAGTTCCTCCTCTGGACGCCAGGGCTTCAGCCTTTCCCAACCCCCGGCATGAGGTTCATGGAGAAAGTGCAATTCCATAGTGTCTCAACAGTCTGATACCCAAAGGAAGGGGCATACATCTCCTTAGGGTAGCTCTTCTGACACTATGGCTACTGTAGTCCCTGTCTGATGACATCATAGGACAAGCTATAATGCACTAAGCCTTTGCTGGGCAGGGAGAGTGCTCAGTGAGTGGAGAAGGGAGGAAGAGCACTCTGTGAAGATCATGTGATCAGGTTTGGATGAGAGGAAGAGTATCCAGAGATGGGCCATGATGCCCCAGTGGGCAAGGAGTCTCAAAGCACCCCAAATACATTTTCTGCTCTCTCTCCTTGGCCTTCTCACCTGGTGATGGAACCTGGCCTTCTTTGCCGTTTCCTTCCCCATGGCCTGACCTTCCAGAGCCTGAGCCTGATCCTCCGTGTCCGAGGCTGCCATCTTTATTATCGTTCAGCAGGATGGAAAGAAGGCTTCAACATGCACCACGCTGTGGACTGAGACTATTTGGGGAGATGGTGTCTTCATTAACATTTTATTGTGTGCTTTCCTTTTTCATCCTCCTCATTTGCTACCTTCTGCTGTGCATAAACTTCTGAAGTCTGAATAGCAAGCAGCTGTGCATGTTGCCATTGGAGAATCCCAGACAGAGCTCAAATAAATAGTCTCTCATGATATGGAGAAATGCTTATGTAATAAAGTGAAGAAGCAGGACGCGCTGTGGGGAGTTAGAACCAAGACTGTATGAGGGAAAGCCTGGAAGGATATGGGTCAAATTGCTAACAGTTGTTTTAAACAGAATGACGTTTCCTGTTCTGCAAGCTTCCTTTTTCCCAGAGAGACCTGTAATCACATTACAAGAAGAAATCACATTGGTTTTTATGTGATTCCTTCCGACTATGAGAGACGGTCTTCCCTGGCTGCACTTGTGTCACCCAGGTTCCTAGTCTTCTTGGAAATCACCAGTGGGTTGTAGTGACTGGCCAGCAATCAGCTTGCTGACCCCGCCTCTCCACTACGCTCACCTGTACCCAGGAGACCCACAACTTCATTTGTGCCTCCTGGTTTAGCTCACACACATCAACGGGGAATGGGAGTTTTCGTGCAATGCTGGGGTCAGCAGTTGGAATCTGACTGAGTTGAAAACTCTGGGGTAATTTCATGGGTCTGGTGTAGAGCAGGTTTTCCCATAGTTTGTGCCAATATCCTTCTTTCTCGATGCTCTCAAGTCACAAGATTAGAGCGTGTTTGCTCAGCCCTAGGTTTTCCTTCATCAGCGAGCGTCCAGTCATTTTCCTGTAAGCAGAATTTCGGTCAGTGGGCACATCACCAGCAAGGGCCAAATTAGACGTAATTGCACACAAGTTTAACTTTAAGGGTCTGTGGCTTAACGTGCTTTGCAGAAGCATGCCAAGCCCACAGCTTTGTTCTCTCTGGGAACAGCATGCCCCGGAAGAAAGGTCGTAACTCATTGTCCCAACTGAGATACCTGGGAAAGGGGGCAATGAATAGTGATGCTGGCCAAACCAGGACACGAGGTTTTCCTGACTTTTAGGACCCGTCTTTCTCTGCTCAGTGAAATGAAATTGACTACTCTAGACAGCATCTTTACAGCAATCTTGGATTAGAAGTTATAAGACGGGGAAGCCAAAACAGTGGGAAAGGATGCGGGAGGGTGCATTTCAGAACAAGAATGTGTGGGGTTCCTTTTTAGCAAGGTTGAGCTAAAGCTAGAAGCACCATTCAACAGTTGTCTGCACTTTCAAAAGCTGGCGCTTGCGCTATTATTCCTTTGCTCAGTTTCCTTGTGAGCCCTGCTCCTTTTCCTCTGCCATAAAGGAGAGGGTCTGTGTGTCAGAGTCTGCCAGGATGGTGGTTCCTTTCAAGCCCAAAGAGAGCAGCCTGAAGGCATCCTCCAGCCCCTTCCAGCTCTCAACAGCTCATGCAGGATTCTATACTAGGTAATCCAGGGCCTGTGCTGCATGAATAATGAGGATGGCACAAGCAGGTCCTTCCTGCTGAAAAGACAGGACCTGCTTGCTCTCTGTCCCAAGGCTGACACATATTCAATGGCAGGCTCTTCTTAGAGCCAATGGGGGGAAGCTATAGAGGAAGGGGTGCACAGGCCACTTCTGGAGCCACTTACTAGGGTGACGGGAGGGTCTGGAGGGAGGAGAGAAAGTAGCGTGCTAGTGAATCACCTTGCATTCTGGATGTTTCACAAGAGACAGTTCTTTGCTGGATTTTTTTGGGGGTGGGGGTGGGGTATGGTGTGGCCTGTACATTGTCATTGCTCATTGCCATTTGCAACTTGAGAAGTCTCCAGACACTGCTAGATGTCCCTGGTGGAGAATCGTTGCTATTGGTAAAGAAGCAAATTCACTTACTGAACATTTTGTTTTGTGTAGCTGTGTTCCTTCTGGCCTGGCTCCCACCTGAAGCTTTTGTAACTCCTTGTACTAGACCAATTAGCATTTGTGATGGTGGATTGGGATTTCAGATGAAGTGCCCTCACCTTTGTGCCCTTGGATTTGGCTTTGAGATGAAGTGATCTGGACTCCCTTCCCCGACACCAAGAGTGCATGCATAATGAGATCTTTCTGTAAGAAAGGGGATTATGCTTTTTCCCACCCTTTAAAAACCTTTCTTCAAAATGTCTGCTATGACTAGTGTCTTGGGCATTATTAGAACAGAAATGTCTAATACCAAATGAGGGTTCCCCAGTGAAGAGCTGCCCACACTTAGATGTATGTATGTGTCATGTGAAGGTTTAGTTTAACGGATTCTGCTCCAGTGAGGCTGGGCTCCGGCAGGACTAGCTCCTGGGTTTTCAGGCCACATGTGGAGTAATGAGTCTCCAGTAAGCACCATCTCTTAACAACTAAAGAAAAACTGGCACATGTATCCAAGGGGATGAAATAATGCTCAGAGTGGGGTCGGCCTAAGGTTTTGTATAGTCCGTTTTGTACAAGCCTGATCACAAAACCTGCTGTGGCCTTGGGTTGCTCTAGCCTGGAGAACAGTCAGACAATGGGAAGACCAATGCTTGAGGGACCTCCCTGGTGCTGTGATAAGTGTTTTAGCAGGACAGCCTTGGACAGATGGCTGCACTGTCTGAATGGGCAGGGAAGGAGCAGGATAGGTTCAGAAAGGCAGTAGGCTGGGCAGCTTTAGATCTGAGGTGTTTGCTAACTCCCTGCATATACTCCAGCAGAAATCACACAAGGAAAGCTTCCCTTCAGAGGGTTCTCAGCCTACCTTTAGTGGTTTCCGTTCACCCTGGTACTTGCCTTCTTAGCTCAGTATGCATCCCAGGGTTTGGGGAAACATGAAGAGCAATTGTGATGTTCTATAACCCCAAGCCTTGGTCTCTGTTGGCTGCTGGGTACCTGCAAAATGACAGGGAGGGGAGGTGATGTGGAACACTGTGTGAAATGAGTGACATTTAACTCTGGTGATACAGAGAGAGACTGGAACCCATGAACTAGCAGATATGATGCTGTCTTCCTATTCTTAGTATGGCAACTTATTTTTTTTTTTAAGAAAAAAACCAACCAAACAAACTGAAAGTAATAAGCTGTCATCCTAGGGTGAAAACAACAACAAAAACCACCCATGAGATAGAATATTGTAAATTAATCTTTACTCTTATTAACTATAATCATTATGAGCCCTTAGGCATCTTCCTTTCTTGTTATGAATCAGTTTGTTGAAATTAGAAGATTGTCAGTCTATGAAAGTCATTGTGGGAGACTCAAGTCCAGTACAGCCGACTGGACCTTAAACCCCAAGCTCACTATCAATTTGTGTGGTACACTTCTCAGTTTTCCCAAAATGCCTTTATGTTCTAGGTAGAAAGAACAGGTGTCCCTTGTTGGTCAACAAGGACAGGAGGGTTACGGTGGTTTAATTGGAGGTTCTGATGCAGATCTCAAAGACCTGGATTTGTTGTTCTACCCAGAAGTATTTCAGATGAGAGAACAAGTAACAACCCAAATAAAGTGGACGGACCTATGCATGCACTTTGTTCAATTCTATGGTGTTGTAAAATAACAAATTACCCCAAGACTTATGCTCACTGACTCCCCAGGCTGAGAATCCAGACAGGACGTGGTAGGGGATAGCTTATTTCCGCTCTGTTTACTGGACAAATTAATGAGCCTTGGCTGGAAAGACTAAAACTGCAGCTGGGTGCTGGAATCGACGCTTATGTACCTGGTGCCCGTGGCTGGGGTGACTTGAAGGCTGGTCACAACTGTTCTCTATTCACTAGGGTATCTCCCAGCATGGTGGCTGGCCCCCAAGAGGATTGTAGTCAAGGGGAGGCTAATGTCTCAAGAGTCTGTGTGGAAAAGGCATGGGTTTTTAATAACCCCACCCTGTAAGTCACATGACATCACTTCTGCCATGCTCAGTTGGTTAGAACCATTGTAAGTCTAACCAGGTTCAAGAGGTATGGAGCCACCTCTCTTTGGAAAAATTAAAGAATTTTTAACCACTTAAATACACACACACACACACACACACACACACACATAGGCACGCACATCAATTATTAAACTTATGCTGTACCATGGCACTGATCCAGTTGAGAATTAGCTTGAGTAGAAGCCTGCCATGCTGTATCGAGAATGAATTAATTGTGGGTAGGAAAAAACCAACTGTGACTGTTGTAGAGAATTAATGAAAAATTGAAGTGTGTAGAAAATTTGTGCTAATTTAGATGCCTAGTAGTTGAGGAATGGTTTAAAATATTTGTTACAATATGCAGCCTTGAGAAAGTGAAATAGCTTTATCATATAAGAAATCTACCTAAAAATCTATTGCATGGCAAAGATTATCTAGAAAAACATGTATGCAATGATGGTTAGCATGTTTTAAAATATGTATATGTAAGTAAACTAGGAAATAGTTCCATATATTTATTATTATTATTATCATTGCATGTATATAGATATGTGTGAGTGTGGGTGTTTGTGTGTTATAGCATGCATGCAGAGATCAGAGGACAACCCTTTGGAAGTCACTTCTCCTCTTTTAATGTCTTTGCCGTACTGTGTGCAAGCTGCTGACACCCCCTCTCCTGGCTCTGCTTTTCACCTTGAAGTAGGAGAGCTGGGCTTACAGGTACACCCCACTATGTCCGCTTTTTCTGTGTGTTCCAGAAGCTCCAACTGTCATGTTTGTATGTTAAGCACTTCTGCCCGCTGAGCTAGTCCGTCAGCCCCGTGAAATGGTTTTCAAGGCACTGTGCCAGACTGTTCATGGTGATTTCTAGTGGAGACAAGAGCAGAATTTGAATACATGGTAGATGTACAAGAAAAGTCACATTTTGTTTTTCACAGTTCTGTGGTGGCTCACGTTTTTAATAAATTAGATGTTCCTATGCTGCTTTTATGTTGGGTTTTTCGATGTAATTTTAACTTTTAAGATTTATTGGTTCGGCTACTTTATAAACATACAGACAAAATGTCTCTCATATCTTATGGTTGGGGATATGACACAGGGGTAAAAGCACTTACAGAGAACCCAGATTTCGTTTTCAATACCCACATCAGGTAATTCCATTTCCAGGGGATCAACACCTTCTTCCGGTCTCTGCAAGCCCTGACACTGACATACACATGGCATGTATGAACACACACACACACACACATAAATAAAATATAAAAGCAAATCTTTAAACTCCATATCTCAAACAGCCACGAGGGGCAGCAGGAATGGTCTGCGCACGAGTAGACCCCAGTCCGTTTGGCATACATAG
The DNA here is from genome assembly GCF_037038515.1 of Microtus pennsylvanicus. Lineage (NCBI taxonomy): Eukaryota > Metazoa > Chordata > Mammalia > Rodentia > Cricetidae > Microtus > Microtus pennsylvanicus. The sequence goes on from NC_134584.1 coordinate 54,832,915, forward strand.
TAGCTGGCATACAGATTTTAGAAAACGGTGCTGCTCTTTGGTCTTTTCTTGTTTTCAAACAGGATCTCCCAGGCTGTCATGGGATTCACTATAGTTCAGGCTGGTCCTGAACTTGTGACTCTCCTGCCTCAGCTTACCATGTGTTGAGGTTATAAGTGTACCACTGTGCCCTGTCATCTCGCTGCTTTCTTTCCCTTGCTGCCAGGCAGTCTCCTCAGGGACAGCACCATGCCCATAGTCCTTTTAGAATAACTTCAGTAGAAATGAAGAATAGACATACTTATGTTGGGTTGAAACATTTAAACTTAAATGATCCCCCAAATGAAATTAACTGTACTCACATAATCAAATCAGGAAAATTCAGTGCCATTAGAGAAGATGTATGGCTTTAATCAAACTGGAGTATTTCCAAGCTAAGATTCTGGGGGTGGGTTGGGGGAGCAACACATACCCCTCCAGCTAATGAAAAAATGGGAGCAAACATGAGACCCCACTCTGGTTTTAAGGACACTAGACCACATATCTTCTCTGAGTTGCATAAGAATTTGGTCATATCTCATGTTTTAAATAATTGCATTGTATAAATAGGATAATGATCTTGCAAGAGTGACTTCCTACATACAAGGGCTTGAGATACGTTCTGGCCCAGTAGTGAATTAGCTGATACTTCCTGCCCTTAGGGCATTTGCCACTTATTAAAATGGACAGAAACATAAAATAACTGATAATGAGAAGATTGGCTCATGACAACCTTAAGAGAGACACCAGACTTGGTTTTTCCGATGTCCCCTCTGACCTGTGCTCTGTATCCTGAGAGACAAACTGCTCTATCTCTATCCAGCATGGGCTCTGCCGCTCCGGCTTGGAGAAATGTTAAGTGTGTGTGTGTGTGTGTATGTATGTGTGTGTGTGTGTGTGTGAGGGAGGAAGGGTCTGAGCTCCTAGACGAAACTCACAGCTTCTCCTGCAGCTGTTGTTCCAGCCAAATTCTGTCTGGGTTCTGGTCACCCCATCCCTCTTCCTGCCCCTTCAAATAATGGCTTTCTGCCGTTTCTCCAGCACAGCCCTCCACCCCCGCCCCATATCCATGGTCCTTGGTACATAGCTTGTTTTTTCCTGATCCACCTGTAACCAAGCCTTTGGGAGGCTGCTGCAAGGATTGCAAGTTTAAGACTAGCCTGGGATACCTATCTCAGCAAAACCGAAACCAAAACAAACCGCTTAAATGCAATTTCTTTCCTGCCTGGACCTCAGTTGAATAGATACAGACCCATTTTGCAAATGAGTATGTTGAGGTTTAGAGACTTATGCTGCCCAAGCCAGGGTGTTTTATATCAAAGCCCAATTCGTACTCTCTACCTGTGGTGACCAACAAATTCTTAGTCATTTTTAAATTGAGAAGGAACTTTAAAGCAATGTGTTGTTTTAACCTAATAGATCTATGAGGCTAAGTAAGACAAAACAAAACACCAACACCCCTCCCATTAACTTGGTAGTTTTGAAGGGTTTGTTACTTAGCTTGCTTGCTTGCTCATTTTGAGATACAGTCTCCCTAGTCCAAGCTGCCCTCAAAGCTGTGATCCTCCTGCTGCAGTCTTCTGGATGTTGGGATTACAGGCCTATGCCACCATCCTTGGCTTTTTGTTCATTTCTTTCAGATTGCCCTGGAAATAGTTTTAAGCCCAGAAGGGTAAGATGAAAGTGATGGGTTTACTCCTTAGTTTATAGAGTCAGGCTGACATTGGTTGCTTGCGAGCATCTAATCTATCTCTGACGACCCAGTTTAAGGACGTTTAAAAGAAGCATACAGCTGAGCTGGTGCTTTCTAGAAGGCTTGCTCCGTGATGGATGCTAAGCTGCAAAGATGGAATATTTCTTTCTGCATGTCACCTCTCGAGTTATAAACACCAGGACTTCTTTGGGTTACTGGGTGCGCCGTAGTGCACTGCCCCCCCCCCCCATATCCATTCCTTGACCTGCAGAGGAACTCGCAGAGGTGCCCCAGCTGCTCACTTCACAGTCAAGAGCTGAGGCCCAGAGCCAACGTGCTGTGGGGACACTCCAGGTTCCACAAATTATCACGTAGAGTCCGTGGCCCCCGTGTCTTGGTTCCATCACTTGACAAGTGGGGATAATCGTACCTCCCACACACAGGTTTTTGTCAGGATTAAAGTCGTCTCATAAAGGGCTTAAGAGAGCATCTAGTCCAGCTGTAAGTGCTCCGTAGCAGTTAGCATCTGGTTTCCATTGCCGTCTTCATCAGCACCCTCGCAGGCTGGGGATCTTGTTGACCCTTCCTCTGGCTGGGTAATTCCCTTGTGCTGTAGGTCTTTTCTATCACCTTCCAGTTTTAATTTTTTTCCTGGAGAGAATATAAAAATTACTCAGAGTACCTACTATTTGTTTGTTTGTTTGTTTATCTTTGGGACTGGGGATAGAAACAAGGGCCTTTCTTGTGCTAGGCAATTTATCTATCACTGAACAACAAGTCTCTGGAGAGTGTGCTAGGCAAATGATCTGCCACTGAGCTACATACCCAGACCTGAAGTCCCTGGAGGAACGGAGGGAAAGAGAGAAAGGGAGAGAGGGAGGGGTGAAGGGAGGAGGAGAGAGAGAGGGAGAGAGGGAGGGGCTGAGAGAGAGGGGGAGGGAGGAAAGGAGAGAGAGAGAGGGAGGGAGGGAGGGAGGAAAGGAGAGAGAGAGGGAGAGAGGGAGGTGGTAGAGGGAGAGAAAGGGGGGGACCGAGGGAGGGAGGAAAAGAGAGAGAGAAAGGGAGAGAGGGAGGGAGGAAAGGAGAGAGGGAGAGAGAGAGAGAGAGAGAGAGAGAGAGAGAGAGAGAGAGAGAGAGAAGGAGAGAGAGGGAGAGAGAGGGAGAGAGAGGGACCGAGGGAGGGAGGAAAAGAGAGAGAGAAAGGGAGAGAGGGAGGGGGGGGAGGGAGGGAGGGAGGGGGGGGGGAAGGATGGAGGGAGAGAGAGAACACATTGTCTCATCTCCCCACTGCTGGAAATACAGGCATGTCCCCCCAGCTTTCTGCATGGTACTGGGGATCAACTCAGACACTCATGCTTGCCCAAATACTTCACTGGCTGAGTCTCCTCCTCAGCCCTTTAACTACATAGTTTTGAAGATGTGTTTGTCATGGAATATGAGAAAAGGGGTCAGAAGAGGAGGGGATTAAGTGTCTGGAGGGACATAGAGAGGGTTGGTTGGTGAAGACAAATTCCAAGAGAGCCAGCAGTCAGGATTCTGTGAGCCTTAGGCATGGGTTTGGACTGGATTCTACTTTTGGTTCAGTCGGGAACAGCTAGGTGCCCTTTGCTATTTACTTTTCATAGTAGTGTTCCTCTGCCTTAGGCTGTAGCTTCCCTGTCCCCCCAATTAGCTTGGGGACTGACAGTCCAGGCAGTCATCTCGTCCATCAGACATGTAAAAGAGATCAAAGAAATGTTACCCTGCTTGAGACCTGGAGACCCCTTTGTGCTATCAATGTAAGAAGGTAGGTGTGAGGATGAGCTTTCCCAAGTAGCTGCAACAGGGGCAGTGGGCGGGATTTGTGAGACACAGGAGATGGTGCCACAAGCCAGGAGGAAGGCAGCAAATGAAACCCTACCCATTGGAAGAAAGAAATAGGCAGAAGAGGGGGGAAAAGTGTGGGGACCCAAAGCCTGAAGAATCCCTGTGGGTGAGATAGTTCCCACCTCTAGGGGAGGCATTAACAGTCATTTAAAGCCCATGGAGAAGGGTGAGGGGCTGTACAAATGGACTGGGCTAAATGACCTTTATTGGCAATATGCCTACTCTGTTTCTTAATAGTGGATTGTGTGTGTGTGTGTGTGTGTGTGTGTGTGTGTGTGTGTGTGTGTGTGTGGTGTCTGTCTGGGGTTTGGGTTATAAGTCCCTTATACATTACATTTTACATTAAAAAGCAAGTATATAATATCATTTACCAAAAGACTTTTTAAACTCCCAGTTCATATCCTGGAGTGGAAATTCTATCACCGTAATAAAACTTGGGTTGTAACATTTATAGTCTCTGTCCCACTGTAGACCTGCGGGTTGACTTGTCCTGCTGTGCAGTAGTTATAGCCTGTAAGGAAGCTGTGCATATCATAGGGAGGGGAAGGCACATATCACACCCTAGGTCACAGCAGGTGAGCCACCCACATGCTCCAGTCTTGGAGCCACAGAGCAGATGTGAGAACACACCTGGCCCTTATGCTGCCCCTCCCCCTGGGATTAAAAAAACAAACAAACAAACCTCACCTTGCCTACCTGAGGCACTACTCAGCATAGTCCCCCTCCCTTTTTCTTCTTCCTTAACTAGAAATCAAACAAATGGTACCAAGAGTCATAGCCAAATTCATCCTGCTTTACTCTGAAGAGGTACAGGATGAAAATATGTACGACCCATATCTTGGTTGAAAAATGACTCCTGGAAGGGGCTCAGCAGTGGAAGTGCCCGTTGCCCCACGATGATGAAAGTACCCTGAGTTATAGTGAGGGTACACACACATTAATGATTTGAAGGCCTTTAGATCATGCCCTCATTATGGAACCTCATTTTGATATAGCAGCCATGTGGCCTACGAGATGGATGGAAGCAAAGGTTATGATAGATTTACAAACTATAAAGCTCAACTTTGGCCCGCTGTATATTAGTGGGAGGACAGAGCTGGGAGGGAAAGGGCACGGACTGTAGAATCCACACCCTGGTCTTGGGCTGCCTGCCACTGAGGCCCCGGGCATGTCCTCAGCTGTATGACCTGTTTTCAGTAAAGACTGGCTGTCATCTTGGCAGGGTTGTTGGAAAGACGGGTACCTGGGTATCAGAGCATGAACACAGAGCCTAGAGAACCCGGGAATGGCGGCTTCATGGGACATGGCAGACAGACATGGTTTATAATGGAAGCTCATCACCTACCCAGTTAGACTCTAGACTTATGAGCTATTTATCTTTAATTTTAATCCTTTCTTGATAATCCTTCTACTTTAAAGTCATTTTGGTGTATTCACCTTTTTTGTTTTTGTGTGTTTTTGTTTGTTTGTTTTTCAAAACAAGGTTTCTCTGTGTAGCAGCCCTAGATGTCCTGGAACTTGGTCTTGAGCTGACAGAGATCCTCCTGCCTCTGCCTCCCAAGTACTGGGATTAAAGGCGTGCATCCCCACTGCCTAGCATATTCAGTCTTCATAATTAGAGACATGAGGTGGACTGAATAGAGAATCCCCAGGTCTAGACTGAGAAAGCTGGGGAGAAGGGGACATCTTCCTTCCTACAATAGTGGAAGGACTGTTGACATTAGAAAATCAATATATGCTCACATTAATGGATGTAAGATCTGGGAGTAAAGGAATGTTCATACAGTCTTCAAGTGTCTCCCTGCGGGAGAGGAGAAACATAGCTCACATCCCTGGAACCAAGTGATTCAAGTTAGGCTCACCCATAGGGTGACAACCCCAAATCACGTGATATTTGTGAACCAAACAGAACCTTTTTTTTTTTGCATGTGTGTTTAAGTATAAAAGATGCTTACTTGCTTAGAAGGAGATCATTGGTAGATTGAAATGAACAGATGTTATGTGATTTTTTTCTTTAAAAATAAAAACCACTGGCTGGAAATCTTTAAAAACAAAAGATGGATAAAAGATAAAAACTGACAGCCTTCTAGCTGAAGACATACAACAAAGATAAAGGACAGAAAGAAAGCCACACAGGGGCCAGGATATAGCTCAGAGGAGGAGTACTTGCCTAGCATGCTTGAACTCTGGGTTCATTGCCAGCACCTTAAAAACAAGCAAATAAAAGAAGAGAGGAAGAAGGGAAAGGTGGATAGGACATTTCTCAGAAAGGATTAGCCCTCAAGTATAGATCATACTGTTGTCTCAATATTAAATTTCCTGATTTGGGTAATTGTACTGAGGTTACATAATAGAATGTTCTTATTGAATATTATGATAAAATGAAATATACTGTAGAAGGCAGAGAGCTTGCAGCCCCTATCTAGAGGGGCAGACATTGCCAATGACTCTGTTGTGTGTGGCTGGCTGTAGTCTTGTTCCAGTGCGGTGTGGGGGAGAGAGTCACAGAATGCTGACAGTGAGAGAAAGGTATTTAATTGGAGCAGAAGTGAAATACTGTGTGTTCTGTGTCTGTGTCCTCACTGCCTTCTAGAGAGCTCAGCGACAGTGGATGAGGGCTGAGTGGACCTCCAGGAGCAACGCTTGAGAGCCTACTTGTAATCATCCTTGAACTCTTTGTCAACCAACTAATTTACGTTTATTTATTTAGTGTGTGTGTGTGTGTGTGTGTGGTTTTGGTTTTTGTTGTTTTTTGATATGACGTCACTCTCTGAATTTGGAGCTCACTGGTTGGCTAGACAGGCTAGTCACCAAACCCTAGGGATCTACCTGTCTCCGCTCTGAACAGTGGGATTCCAAGCGCACACTGTAGTGCCCAGCTTCTGACCTTGGTGCTGGGGCAAGCACCTTAGCAATTGAACTGTCTTCCTGGTCCCTACGTTCCTGGTGGCTGGAATTGTGAGAACAGCATTTTACATTCTAAAAGTATTTCTGTGCATGAGAAACTCAAGTTATCAGAAGTTGGAAAAAGAAGACAGAATGCCCTTCTATTTGTCAGACGGTGAAGTAAGACCCAGAGAGCACAGCTCACCCATTCAGTGTGGCTCCTATCAAATGTAGCACCTTCATTCTTGTGGCCTCGTGGGCTCTTTCTCTTGTGAACTTTTTCAGTATATATGATAATGTTAATAAATGAAGCATAAGAAAGCAAGCATACCTTCCCGGTGTCATGTGACAGTCATTTGTTTTAAAAAGAGAATTAGACCAGAGTTCTTCTCTTTCTAATTTGCGGCCATGGTCCTGTGAAATTACTGAAAGCGACTGAATTCATTGTCCTAAGAGTTGAGGGTCTTGTGTCTTCTGGTTGGTGTGGGAGTAGTGGGCTCTCTCGTTCTGATTCTATGTGACATAGGTGGTTGTCCACCAGGCGTGTGGTCTCTATCGTGAAGAGCTGCTCAGCATTTCAGGACATGGTGTTGGAGCTGAGTGTCGGCTGTAAGGCTCCAAGTGAGATGATAGAAGATAGTCAACGGTACTACTACACCCTCCCTTGCAGCTGAGAAGATCAAATGAGTTGGCATTTGTGGAGAAGTTGGTATTTGACATATAGACATTGAGACATCTGGAGACTGTGGTACCAGTTTTGCCATGTTTAAGTGTCATTAAGTTGACACAGTACTAGCACCGCTGATCCCTCTGTCCCCCTCCCCCGACCCTTTGAAGCATCTCTTATACTTACTACAGTCTCTATGAATTTGCCCTAAGTACCTCATTTAAGTTGATCATACAGCAGTTGGCTTTTACGACTGTCCTATTGCTTTTAGGGTAATATCCTCAAGACTTACTCATGGAGTAGTGTGGCTTTGGACTTATTCCATTGCCTGTATGCAGTAAACTATGTTCATCTGCTTGCTTGTGGACTTCTATTGCTTCCTTCTTTGGGCTATTCTGGATATCACCATTGTGACCATGAGTGTTCAGATACCCTCTGGAGAGGGGGTCTATACCCAGAGATGGGATCATTAGATCCAATGACAATTTTATGTTGACTTTGATGAAGAGTGTGCAGGCTGTCCCCACGGGCTACATCATTTTATATTACATACACACACGGCTCAGTGTTTCTACACCCTGGCCAATACTTGTTATTTCCTGCTTTCCTTTTTATATGTGTAATTTTATGTATAGAAACAGTGTCTGATGATTTGCTGTCTTGATCTTTTTAAAGAGAGAGAGGAGGAGTAAAACATTTGGATTAAGCCAAGTCTGGCTAATCACATGCTAGTTCATCAATGTTTGCCAGCACAGAGTGTACCAGAAAGAAGCCTTCTTCTGTGGTTCGCTTAGCCTCTCCCAGGGCTGAGAGCTCCCCACCCCTACTCCACACTCAGAGCTCCCTGCTTTGAAGGAGAAAAGCAAGTTACAGGTAATAAGTTCATGATAAGCTAGGTAGAACAGAAAAGGCCCTTTGGTTTGGGTACTAGTGTGTGAAGAATGGTCTTGTTCAGTTTTATCTATAACTTGGAAAGACTTTACACTGTAAGTCACTGTAAAACTCAAAGCATAGCAAGCCTCAACTATGCGGCTTGAAGGGAGTCTAGCCCTGAGAAAGAACAAGGGAAAGACCGATGACCTAAGAGAGTTGTGGTTCTTTCTTGGCTCATACATTTTCTTCTTGGTGTGCTTCCTTCCTCTGTGAACTCTGGGTCCCATGGGCACTGGTGTGTGAAGAGGTCATGTCACTGCTAACCAAGTGCTGGAGGCCCTGTAGATGGCTCAGGAGGCTGGGGTAAGAGCTTCCTGGGATTGCTACCTTCTAGTTGAGTTTGCTAATCCCCTGCATGTATATAGCCTGGTGTGACTTGAGCAGTTGAAACATGGTTTGCTGGGTGTAAAGTTTGTTCAAACCCACCCCACCATCCCGCCAGGCACCAGTGGTATGCAGGTCCACCCAGCCCACAGGTATACAGGGCACACTGGCAGTGCTGGCTTGTCCGGGTTTGCAGGCAGGGAGCTCTTATTACTAAATCCTGAGACATCGATTGGTGATGCCAATAAGAAGATAGTCATACCAGCTGGGCTTTGAGCTGTGGCCTCAGATAATCTTCTTCATCTCAGTTCTTCCCAGTTCTTGACTCGGTCCTGTTTTTAGGACAGCAGTTTAATTCAGTCTCTCACAGGAACCACTGATAGGCTGGGCCCAGTATACGGCAGCTCTGACCTGGAGAAATGATTAAGCTCTCTCAAGTCTGGGTCTATATCTAACATAGGAACAAACCAGTGTTGTAGGATTTTGTGAGTGAAATTTGGTTACTTCCTGCATAAGAAAAACTGTGCAGAGAGGACAGGCTGAAGCAGGTGTGTGTGTGTGTGTGTGTGTGTGTATGTGTGTGTTTTGACAGACACTGGGTTTGTCTGTGCCTGTGTGAGCATCAAGGAGACAGAACCTGCTTTAGTTAGTGTTCTTTTGCTATGATGAGACTCCATGGCCACAACTACTCTTACAAAGAAAAGCATTTAATTGGGGCTCAATTACAGATTCAGAGGTTTCATTCATTATCAGCATGGGAGGAAGTCTGGCAGTATGCAGGCAGACATGGTGCTGGAAAAGGAGCCAAGAGTTCTACATTAAAATCCAGTCAGCAGAAAGAGAGAGAGAGAGAAAGGCTAGGCCTGATTGAGAATTCAAAACCCCAAGGCCCACCCCAGTGATACACTTTCTCCAGCAAGGCCACACCCACTCCAGCTAGGCCACACCTCCTAATCCCTGTCAAGTAGTGCCACTCCTTAATGACCAAACACTCAAATATGTGAACCTGCAGGGCCCATTCCTATTCAAACTACCAGAGAACCTCCTCCGCTATTCTCTGAACCTCCCTGGCCATTTTAGGCCCTCAGTTCTACAGCAAGACTCTCCTGACATTCACAGCCTTTCTTTAGCTTGTTGCTCTCCTCCCTGTCCTTCAGCGTTCATAGAATGGCTCTAATTCCTCCTGCTGGCCTCATGGCAAGAGGGAAGGGTAGTTGGCTCAGGTGGGCCTGCAACGACTCAGAGGCTTGTTTAGAATGAGTCCGAAGAATGTAGCTCACAGGAAAGGCTACACACGGATGGAGGCATCGAGGTGGCAGTGGAGGAAGAGCTAGGAAAGGGAATGAGAACCAAAATTTTAAGACCAGATCAAGGGCCATTCCCTTCAGCCTCACTTCCCACAGATACAACTCCAAACATGTTGCCAGTGAGAAGTGAGGGAGTGCACTGTGGATACTGGCCAATGAAGCATTTAAGTATGTATGTATGTATGTATTTTTGCATGTGTGTAATGAAACATTTGTTTTAAGTATGTATGTATGTATGCAGTTTGCATGTGTGTATGCACGTGCATGTGCAGCTGCATGCCTTCGTGCCTGCATTAGTTCATGCACATGTGGAGGCCTGATTTCTTCCTCTATTGCTCTCCATCCTACTTTTTGAGATAGGGTCTCTCCCTGGAACTAGAGCTCCCTGTTTCAGGTGGACTGGCTATAGAGCTAGCTTCTGGAATCTGCCTGTCTCTGCCTCCCAGCACTAAGATTACACTGCACACCTCCAGACCGACTTTGCTGTCCATGCTGGGGATTCGAACTCAGGTCCTCACCCTTGCACAGCAAGTGCTTTACCCACTGAACCATGTGTTTAAATTAATAGTAACGGTGGTAATTACCATTCCAGGAACCACACATGGTTCTGTTACAGAGACATGTGTTAGTGTGGGGTGGGGGTGAGTTATCTGTGTTGGAAGAACATGGAAGAGTGGACTCAAGCTCTGCTTGACCCCTTGGTTTGGAGCTGATGTCTCTTGGTCTTCTCGCTGTCATCATGTCGTCTCACATGTCACCATGTGTTAGGAACAGCGAGACGGTATCCTACGTAGTTCTGTGCTCCCTCCCTGGGAAGCTCAGAGACTTTGGTCAGAACTGGGAAGGTACAGAATGCCTTGGCAGTTTTTGTTAAACAAGCTCTGGAAACAGAGGAACAGCTCAGAAGCCTGGGAATGAAGGAACAAAAGTGCATCTTGAAGTTTGTTTTTTATTTATTTATTTATTTTTTTAGATTTATTTATTATGTATACAGTGCTTTGCCTACATGTGTGCCGCCAGGCCAGAAGAGGGCACCAGATCTCATTACAGATGGTTGTGAGCCACCATGTGGTTGCTGGGAATTGAACTCAGGACACTGGAAGAGCAGTCAGTGCTCTTAACCTCTGAACCATCTCTTCAGCCCGTTCGTTTCCCACTTCTTGATTATTTTTCTTTTCTTTCTCTCCACTTTTTCCTCTTCCTCTTCCTTTTGAGTCAAGGTCTCAACTAAGTGTCACAGGCTAGGCCTAAATGTGTGATCGTACTGCCTCTTGTCTCTCAAGTGCTGGCGTTACATGTGTGTACCCCACACTCAAGTGCTGCCATTACATGTGTGTACCCCACACTCAAGTAAGTGTTGGCATTAATGTGTGTACCCCACACTCAAGTGCTGCCATTACATGTGTGTACCCCACACCCAAGTGTTGGCATTAATGTGTGTACCCCACACCCAGTTAAATCTTCAGAGCATGGTTTTCTCATTCTTGCCACCACTTCTCCATTTTTCTTTTCTTTTCTTTTTTCCTTTTTGGTTAGGCCTTGCCGGACAGCCCTGACTACACATAGTCTCTTGACTTTGAACTTCTGCTGCACCTCCTGAGCGCTGGGATTATAGACAAGAGCCGCCACCATGCCTGCCTTCCAAGCATGTTTCCCACCCAGTTCCTTTCCCCTCCCTCCTTGGAGCCTGACTTCACACTCCATTCATCAAGAAAACCCGCTCAGATTAATCCTATCACGGAGCAGGCTCTTGTTCCCTTGGCATTCCCTGTCTTTGTGCTGTAGTTCTTTTGTGTCTTTTCCAAAGGAGCCAAGTAACTTTCCTCCGCTGTGCAATGCTGTGCCTTCCCCTGCTGGATTAGAAACCAGTTCCTGCCAGACTCTTCCCACCCCACTCCTTCGCACGCCCTGCTGAAGTGCTTTCCGACTATTAAGACTATTAAGCCGTGAGTTTAGGAACTTTGCCGCGGACCAAGAGACATCCATTGTGCTGCATCTATCAGCCTTAATTATAAGGCATTTGGAATGAGTTTGAACACTGCGTCTCTGTGATTCTCTTCCAACATTTTGCACCTAGGAGACCATCAATAAGAAAAAATTTCCATCCCTGCTTGGCTCCGTAATTGTGGATACTTCTGCTTCACAAATGCTGGCAGGGCTCGAGTGTCTGGAGTAGAAACAATGACTTAATTCTGAAATTGTGTTCAAGTCCGCTGAGGGACTCATGGCTGATACTCAGAGGAAGCTTGGAGCTTGGCTGTCTCCTCTGGGCTGCAGTAGACACTTGGTGAGAGGGGCATTTACATACAGCACTGTGGTTCTGTCTTCAGCCAAGAAAGCAGCGCCTGGGGGAGATGGGGCCCATCTTCAGACTGAGCCTGGGGCTGAGCAGCATGTATTGTATTTAAGGTGGTGGAATTCTTCTGTGTGCTGCGTCCAGCACTCTGGAAGGACTCAGTGCTTTGAGGAAGCAACAGACTATCTGAAAGCCTTTGCGTTTGCCTTCTACTTACAAGAATATTCATTTCCCAAAACCTGGGACCATCCACTTTCTGAGTACAGTGGTGTATGGCCTGTTAGAATAAGCTTAACCTCGAATGTCTACAGATTTGTCACCGAAGTACCTTCCCATGAGAGAGTGTTCTCCATATCATCTGTATGTTTTCCAAGTAGTTTACACAGTCAAAGGTTATATGCATTCTCTTGAGCCTGCAAATTGCACGTGAGCCTCACCCATTCTTACCAGTTCCACTCCTCACACCATTCTGTGTCCTCCTGTGGCTCCCTGTGCTCATGACCGAAAGCAATAAAAATGCTTGCCCTGCTCCAATGGCGAACCACTGGAAACACAAAGGACATTGAGAAGTAAACAAAAACCCGGGAGAGGTTCAAAAACACAAGCCAGCATTGTAATCAACGAGCCCTGACCATGGAACAAAATACCCAATCCATTTTTGTCTTAGGCAAGTGGAGGCAGCTTGCCCACCTGTCTGAAGGCTGGTCTGGTCATATGAGCTCATGCATAGTGTAGCACTTTATAAACATATGACCCCATGGAAGTAAAGGCTCGGCATGCTAGGTCTAGTGCCTGCTGCTGGAGCCTGGTCATAGCTGCCTTGTGTTATGGTTTCTAATAAAGCCCCGTCTCCTGCAAATCCTACATCTGTGCTGCCTGGAGAGGCTCCTGGGTCTTGAGAGCCAGCCCAGCCCGGTGTGCATTGGTCGAGGGTGTAGTCATGTTGAAATCTATTTTTGCTCCATGACTGTTTGTCAACAAGTTCCCATTTGCATGGTATGGCGCATTTGAGGGCTGGATTTTTTGGCAGTATTTTAAGAGTCGACTGCCCTAGATGAGGTGCGAATTTGCTCACTAACAAACAGCATATGTTTGCACTAGTAGAGCCCTTCTGTGTCCAGAAGTCTCCTCACTGCCTGTGAGACTCCACTTCTCCTCCAAATGAAGGTCCTTAGTATATCCTTAAAACAGTGGGATGCATCCGTATCTCTTCCCCTTAATCATACGAGTTTGTCTCTATGCGTATGGCACACTGGGTGACTCTGGTGCAGAGCCATGTGCCATTTCTCCCTCCGCCACCTGAAGTCACAAAATGAGTTGGCTGCTACTTGCTGGCTTCTTTTTTCTTACCCTGTAACTACCCAGGCACTCTTCCTCACCCTTCCCTCCCCATGCCAGATCCTATCCATCCACAGCTCACCATGTTTTTCTTTCTCCTGGAATTTAGACTCCCAGCGTTTCCTGTTGCACAGGCTTGTTGCAGCCTTTTCTGGAGTCTTCAGATCGCACCCCCTTCCATTCACTTCACTCCCTTGTCCCTCCCCGCCTGCTTTCTGTCTTGGGCTTACCACTCTAGCCTTTCTCCAGGCAGTTAGGCCTTCTAGTAGAGCCACGAGGACATCTCTGTGTTGGTCATCTTCTGATCATGTCTTCTCTGCTGCCTGCAACTTCCGCCATTGCCTTTCTTTGCACTGTAAAGTGGACAAATTATTCATTGCACATTCTGAGTGACTGAAATCTTTTTCTGGAAGTTCAGATGGTTGGATGTGGGAAAGTTGCTTTTTTGGACCATACTTGTCACTAGGGCTTCATCCTCATTTTACTTTTCCATAGATGAACAGTTTTACAATAGGGGTTTTTATTTCTAATATTGACATCCTAAAAGGCTATATGCCAATGGTATAGACAATGGTATAGAGTTTTTAGAAGACATGTGAGAGTGTGTGTATGTATATATAAATATATATGAAAAAATCTTGGAGCTGCCTTTTTGGAAACATTCTGCTTATATTTTGACATTTCCTTATTGGCTTTCAGCTTAATTACAATGCATGTAATTGTAACATTATATACCTCTATTTAAAATATACACAAAATATATATTTAGTATGCGTGTAGATGTGTGGAATTAAACTTGTGGGTATGTATTTATACCTCTAAATACCATCTTAGTTACTTTTTTATTTCTGTAACTAAACACCATGAACCAAGGCAACTTCCAAAAAAAATATTTAATTTGGGGCTCACAGTTACAGAGGGTTAGAGTCCATGATGATCATGGAAGGGAGTGTGGCAGCAGCCAGGCAGCACGGTGCTGGAGCAGGAGCTGAGAGTTTACATCCTTAAATTCAAATAGGAGGCAGAGAAAGATAATCAGGACTATCATGGACTCAAAGCCCTCCCTCAGAGACACACCTCTCTCAGCAAGGCCCCACCTCCTAATCCTTCCCAAACAGTTCCACTAACTGGGGTCCAAGTATTCAAAGCTATAGGGGCCATTCTTGTTCAAACCACCACAAGTACATTGTTTGCAAGTTATGTGGGAGACAGATGTTAATGTCACCAAGTAAGAGCACTGAATATAATTGTAATTACTCTTGAAAAATGAGTTCATAGAATAATCTGTTGGTAGCCGTGAATCATTTTTGCATTTATAAATTGTTTACTTAATGACTGCTTATATAATAATGTAGCTATTAATTTGAAAGTACCCAGTACTGCTGTGAGATCATGGGCGAGACAACTCTGTCATGTTCAGAAGTCGGCAGTTCACAGCATTCTCCTCATCCTCTGGCTCTTTCCTTCTTCCCATTCCAAAAGTAAAAATCCTAAAAACTATGATTCTTAGACCAGGTGTGCTGTCTTGAACCTTTATTTTAATCCCAGCCCTTGGGAGGCAGAGGCAGGTGGGTCACTGTGAGTTCAAAACCAGCCTGGTTGACATAGTGAGACCCTATGTCTCATATTCATATGTACATACATATATAGTGTATTGTGTACATGTGTACATGTGTGTGTGTGTGTGATACTTATACAATAGCTTCATAAGGTAGGTAGCATTAATCTTGTTTTATAGATGAGGAAATGAGT
This sequence comes from Microtus pennsylvanicus, assembly GCF_037038515.1. Classification (NCBI taxonomy): domain Eukaryota; kingdom Metazoa; phylum Chordata; class Mammalia; order Rodentia; family Cricetidae; genus Microtus; species Microtus pennsylvanicus. The sequence continues at coordinate 54,847,995 of NC_134584.1, forward strand.
GTCCGGTATTCGTCCCTGACTGAGTACGACACTCTTGAAGATACTTTCAACCCCCAAATCATTTCCCTTCTTCTGCTGAGCCACATGCTTTTTCATTGAGCAATTTTTGCTAGGTGAGGCAGATTTACACCTTTGGAGAGAGATGGGCATAGCACAGAGAAGGATGCCTCAGATTTGAAAAGTTACATTCTCTCAAATGTGTTAAACCTTCTGCAGATGCATGGGTCATATGAATGACCTTGCTTTGTTGATTTGGCATGCCATGTCTTGTCATAGTTCTTGCCTTCATTTTGTCTGGCTTCAATCCTAAATATTATCTTCAGGGTTTTTTTCTTTGTCAGCTTATGTTTGAGGTTTTTGTACCTCTGAGAAATTAGCCTTTGATCTTCTTAGTATAGCAGTAGTTTTATATCGTTCTCAGTGGGAACCATAAAGTCACACACATCTGTCTACTGATTAGGGAGATAGCAGTAACTATGAGTGACAGGCGCCAGTGCTCCATGCTGGCAGGCAGCAGCTCTACCGAGGAACAAAAGGCTGTGAACTTTGAAGTCAAAGCTGTCCCACTTCCTGTATCATTGACCTCTCTGTAATCTTGAATGGGCCAAGCCTACACTACCTGACTTCTCTATAATCTTGAATGAGCCAAGCCCACACTACCTGACTTCTCTATAATCTTGAATGAGCCAAGCCCACACTACCTGACTTCTCTATAATCTTGAATGAGCCAAGCCCACACTACCTGACTTCTCTATAATCTTGAATGAGCCAAGCCCACACTACCTGGCCTCTCTTCAGTTTATTTTCTAACAGGACATCAGAGAATGGGATTCCTATTTAATGAGGAATGTAGAGACAAAGAGGTAACAAACATGAAGAGTTGCCTTACTAAGTGTTAATCATTTCTGTGTTTTTATTTTCATGTGTGCATAAAAATAACTAATGCAATAGCACAACCTTCAGACTATAATAAACACTCAGGAAAAGAACACAAGCTTTAGACTGTCACACACAGGGGAAGAAAGAACACAAGCTTTAGACTGTCACACACAGGGGAAGAAAGAACACAACCTTCAGACTGTCACACACACAGGGGAAGAAAGAATATAGACAGCCTCAGGCTGTCATATGCACACATGGAAAGAAATCCATTCAGAACCAAAAAATTGTCTTCTTCCCTTTGTGCTTTATTTTTTGTTTTCTTCCATAAATCAAGGGAAGAACAGACCATGACTGTCTTCTAGATCTTTCAGCTTTGTGGAAATATCCTATGCTATTTAAATGTGTGGAATAGCTATCTGTTTTCTTGTTTTTTAGGCAGGGTCTTACCATCTATCCCACACTATTATAAAACTAGCCATGTAGCCTAGGATGGTTCTCAAACACCAAATGCTCCTGTCTCAAGCTCCCCAGTGCTGGGTGTAACACTATGTACATCATGTTGGTAGCTTTCGAAAGAACAGGAACAAGATGTTAGCAGTGCCTTTCTTGGGATCAGCTCAAAAGACCATTGTTATTTAACTTGCCAAGTTTGTTTAGTGGTTCTAACTTAGCCTCATTCTTAATGGCTCATTAAATCGAGTCGTCCTTTGGGCCTTTATTCATTATTTATAGAGAGCAGAAAGCATCATCTTAGGACTGGATCTAAGTAATTTGAGACCTTTTGCCATGAACCCCATAAGCAAGGGGCTCATATGGAGTAGAGGTGAGCTAAACCCCTTCCCATTGTTTAGATTTGAAATTGCCCTCTAAAATTGGATTCTTAGCTTTCAGCATAGCTCCTCGAAACTCAACACCCTCCTCTTCATCACTGTGATCTGTGAGGAATTTGGGTGATGGGGTGTGGAGAGGAGGCAGTAGCCAGCTGGATTATTCCCTGGGCCTTCCTGGCAGCCAGAGGTGATTTGGTTCCTAAAATATTTCTCGGAAATTGCCATTATTCAAATAAAAAATATTAGTAAATAATCCCAAATCAAGCAATCATTGATTTTTGGTCTTCTCCCAAACTGAGCAAAATCTCAGGACTCCCTTTCTCATCCCGATGCACCTTAACACGGCCACAATCCTCCTTGGGTTTCTAAATTCTGGAAAAAGTTAGATATTCTGTTTAGACTTACAGTGGACAAGATGAATTTTTCTTTGGTTTAAGAATTAGTAATAGCCGGGCGGTGGTGGTGCACGCCTTTAATCCCAGCACGCGGGAGGCAGAGGCAGGCGGATCTCTGTGAGTTCGAGGCCAGCCTGGTCTACAAGAGCTAGTTCCAGGACAGGAACCAAAAGCTATGGAGAAACCCTGTCTCGAAAAATCAAAAAAAAAAAAAAAGAATTAGTAATAAATGTCTACTCTGAAAAGGAGCCCTGGGTTTTGCCTTTCAGACCTAAGTAATTAAGTGTAATGCTTGCATTAAATGTTGGGCCCTTTTGCATGAGTTGTATCTAAGAACCCTCTCCTCCCTCTGTTTCTGTGTCTCTGTCTCTCCCTCCCCTTTCTTCCCTTCCTGCTCCGTGTGTGTGTGTGTGTGTGTGTGTGTGTGTGTGTGTGTGTGTGTGAGAGAGAGAGAGAGGGGGGGGGGGGAGGGAGAGAGAGAGGAGGGGGAGAGAGAGAGAAAGAGAGAGAGAAGAGAGAAGAGAAAGGAGAGAGGGGGAGGGAGGGAGGGAGAGAGAGAGAGAGAGTTATTTAATGACAGGGCCTTGCTATGTATCCCAGGCCTTGGGCTCAACGTGTAGCACATGATCCTTCTGCCTCAGCTCCAAGTTAGTTGCTGGAATAGTAGTCATGTGCTGTCATTATGCCTGACCTCCTCTGTGCATCTTATACAGTGTAACCGTATTTCCAGAAAAGGATCAATTATTTTCCTAAGACCTGAACCATTTCCTTTTCCATTTACCTGTTTAGATGTAACATAGGCACTCGGAGCTTCTTAATGCCTCTGAACCCCAGTGACATTAGAATGAGAAGAGATTACGCCCCTTGTTGGTAAAGCCTTGGTGTTGGTAGCTCACTTACCATCATTGCCTAGTCGTGCCTCATCTCAGAAATACTTCCAATGCTAAATTTGACAATTTCGGAGTTTTTCTTATTATACTATGGGCCTAGAGTCTCTTAAAGCTTTGCCTAAACTAAATGGCCCTGGATTGGTGCTGACTTGCAGCATTGGAAAGATCGTAGAAATGTGTGATGGGGAGAAATTCCAGGAATGGTGTACAAGGCAGGTTTTAAATAAAGTTCACCTTCCCTCACTTTCTCTCAGTGGAAGACTTGGTAACATGAGGACTGGAAGGACCAGTTGCCTGTGCCTTCAAGTCCAAGTTCTGACATACGAGTCTCTGCTGTTTTGTTGGCCCTCCATAGAGAGGAGGAAGGATCTGGGCCTGGCACCTATACGCCCAGCCTCCCCTTGACTTGGTGCAGCCTCCAGGCTTTCAAACACCTTGGTTTTCCACCTTCATTACCACCTTGCACTCTAGTTAGGGTCACAAACAACCACAAACCCAAGCTTGTCTGTTTTTCAAAAGGAAATCCAGTTTAGGGAAGTCTGATCATAGGGTCCTTTAGAGTTTAGGTAGCCATGAAAGGCTTCTGGGAGCTGGCAAGAAACCAGAATTTTCCACAGGTCACATTTCCTCAATGCGTCAGCTTTCTTAAAGCGTTGGCCTTTTGGTTCTGTTGTCTTTTCAGCCCATCCTCGTGTCTCTGCCCCCAGGACCTTAGATTGAATTCTATTTTCTAGTGTCTTCTCTGGGTATCAGTGTAGGCTACCTCCTATGACCAGTCCTTAAACATTGAGAGTGGGTCATATCCATTTAGGTCAGTGGTTCTCAACCTTCTCAGCGTTGTGGCCTTTAAAAGGGTTCCTCATTTTGTGGTGACAACCCAACTATAAAATTAGTTTCATTGATACGTCATAACTGTAATTTTGCTACTGTTATGAATCGTAATGTAAATATCTGATATGCAGACTATCTGGTATGTGCAACCCCTGTGAAAGGCTCTTTCCGTACCCCCTCCAAGGGGTCACGACCCACAGGTTGAGAATTGCTGATTTAGGTACTCTCTTTAAGGCCACACAGTTCCCAAGCCATAGATGATGGTTCCACACCCAGCTGCATTACATACCTGAGGATATTTAGGATTCTTTGTAGAGAATTTGAGTCACCAAGAATAACAATGTGTACTTAAAATACTAAATGGTGGGTGTACCTCTTGGAATTGATTATTCCCGTCATGCTTCTAATCTGCTTTTCCTTAAAGGAATATACCCTAGATAATACCATGGAGCCAGCCAGGGCTTTCATTTCTCTTGCCAGCCCTCCCTTGAGTATATTTCCCAAACTCAAGCACCTTGTCATTATGCCAAATCTCAATTGTGTAACTCTAATAAAAATTCCAGAAGAGACCTTGTGAGTCATACTTTGTATCCGAACAGGCTGGCACCAAGCAGCCATTCAAATATTTGCGAACAGATGGATGGATTAGCGAGAATACGGTGGCCTTGGTATCTGTGTGAAGGAAGCAGGTAGTGGGAAGAGGCCTTTAACCATGGCCACACCTTACCGAAGGGTAGGTCTTGAGCTAGTTTTATGTTGGATTGTGTGGGTGTTCTTTGCACTTGACTCCGATTTCCTTCTTCTTCTTACACTTCTATTTCCACGTCTTGCCTCGCAGTTCTTTCTGGTTCTGCTTCTTCTGCCTCTTCGTAATCTCTGTCATGTGACTGCCATAGACTGTGATTGTTTCCATCTCTTGCCAGTGTCAGCTGATTTTATTAATGGCATTATGTTCTCATTTGCACCGCTCTCTAGCCAACCGAGCCAGCCGGCCAGTGATCTTAATGGCACTGGTGAATGTCTAATACCCGAGAAAACTCTCCTCCGCGAAGTCATGTTCCTTAGGGGATTCAGGGCTGCGAAGGAAGAAGTACCTCAGAGGAAATCACGGATAGCCAAATTGTTTCCAAATGAAATGAACTCTGAACTCTGGAGTTACTTGAATGATGGGTTCCTTTGCTTTGGTGGGAACTCTTCATTTGGTGATGATGTGGCCCCAAAGGATGTCACTTCCAGCCCTGAGTGTGTTACTGGCCCTAGAATAGTCATGGGCCGTCCTTTCCCCCTCACTGACCTTGGCTTCCTTATTAATAAGCAATAGGGCCTATAAGTAACATGTGGGAAAATGCTTTGTAGGCAGTAAAGTCATGCCTGCCGTGAATTATTAGCTTCGTGATGACTGTTTAAATGGCAGGACTGTTGTTCATGCCAAGAGCTCTTATCAGAAGTCACTGAGCAATGAGTAGAGCAAAGGTCTTTGGGGCACCCTCCGGGGTCCAAAAGCGTCTGCTTTGGCTGCAAAAACTTTCTCAATCCCATAACCTTGGCTTCCCCTTGGGTAGCAGGTCATCGCAGCCTTCTCCGCCCTGAAGGGGGACAGGTGAAGTGTCTGGTGAGAGGGGCAGTGGGCCAGGTATGTGGAAAGTTGGAGGGAAGAGGTTGGATATGGCGGAGCCCAGAGGGAAAGCCCTTCTGTTTGTCTGGTGCACAGCCTGGTGTTTTGGCGTAAGCACACTAACTAAGCATCAGTGGAGGATACCTATAGGATGGCTGCCTCTGTGCTTGCAGCTTCACACTCTTTTCATCACTGCAAACAGGCAGAAGTAAATTGACTTCGTACAGATATTTGGGACTCTTTTATTAGCCTTCCCGATAAGAGGTTATTTACCAAATATTTTTAGAGAACATATAATCTTATTTCTTTTTTTATAATTTATTTTTATTTCATTATATATTCATTGTTGTTTTGCCTGCATGTATGTCTGTGTGGGGGTGTCAGAAGCCCAGGAACTGGAGTTGCAGACAGGTGTGAGCCACCATGTGGGTGCTGGGAATTGAATCTAGAACCTCTAGAAGAGCAGTCAGTGCTCTTAATCACTGAGTCATCTCCAGTCCTTTGTTTGATCTCAGAAGCTAAGCAGGGTCAGGACTTGTTAGTACTTGGATGGGAGAACATATGAGATATATTCTGGATTCCATGACTTAAAATATGTCTTCTCTGAGTTTATTATTAGAATATCGGTAGTTTGGGGCTGCAGAGATAGCTCAGCAGTTAAGAGCACTGACCACTCTTCGAGAGGACCCGGGTTCAGTTTATAACACTCACATGGTGGCTTTCAACCATCTATGACTCCAGTTCTAGGGGAATCAGACACCCTCTTATGGCCTCAGGCACTACTAAATGTGGTGCATATATATACATGCAGAAAAACATTCATACATATCAAATCAATCAATCAATTTTTAAAACTGAACTAAAATACTGGAAGTGTTGGGAGAGAGGCCAACTTGTGTTAGGACAGTTAGGAAGTGGCCGTTGTGTTCAGACTTGAAGATCTGATGCCATCAACGATGCTCAGCATGCTGCAATTTTAATTTAAAACAGTGTGTGTGTTTGTAAGTTGTGTTTTGCTTTTGTTTGTTTGTTTTCATGGATAGGGCTATAGCAGAGCCTAGGAGTTCTCAGCAGCGGTCCCGAGAAGGTGGTTATGGAAGTAGTTGGGGTAGAAACTGGGGATCTCTACCCCAACTCTTCCTAGAGTGTCTGAGGGTGAAAGGTCACAGGAGGCTTCTGCCTCTTCTAGACAGATGGTTGAAGCTGAGGAGTGTACCTTTTGAGTGGTACCCTAGCACTCACATACAGGTTAGAGATTGTTAGAGATGGACACCCTCTAGGAATGTTAAGTTGGTTTCAGGTTTGAGTGTATCTGAGGGTACCACAAAATGAAAATATCCTGTCAGAAAGAGTAAACACTCTTCGCTTTTAGCTGTTATTAAAATAGAAGATTGGAAGTGATGGGTTATCTAGGGATCTGTTAGGAACGATGGAGTTGAACATTAGATGTTGGTATGTGGCTATGTGCGATGGTTTGACTTTGAATGTCCCCCAAAGCCACGTGTATTAGAAGTTCGGCTACTATCTGTGGTATTATCTGGAGGTGACGAAACCTAAGAGATGAGGCTTAATAGAATGAAGTTAGGTCATCATGAATGAGTTCCTGAACAGAAGGAACCCCATCTCCTTCCTGTTTGTCTCTTTTGCTTTTCATCTCCCATGAAGTAAACACCCTTCACCTGCCATGGGCTCTCACATGATATATCATGTCACCAGAGACCCAAAGTGTAAGTTGATTAGTTTCCAGTATGTTGATACCATAGTGGACAGCTGACTATCATAGCATGTCAGGCAGCTTTTTTTTTTTTGCCTTTTTAAGTTTTTATTTTTGTATATTTTTTGTACTAAAAAGAAAAGCTAATAATGACCACCAATTACAAAGGACTAGAGTAGTACCAGAATAATGAATGAGTCACTTCAGCCTGGGAAGCAGACACTCTCAATAATATTAATGTTATGATACAAGCTCATTCAAGTATTTTACATTTTTTTTTGTCCTATTGAATGTGATATCTTAGTACATGGTAAAGACAATATGTGAGCGTAAGGTGGGACCTTCTCTGAAAAGCCCATGACAGGTTTTTCTCTCCTGTGAGAACTGGGCTGAGAGTTCTCTTCTGCCTCTTCCATCACCATAGCTGGAGGAGAGAATGGGGCTGGGGAGAATCCAGGGGCCTTTTAACAAGAGAGGTATTCTGGGGCTCCCATTCAAAGGGCAGGTAACCCAAGTCTCTGGTACACTCTGCCATTAGCCTTGTCTTCATACTCTTTCCCTTGCTTCCAGACCTTGCAAGCAGCTTGTTTTCCTTTGTAAATGTCATTTTTGGAAGAACCTAGATAAGAGAAATCATAATCTGATTCAAAGTAAGTTTGTTATGGGGTATTAGTTAACTGTTTTAGGAAGGATTTACTTGAAGATAATGTTTCACTGAATGTCAGAGAGCTGCTTGTGTAAGGAGCCATCACAGATGTGAGGGAGATAGGAACTTGAATCAAAACCGAGCCCCTTCTTTCCAGAGCCACCAGTTTGGAGAGGGAGCCATGACTGATCTCCCATGGGGCCTGTCTGGTGAGTGCTCTGATAATGGTGTGATCTGACGCGTGGAAGAGAGGGGTGGACTCAGATGCTGGAATCCACAAGTGCGTGCCTCAGTAGCTGTTGGAGGTCTTGTCACACACAGCGATGGGAGAATGGCTTCCCAGGAAGAGAGAAGGAGAGTAGCAGAAGACCCTGAAAAGGAGTAGCAAGGTCCTAGAATACAGTATTTACCTGGACTAAGCTGTGTAGGCTCCATGTATGGGGGAGAGGAAAACTGGTTTAGAACTTTCTTCAGTAGGAAAGAGGGCACCACTCAAAGTTTAGAAAGAGGGGATGGCATCTGAGGACCGTTGTTGAAGAAGGTGTTCCTCACAACAGGTGAATGAGTAGCAGAGCAGTGTGGTTGGGGAGGATACCTACTGCAAGAGACAGCAAGATGAGAAAGGCCTGGGCACCTGCAGGGCAGTACAGAATTCAGAAGGCTGCTGGGAAGCCTTGGCACTTTTCTGGAATGCACTAACTCTTTTAAAGTTCAGGTCAGGAACTAGGGATGCAAACTAAGCCTTGATTTTTGATCTCCAGCACTATATTAAACTACCAAGTAAGCAGACAGACAATAACATTTAGATGAGATTGAGTTTATTAAGAAAAAAAGATGCTTTGACAAATGTAAAAGCCTTTGCTGTCCCTTCCTGGTATCATTGGTCTGGGATGAGGTCCTTATCGAAGAAGTGGAAGTCATAGTGGAAAGTGGGAAAGGATAGTGGGGAAACAGATGGGTAAGGGCGTTCAGAGTCCTGCTCCTCTGGGTACCACTTCTGTAACAATCCAGCCCGAGCTGCCCATCTCCTCCAGCCATCTCTCCTCTTCTGCATCCCTTTCTTTCTCATCCACACACACACATTTCCCAAGTTCCTGTGCAGTTTATTCCTTTCTGTCCCACTGTGTTTGCTCCTTGTGTTTTTGCTTTGCTTGTGCTAAAGACATTTCAGCCTGAGTTAAATGAGCAATTGCTTGGCTCACAGAATCACACGGTATAATTGAAACAAAATACAGACAACACATTCCCTAAGACCTTGAAGTCAAGATGGCGCTCAGTAAATAAGTGTCTAGTGTACATTTCTGTAATTATGGTATATCCTGCCAAATTTTATACTATTTCAAATATAATCTCCCTCTTTTGAGTTCCTTGAGGGCTCGGTATAAATTTTGGATCTTAAGTACTTAGCATTGTACATGGTGTAGGAAAATTCGAATGTTGGTGGGGTGTGGTTGGTATATACCTATTACCATAGCACAGGAGCAAGACTGATGAAGAAGGATCAAGAGTTTAATGACAGCCTGAGCTACAGTGTTAGACCTTGTCTCAGCAGGAAAAAGAATTCATATTTTGACTTTAATTCCTTTTTTCCATGAAGGTTCTGTTATCTACTCCTCATTGGACAGGTCTGGAATCAGCCTGCGCCTCATAGCGTCTGCAGATGCTCCCATTTCTGCCGTGACTAGCAGTCCTGCCCCAGCCTGCACAGCTGTAGGATTGACCTCATCAGGACTGGGGCGATCTGAATAAAGAAATGCAAGCACAGGGATAGCAGAACTAGAGTCGGGTGGTCTGTTTGCTTTGATGGAGATGATGCAGTCATCCATGAGGGAGGAGGACGCTGTAGTTGACATTTTCTGTGCATGTGAACATCCATACTCGACCAGGGGAAGGCCTTGCCATTCCCATGGACCTGAGACAATGGGGTCCTTGACACGGCCTTGCTCATGCCATGAGTTCTCACTCACACAGGGCTACACTTGCTCCCCCACATGAACACATGTGTAAAAATGACCAACTGTAATTACCAACCTGAAAACACAAAAGGATGGGCCCTTTCTATGAGAAAGCAATGTTGTTATGCAAATAAACAGGGAAGGCTTTGGTGAAGTGATATCTGGATGCTGTGGGCAGAAGAAATGCGGTCAGGAAATTATGAGTCTGTGTTCTCCACAGAAATTCTAGGACATGGTGTTCGAGTTAATAAACTAAGCTTGTATTAGCATAAACTGTGTAGGCTTGTAAACTTGACTTCCTTCCTATCTCCTTTAGTTTTGCCTTTTACACACCTATTAACCAGAAAGGTTGTAGGTAGCAAGGGGGATGTCTTAGAGACTCTGTTCTTTCTACAATGGGACTCATTGGTATTTGGGGTTGGATGAGAAGTAACAATTCCCTCGGGGATTATGAAGAGACAAATACTTGTGTGTTCAGTGTTCAACCCCAGAATTTCTAGGGTACATCATAAGGTTACCGCTTCCAAGCTTAGCCACTAGACACCTTCTAGAGTATTGTTACGGATGGTGTAGCTAGCAGGCCAGGCTCTAATTGATTCGAGGCTGTCTGAATTTCATCGAATCCCACTACTGAAACCTATTTGCTGTGTCACTCTGATGGTGTCAACCCTTAATTTCTGACCCATTTTTATCCTGTTAAAAATAATACTATGCAGCTAAAGAGATGGCTCAGCAGTTAAGAGCACTGATTACTCTTCTAGAAGACCTGGGTTCAATTTCCAGCACCCACATGGCAGCTCACAAACACCTGTAGCTTCAGTTCCAAGGGATCAGATGTATTCTTCTGGCCTCTGTGGGCACCAGACACTCATGTTGTACACAGATATATAAGCAGGAAAACACCCATACACATAAAAGAAAATCAGTAAATCTAAACCAAAACCAAAACAAAACCCACAAACAAACAAGCAAACCCAAAACTACATAAAGGCCAGAGGCCTGAGAGGTGACTCAAAAATTAAGATCATATACTGCTCTTGCAGAAGACCTAAGTTTGGTTTCCAGAGCCTATGTCAGGTGACTCATAGTACATAGTGCCTGTAACTCTACCAGAGGTATCTGATGTCTCTTTTCTTAGCAGGCACCTGCACACACATACACATATCCACATACAGGCACATATGTGCATACACACAGGTACATGGGCACATGTGGACACACACAATTAAATATCATAAAAACAACTGAGCTCCCAATGTCCCAATGAGGAGCAGAAGGAGGGAGAACATGATCAAGGAAGTCAGGACCACGAGGGGTGCACCCACCCACTGAGACAGTGGGGCTGATCTATTGGGAGCTCACCAAGGCCAGCTGGACTGTGACTGAAAAAGCATGGGATATAACCGGACTCTCTGAACATGGCGAACAATAAGGGCTGATGAGAAGCCAAGGACAATGGCACGGGGTTTTGATCCTACTTCATGTTCTGGCTTTGTGGGAGCCTAGCCAGTTTGGATGTTCACCTTCCTAGACATGGACGGAGAGGGGAGGACCTTGGACTTTCCACAGGGCAGGGAACCCTGACTGCTCTTTGGACTGGAGAGGGAGGGGGAGAGAAGTGGGGGGAGGGGGAGAGGAGTGGGAGGGAAATGGGAGGCTGGGAGGAGGCGGAAACTTTTTTTTTCTCAATAAAAAAAAACAAATCTTTAAAAGAGAAAGTAAAATCATTACTATAAAAGGCAAAGGGATTTATTTTTAAAATGTATATATTTTTATGTGCATGTATGTGTTTGTGCACCATGTATGTAAGAGTATTTAAGGAGGCCAGAAGAGGGTGTTGGATCTCTTATAAGTGGAATACAGGTACTTCAGAGCTACCTGTGGTGCTGGGTACCAAGTAGTTTTCTGCAAGACCAGCAAACGCTGTAAACCATTGAGCCATCTCTCTAGCCCCTTGGTGGGTTCACTTTTTTTGTTTAACTTAATTAAATTTATTTATTTATTTGTGTGTGTGTGTGTGTGTGTGTGTGTGTGTGTGTGTGTGTGGTGAAAGCAGAAGTGGGAAGGAAGTGGACCAGCTGGAAAAGGAGGAATGGGAAGCGAGGATGGGTATCTGTAACATGCAATGACATATGTGTCATAATGAAACCCATTTTTGGTATGGTATCTACGGAAATAAGTCTATCACAACTCTTGGACAAGACATAAAACATGACTTAAGCTAGGGTTTGCCCTTCCAAATGAAGTGGAACAAACTTATGCACTCAGTAAGGAATGTTTATGAACAAGACCACCAAGTAGATGTCTAGTTTACTGTACTATTAACGTGAATAAAACATTTTCAAGTGACACATTCTTCTCCTGTATTTCTAGCGATTGTGGATGATGAAAGACTGTCTGCGGAGGAGATGGATGAGAGGCGGCGGCAGAACATCGCCTATGAGTACCTGTGCCACCTGGAGGAAGCCAAGAGGTAGGATCCAGGTTCAGTCTGTCTGTGTATCCCTCTTCTTGGAGCTTAGCCTTGGGGTAAGATTGGGGTAAGATTCAGGAAACCAGAAGTTTCCTGAATGGGCCAACAATTCCAAAGAATTGTCAGGATCGTGGATGGCCAGGGAGACACTCTTACCCGTCACCCATAATTTAGATTTGGACACCTTGTCACGCCAGTGCCAGACCAGCATGGCAGAACTGACTCGGTTCATTCAGTCAGCCCTTGGTCACAGCTGGATGGATGGGCACGACACTCATCTGCGCATATGCAGGTAATAATTCAGCTGCAGTCTTTAGTAGCAGGATGTGAGATACCATTTTTGGTCATGGAGAATTGAGAGAGGTCACTGTCGAGGGGCCAGGGAGGCAGATCTTCCTTTTCCTTTTCTTAGAGCCTCCCAGGAAACTACAAAACAACAAATTAGATTATTTCAGACTCTACATCTCACTGGCTTGGATACAGGGCAACAGAAATAACTTAAACCTAATTTCTTTTCCCCAAGAGTGTCCTTGGGTGATCTTTTTGTGACCTCTTGCCCATGATGATAAATGTTCAGTAAAACAATAGCCTATGTGACTGAGGTCCATGGGTCACTAAACGATGAAGCAGGTTTATGACAGCAATCTCCTTAACTTGTGGGTGTGTGGTCATTTGGCTATGGTCTCTATAAAATCCCATCAACTCTTTTAGACTCTTTGGATTAAGTAAATGCTGGCTGGGTTCTCCTCGGAGAAAGTGAAGATAGAGAGTCCAAAGTGCAAATGCCTCCTTAGGACTCTGTCCTTTGCTGAGCCAGTGCTACCTGTTAGCATCTGATATTCTGCTTTGTGAGACAGGTGAGCTAGGTGTTCTCTTACCTAACCGCCAATAAATACTCAGTGGTCATGGATGGTAATTATCACGGGTCACTGATAAATAGTTGTCTCTAGAGCGAGAAATAAAAGGATTTTACTCGGTATTTTATAAAATACGAATCCATGGTCGAATTTGGCATTAGCATTGCTTTGCTGGGGGTTCTCAGTATTGTTTCATCTTTTGACAATGCCATGCAACTTTATGCTCTAATAATCAACTTTTAGGAAACTTAACATGCTTGTAAAGTCTGCATTTAGGACAAAAGACACTAAGAGTCCTTGCCAGTGTAAGATTGTTGGACTCGCCAGGCGGTGGTGGCGCACGCCTTTAATCCTAGCACTTGGGAGGCAGAGGCAGGCGGATCTCTGTGAGTTCAAGACCAGCCTGGTCTACAAGAGCTAGTTCCAGGACAGGCTCCAAAACCAAAGAGAAACCCTGTCTCGAAAAAAAAAAAAAGATTGTTGGACTCACACTCTTAGTCAAATTCTTGCTTAAGAAATAAGATAAATGAAGAGATTCTTAGGCGCCCGCTATAGAGATGGATACTTTGCATTGGTATGGATCTTGGTTTATTAATACAAATTTAAGGTTGGTTTTGTTATATGTATATTTCTCTTGATTATGGTACTGTGTTTGTGCAGCTCATTTAAAAATGTAATGTATAATTAAGAAATATAGGTTAATAGATAATCATCTATAATAGTCAAGCTTATAGTCATGTTAGTTAGGTTTTCTAAATATATAGAGATATATTTCAGTTAGATAGGTATTCTTCAAATCTTTCAGAGACCTTCAGAATATGGCATTTAAATGTTTTAAGAGATTAGAACTTTTCATGACAGCGAGACACATCTGCTCCTAGCAGCACCAATCTACTTCAAAAGGAAGATGGGCATTGAAGAGGCTCCTTATGGAGTTGGTTAGCCATTTGAGCAAGAAACTGCTCTTGCTTGGAATGCTTGATGGATTGAACATGCAGGAACTACAGAGAGAGAACTGCTAAACTTGCCTATAGGTGAGATGGTCCTTTGGAGTTCCTGCTTCATGAAAGAGTCTGCCAGACATTCTGTAGGACACAGAAGAAAGTTGACTGGCAAACTTCCAATATAGGCTGAACTGTCTTTGAAATTTCCTGCTTCATGGAAAGTCTGCTAGATACTATGGGCCTGTAGGCTGAAGATGGGTGCCTGCAATGTTACAGAAGAACTTTGGGTGACTGTCCAGGCAGCGAGATGTCTCTGTCAGTTTTTAGAGTTTTGGAAGTTCCTTATAATGCAGTTCCTGTTTACTTAGGAAATATTGTATCCTTTTGGAGTCTTTGATGGAGTTGAAGAATTGATAGTTATAGTTTTCCTTAGTTATGATAAAAGATAAAGTAGATATAAATATTGTAACTGTAATTCTTGCTTGGTACCTGCTTTGTTATATGTAAATTTACCATGTTAAAGTCAAACCTTCCTTTTTATTTAAACAGAAAAAGGGAGGTGATGTGGGAGTCCCCTCTTTATGCTGTGAATATGATTGGTTAATTAATAAAGAAAACTGCCTTGGCCTGTTGATAGGGTAGAACTTAGGTAGGCGGGAAAAACTAAGCTGAATGCTGGGAGAAAGGAGACAGAGTCAAAGAGAAGCCATGTAGCCCCACTGGAGACAGACGCCAGAACTTTACCCATTAAGCCACAGCCACGTGGCGATGCACAGATTACTAGAGATGGATTAAATTAAGATGTAAGAGTTAGCCAATAAAAAGTTAGAACTAATGGGCTAAGCAGTCTTTTAAATAATATAGTTTTGTGTGACTATCTCTGGAGTCTGGGAGGCTGATAATGAACAAGCAGCCTCCTCCAACAGGCGCCCAAATGTGATGTGCTCCCTGTGACACATCTGAGAATTGGTGAGAGGACTTTCCTTTTCTTTGCTGACATATGTTCCATACCCTTGGTGTGTGCTTCATTTTATACGTAAGTGGGAAAGAGTGTGATATGGGAGAGAAGCATGACCCAGAGTTGGTAGACCTGATTTCCTGGCCCCAGCTTGTACTGTGTGATGATGGGCAGGTTATCTAACCCAATGGGGAAGTCCCTTTTGCTCTGTAAATTGCATGGTAAAGACACTACTACCTGTTCTAGTTTCTTCCTTATTTATTTTTTTTAATCACTGAGAAAGAGGAAAGTATTCTGTGAATGCTGATCCAGGCCAGGCAGTTGCGTAAACATGGCTCTCTTTTCAGTGTGGTACAGTGGCAGAAATGAACCTTCACAACTTGTTCTCCTCTGTAGAATTACTACAATTCATTAGTGATTTTTTCTCTTTTTATCATAAAAATAATCCCGGATACTTTGAGGAAAACTTCTTTAGGAAGAATGTCTTTGAAATAATAGACTATAAGAATATAAAGTTTTCAGAGCTGGGGAGCTCAGTATCTCTTGCCATACATACAAGACCACCTGAGGTCAGATCCCGGGAAACCGAAGCTGGATATGGTCCACTCCAGGAGTGAGATGGGATGCTGAGCTAAAAGAGTCCTGGAAGCTCACAGACCAGTTTGCCTGGCATGCTCAGTGGTAAACAACACAAAACCCTGTCCCAAAGGAGAAGGTGAGGACCAACCCACAGGTTACCCTCTGACCTCTGTACCTGCTGAAATCCCACATTCATAGAAAAGCACACATATGCGTACCTACATGTACACAAGACTTTCTAAAGTGATTTATAGACTTAATGAATGCCTGGCTAAGTTCAAGCTGCTGTTTTGTTGTTGTTTTTAACCAGAGGGTTTTATAAAGAAAGCACAGGTCAAGGAGAGATGCTCTTGTAGAGAATCCGGGTTCTGTTTGCAGGCCTGACCTAGTGGATAACAACAACCACCTGTAACTCCAGTTCCGGGGCGGTGGGGGAATCCAATCCCTTCTTCTGGCCTTGGTGGGCACCAGGCATGTACATGGTACACAGGCATAACATGTAGCCAAAACATGTATGTAAAATCAAATTAAAAAGGAAGTACAAAGACAGTATATCTGATTAAGGACTTACAGTGTAAAAAGTTAAGATCCTCATTTTAAAATGGACAAACTGGACATGGTAGCACACATCTTTAATCCTTTCTTTTGGGAGTCAGAGCAAGCTGATGATCTCTGTGAGTTCAAAGCCATCCTGGTATACATAGAGAGTTCCAGGCCAGCCAGGGCTACACAATAAGACCCTGGCTCAAAACCAACAAACATACAAGCCAAGCCCACTAGTTTTTAAATGGACAAAAGTTAGGAGTAGACTTCTCTGAAGCAGATAAACAAATGACCAGTAGAGACGTGGTAAGATCTTCCACACTGGTTGCTAGGGACCTACAAATGGAAACAGTGAGCGTCCACTCTTATTACCAGCTGGAGCACAAGTGACAATTTATAACAAATGTCCCCAAAGATGTGCAGAATTTGGCACCTTGTGGATTGGTGGTTGGATTGTTAAATGGTGCTGCTACGTTAGAAGTATCTGGCAGGTCTTTAAATTTTTAAGCATAGAGTTTCATTGTTGAGCACTGAAAAACCTATGTCTACACAAAAATGTATATCCAAACCATTATTTATATTAGTAAAAAGAAAAATATTAGCCCAAACCCATCCACAGTGAATTAATGAATAAACAAAATATAGCATGTCTGTGCAGTGCAATAAAATGCAGCTATAAAATGGGATGCATAGATTCATTATGAGCACCAAAAATATTAGAATAGACAAATCTGTGGAGGGGAAGGCTATTGGTAAGGCCTTGGGTCGGGGTGGGGGGGTTGTGAATGACTGATGATGGCCCTGGGATTTCCGTTAAGGATGATAAAAATGTTTTAAAATTGACCACGGTGATAGTGGCACAATTTTAAAAAACATTTAATTATAGACTTTGAACTATCTGGTATGACAGTTATCTTTAAAAAAAAGTGATTGGAGCTCTTTTGAGGGTCCTCAGTGCAGCTCATAAAGCAGATGAGCTGGTCTTTAGCAGATACATTCCATCCAGGTACGATGGAATGGGTTTCTCACAGGCTGCAGTCACCTCATGGTTTCCAGTGGGGCACATCTGCTTCAAGCTGGTTTAGTGCTTTTGACAGGACTCAGTTCCTCACGTTGAGCCAAGGACCCAGGTTCCTATGTGCTGGTGGTTAGAGCCTTTCCTTCTCTCAGTCGCCAGGCACTGGGATGCAGCTAGCAAGCATCTTCTGCCTCAGTGAGTGTGTAAGAGTGCAAGAAGGAAAGCAGAGTAGTCTATAACCTATTTTCAGATCCTTTCTGGTGTATCTTACTGATGAGAACCAAGGCCATGTTCAGAGTGAGGGAAATGAACAGGGCTGTGAATTCAAGGAAACCTGGTGGGGTGGGGGCACCCGGAAAGCTACATCCCCGCCAGGTGCTCTTCTTCGCTACCTATCACAGAACTGATCCATTTAGCTGGAGACTGAAAGGGTGGATCCTTTTGTTACTGACAGACATCCAGCCAGGAGTTGGTTGATGTCTTGGTCTCATGGTTGTGATACTAAGATCATCACTGCCTTGGTTCCTTTTTTAAAATTTTGAGAGTTTTTGTTGTTTTCGTTGTAGGAGTGAGAGCCCAAGACCTGTCTTCCACGCTACAGATGCTCTTTCCCACTGAGCCACACTCCCAGCCCCGAGCTAGTTCACCCTTATGTCTTATAACTTAAGACTAAATAGACTTCTAAGTTTTCTTTTCAGATACCCTGCTTCTTTACCGGCTTTGTGGGGCAAATTTTGCTGACACAGAACTGGGCAGCCTGTGCTGCTCCTATGGGCTGTGGAAGGTCCTTGCCAATGCCAGAAATCCCACTGTTTGGAAAAGTCACTCCCTTTATTTAAAGAATTAGTGCTGCTGAGCGCTCCTTACTCATTTATGTAAAATATATTTTGAGTCATGAAAATGAGTACATTTTAAGAAAATCAATCCTTTGTTGGGGACAACTATAAAAAACTTGAGACTGAGGGTTCAGTTTGGGAGAACTCCAGGCTGAAGAAGGAAATCCAGCTGGGGCCGTTATGAAGGTCAGAGGACAGGAGAAGAAGTTTTGGCAAGAAATGGACAGGGAATTTGGACATTACAGTTGAGCGCTCAGTTATGAATGGAGCCACTATTGTGTTAAGGAAGGTCTCTGTGGTATCTTATTTCTTTTTTAAGGAAGAAGAAAATGCACACACAAATTTTGCAATGCTTACTCTTTTTCTGCCCTGAGTTTAAATATTGGGGGGGGGGGGGAGTCTTCTCTTGGTGAAGGCCTTGTTTAGAAATATTGTCTTGATAGAGCTAGGTGTGGCCAAGTTGTTCCCTATATGCCTAAGCCTGGGGTGGGCTTTTGTTTTTAAATGTGCCCTGGAAACAAAACAACACTTGAGTGTGAGTGCTTTTGTGCCCTGTTTACAATTCAGAAGCCGAAAGGGCACTTTGTTGATTAAATCAAGTCTTAAGTGCTAACCTGATCTAGCAGTGGACTAGAGAATATAGAATCACACACTCAAAGAGACACACTTTAAATGTCTAAGCAAGTAGAAGCCACAAGTGTGGTTTTGGCATGCAATGAGTAATTTACTTACAAAGAAAAAGTCACGCCTGGGCAATAGGCTCTACTGAATTCACAGACTCCACTGAATTCCCCCTTCATGCGTGGGCCTCTTTGCCCTTATTCTTAAGGACACCGTAACCTTGGATGCCTTCGTAAGCACAGCTAATAAAAATTCAGGATTTGGAGGGTGATACCTTGGCATACAGTTTATTGAGAGACTTGTTGCTCTATACGTTATTTTAAGGAATTTCTTAGTTGTATTTGCAGCCCATAAACGGCTTTCTTGTTTCAATAGCAGCTGCTTCTCTCCCCCTACTTTTTCCTCTCCAGCTGTTACCTCAGATGTGATGAGGGAAAGGAATAGAACATGGGGTTACTCTGTGTAGCAGCAGGTGGAATAGGAAGGGTGGTCAGTCCGAAGCAAGGGTCCCTCTCAGGGCTGGCTGCCAGGTGACAGGAGGGCCTGCTGCCAGGATCACTGACCTGTTGGAGGGCTGTTTTCCAACCCGTTTGCTTTGGCAGCCCCATGTAGCAGGGTTCTACCCTTCCTGGCACAGTAGAGCTAGGTACATCCTAGTAATATGAATAGTCTTTTAGAAGATAGGACTCAGTTGAGAAACTTGGGAAAGAGTGAGACGTGGTCTTAGAGGGCATCTTCATGGGACGAAAGGAGGCAGGATGCTGGCCCGCCCTGCTGTCAGCCTGTGGTACTTAGGGCAGAAGTAGAGGCGTTGATGCTGAGGTCCAGCTGGGTGGTGACTAGTGGGAGGTACTATGGAGTTGCAGTTGAAGGAAGGAGTAGCATTTAAGGATATAAAGGAAGAAGCCATGGGATTTGGCAGAGGACTGAGTGTGGGCAGTAGAGGACATTGGGAAATTGCATGCTTGACTGATTTGTGACTCAGGGGACCTTGCTTTGTGATCTCTACCTGCTAAGCCTGGCCATGGGAGACTTCTTCGGAAGGTTTTTTTGGTTTTAGTCCACATGTTGTGTGTTCTAGCTACGGCTGTTTGTATGTTCATGCTAATCATCTCAAGCCATGGACAAGTTAAACAACTGATATTTGACTCTAGGGTTTGTATTTGTTTCTCAGGCTCTTCAAAGTTGGAGGCCTGGGAGGGGCTTGAAACTTTCCATGGTCTCTAATGTTTTTTACAAACAAGGGGTCACATGACTGACTCTTATTCACAAGACACCATACTCTGAGCAGTCACCCCACATGGCCTCAAGTCTCCCTGCCATCCTGGGGAGATGGGCAAGCCTCAGTTTATAGATGAAGACACCAAGTCCTGGAAAGACTTTAGTATTTGTTCAATGTTACAGTCAACAAGCCACGGAAAGGGGTTATAATCAGGTCTATCTGATGTCAACTGTATATATTAAAACATAAAATATTGCTGCTCTTTTTCTTTCCTTCTCTCTTCCTTCTTTCCTTCCTTTTTATTTTATTTATTTATTTTCTTGGAGTCATGGTATTGCTGTTTTACCAAGGCTGACCTTAAGTTTGCTATATAGTCCCCGCTGACTTGTAACTTGGTATCCTCCCGCTTTAGTCCCTAAAGTACTGAACTTCCAGATATTCATGAGCATACCTGACTCCTACTACTTGGTGATGTAAGTTCATATTGGTCTGGGATTTTATTCTTCATGGGTTCTTTCCAGCTCTTGATAAAAGCATTTATCTAATTATTCTTTATCAAGAAGAACTCGGGAGTTGATATGGGGTAAGAACCTGAATGTTTAGAGAAGTGGCAGAGAAATGACCAGTGACCTCCTCGCTCTCCTTACTTAATCCCAAAGGGCCAAAATCTTTCTAAGCCCCACCTTACTACTTCCTCTCTCTCTCTCTCTCTCTCTCTCTCTCTCTCTCTCTCTCTCTTCCTCTCCCTCTCCCCCTCTCCCTCCCTCTCCCTCCCTCTCTCTCTCCCCCCTTTCTCTCTCTCTCTCTCTCTCTATCCCTCTCTCTATCCCTCTCTCTCTCTATCCCTCTCTCCCCCTCTCCCTCCCTCTCCCTCCAGCTTCCTCTCCCTCCCTCTCTCTCCCTCTCCTTCTCCCTCTCTCTCTGCCTCTCTCTGTCTCTCTGTCTCTCTGTCTCTCTCTCTCTCTCTCTCTGGTCCTCCAAAACCTCTCTGACTAATTTTGGTCAATTAGTTGCTTGTTCCGCCCTCTGATTCAAAGCAAACTTAATGGCAGTCTCAGGAGTGTCAGAGTATGATCAAAACATCCCATAATACTTGAAGGTTTCTTACTTCTTAAATTCAGAGATTAGCATCATTGCCCATTTAGGGTTCTCTCTCTCCCTGTCTCTCTCTTCCTTTCCCTTCATCCCTCCCTTTTCTGTTGCTTCTGTTATTTGTTTCTCTCTCTCTATCATAGCCCATGCTGGCCTTGACTTTGTGATCTTTATGCCTCAGTATCCTGAAGACATTTTTAGTGTCCTGAGTGTTGGGATTACAAGCATGTGCCACTACTTACTCTTGGTTCGGTTTTGTTCTGACTAGTAAGTACAGTTGGCATCCGTTCACTGTGGAGGGCATTACCTCATATGTGGCTTCTTTCTTCTCCTCCCCATCTCTTAGTTTCTACAACCTGTTTACAGGCATTTTTCAGTTTTCTGTGCTGCAGACTGTCCCCTCCTCATTCAAGAGAGTCTTCATTCATCACTATTCTTGGTTAGGTCTGGTTTTCTCGCTCAGCCCATCAGTCATCTTGGTTCTGCCTCTATTGTGACTGGCTTCACAGTGTGCTTGGCTTTTTGTTGCGACATCAAAAGGTATGAATAGCAAACACCGCTGCAGCCTCTTCCTTCCTGTGTGAACCAGATGCTGTCTCATGCTGCGGTGCTTAAAACTCATAAGACAATGTCTTCATTCACAGCGCAGGCTCCAAGGGGAGCTGCTGGGGGAGGACTGACTATTAAGGGGCCAGGCCTCATGCCTTCTATCTCAGAAGGGCTGCAAGATGTCAAGTGGCCTTTGCTTGTGTTCTCAGTATGAGTACCGTGTTCCTCAAATGGTGCCAGATCTCCATTCCTCATGCAGAGCACCTAGACTCAGGGGAGTTCATAAGATCCCACAGTTGCTTCAGTGGTAGGTTTGGGCTGAGGAAAATGTCTTCTGGCTGTTTGATCTTGCACTTTTGCTCTGTTAGTCTCTCTACGTCATATTAACAGGAAAATATTAGTTAAACAGCTCAACAGCGAAAAGGGGTATTGCATTTATTTGACTAATTCGATTTAAGTCCTTAGTTTGATGCTGAATTCCTAGTATGGGGAGTTAGCTGTGTGTATGTCTTTGTCATTTGTCTTTTTTTGCTGACAGACTTAAATCCATTTAGGTGTTAGAACAGGAGTCTAAAAATTAATATCTCTAGTTATTTCAAACTCTCTCCCATTGAGTCTTGCCTGGATTGGTTTAAATATCCCTTATTTTTTTTCCTGTCATATAATTTGTAATACATTCTTTTGGCTGCCTTTGGAGTTTTCCCTGGCATATGGTGAGGCAGCTACATCATTTGTGAAAAGAAATTTATGGCAGTATCTTAGGGTTTCTATTGCTGTGAAGAGACACCATGACCACAACTTAGAAAGGAAACATCTAATTGGGTAGCTTACAGTTCAGAGATTCAGCCCATTATCATCATGGTGGGACATGACAGCCTGTAGACAGACATAGTGCTGGAGAGGTAGCTGAGAGTTTATATCTTTCATAGGCAACAGGAAGTGGTCTGAGACACTTGGCAGTATCTTGAGCATAGGATTCTTCAAAGCCCACCCTCATAATGACACACTTCCTCTAAAAAGTCCACACCTACTTCAACAAGGCCACACCTCCCATTAGTGCCCTTCTCTTTGGGGGTCATTTTTTTTTCAAACCACCATAGGAGGTGATCCCTAAATCAGTTACATCCTGCATTAAGGTTACATGGATGCTTAGGAGTTTGATGGTATATTATAGCAGATGGTATAAATGTAGTTTTCAGGAGTGGATCCATGGAATCTGTCTGTCTATCCATCTGTCTGTCTGTCTGCCTGCCTACCTACCTACCAACTTTTGTTTGGTTTTGGTTTTTGGTTTTTCGAAACAGGGTTTCTCTGTGTAGCCCCGGCTAGCCTGAAACCCACTCTGTAGACCAGGCTGGCCTCAAACTCACAGAGATCCACCTGCCTCTGCCTCCAGAGTGCTGGCGTGCACCAGTGTTGCCCAGCTAGGAGGCTATATTTTAATAAATTTCTCAGGTGAATTTTGATGCCACCTGAAGTTTGAGGATTATGGTTTTGAGAGTGAACACAGAAGTACCTTGTTGCTTCCAGATTTTCTACCTGACTTTGATCCAAAGAATAGAGAATTCCTCCTTACTTTGGGATGGCAGGGGAGAGGCGGGGCATTGAGGGCACACTGACGGGATGGGAAGGTGATGGAATAAGAAGCAGAAGGGCTTCAATCAGGATGGACAGAAAGTTAGAGCAGCTCTGAGGAGACTACTGAGTTTTAAGTTTTCTTTGCAAAGCCAATCACCAGGTTCGTGTAACTTTCCTTAACAATGTAAGGGGAAATGAATGAGGTAGCTAGGCCTCAGGATCAATATAACTCTGACAAAGTCCTAGTACACAAAAACTCCATGGTGTTGATGTAAACATCACTGAAATTAGGCACCTATCTGGCGAGTGAAGCCAGAATGGGTAAGAGGGGGACGGGGTGATGAGGATGAAGGGCAGGATCGCTAAGAACAAGGAAGTGGAGACCAGTAAACAGAGGCTGTAGCCCGAGATTTGGAAGCCTGTAATGCAAAGGTGGAGTATTTCCAGGTAGTGATAAAGTCCAAGGTGTGGTGGAGCAGATGTGGAGGTGAGAGGGAAGGAGGAAATCTCCCAGCTAGGCCCACGGGTGCTGCCAAGGCCATCCACCCTCTGAAAACCCCCAGACAGAAGTAGACCTGGAAGGAACACAATTACAGTGGCAAGAAAGGAAAGTGCAGAAGTTCAGATTGGGATCGACAGTTACTAGTCAGTCAGTCAGTCCTGAATGCAGGCAGTGTGCTCTAGGAGAATGCTGGGGAAGACAATGGTGTCTGTGCTTCAGTCCTGTGAGTCAAAGGATTTGGGGACCAACAGCCTCTGAGGTGGGTTGAAGTGCTATTATGCAGGGAAAGCTAAGTCTATTAAGTAGGCAGAGCAAGCTTAAACAATTGAAAACGACAGTTGTATATTTGTACAGATCGGGGGTTACAGAGGCACTTGGGGTAGGAGTTGGTAGATTTCAAGTGGGACTAAGAAGGCCACATGAGTGTATGTAGAAGAGGCGTGGGTCAGCTTTTCTCCTGGAGTTAAGTTAGAGGCGGAAACCATCCCAAAACAAGTTTAGTTGGGTGACTGCAAGCCCAGCTCTAAGGAGCAAAGGGAGGTCTCCATGTTAACAGGCTGATCTGGAAGAGTTTAATGAACTGGTCTGGAGGGAAGGGACCAGCGTCTATTGCTCACACTGTCTCAGGTCCCAGTTTTCTGACCCAGAATAGATGAAAAGCATGAAGGATTCGCTTCCTTCAAGGTGAGGGTCTCATCAGATGCCTATCGTCCAAATGTATAACAACTCATCAGCTGGGGCATATACTTTCAATAAATGTTTGTGAAACTTCATGATCCAGAGTTAAACTCTGTGTGTGTGCGTGCATTTGTATATGCACATATGCATGTAGATGCACTGCACATGTGTGTAGTGGACAGGGGTCAACATGAAATTTGGGGGTCGTACCCACATCATAGTGATGTCGTGATGCCTCTCCAGGTATAGATTCTGGAGAACTGGGTGCGTGTATCCATGGAAGCAGTATGTCTGGGAGCCACGCTGCATGTGCATTCTGAAATAAATTTTTCAGAGGCCCTCTGAGCATAGCGTCCTGGTCCTTGACCAGCACTGAACTGAAGTCAGATCAGAGCCTCTCTCATTGTGAAGCAGACAGATTTGAGGATGTGTAAGCTTACACAATAAAATGCTTGTGCTCAGATATCTAACTGCCGAGTCGAAGAATGAAATCAGTTTATTGACATGGTATGGAATGTTTCTGTTGGCTTTGGAAAATGAGTGAAAATGAGTAGACGGAGTATTGTTTCCTTCTTCCTGTGGGTCTCCCAGGTTGAGTTATAGATGGGGAACAAATGGGAAAGGCACAGACTCAGCCGAGTCTAGAAGGAAGAGAAGTGAAGGGGTGTGTGAGTCGTTTTCTATACTAACAGAGTGTGACTGTGCAGGACAGGGGCTGGGCAGGGAAACTGGCAAAGACTTTCTTCGAGTGAGTATATAAGAAGGTGACCAACGTCAGTCTGGTCATGTGATAGGTGATGGTGTATCATACGGCTCAGGGGGAAAGAGAGGCGGATCTCCCAAAGCCCCCTTTCCTGATTACCATAACTTTTTTCCTTTTTCTTTTTTCACCAATCCCTTTCTAGCATTATTTTCTTTTTCCTCTCCTCCCTCCATTTCCCTCCCAGTATTTCGTCCTGTGAAAAGTCTAGTTTATCTTCAATGATAAATCAGAACTCATTCTTTCTCTTCAGAGTTTCTTGACTACTCAAGCAGTAATAGTTTCTCATCCCAGTGCCCAGGGCCCTTACAGTCCATATAACGCTTGGGACATTTGTTAATAAAATAGTAGGTGGAGGAGCTTTGGCTTTCCTGTGTCATACGTATACAGGTTCAGATATTCTGACTTCCCCCACTCCCTGTGAGTTGTCTCATCTTCCTAAATGACCTAGCCAGCCCCCCTACCTTCTTTAGGGATGTTTTTTTTTTTTGGTATAGAAGTAAGTTACTATGGCCTTGACTGAGAACGTAAGAGAATTTATTGCAAACACACAGTACATGGCCAGCTTACCTGTTGTGCTGCTGAAACAAAACTCCTGAACAAAACGATGAAGTCCAAATCAAGGGACCAGCAGGCTTGGTGTCTGTGAGGGCCCAGATCTGCCTTCAAGATGATATTCATAAAGAAGTGATCTAAAGTCACATCAGGGTCAACAGGTACCTTTCTTGGCAGCAAACCTATGTCCCCTTTGTCCTTTTCTTTTAATAAAGGGCTCAGTGATGCACTGTGACCAACTTGAGCATTTCCTTTTAGACCTGGTGGAATTTGATAAGATACGTTCTCACTACTTAATTTCATGGGGGCGGTACTGGAGCAGGGAGGAGGGTAGTGCCAACTTACACACCAACTTTTATTCACAGGAAGAGCAAGGCTCGGTTATTCACTCTGTACCTTTGCAGAAACGATGGAAAATAGGGTTATCAGAGCAGTGTTAGGCAAATGACATGATCTGGCACCGTGTTTTATCTGGCCTTGATTACAAGGTGTGGCGTCTGTAGGCTGACTTTGTTCTTTTCAAACCATGGGTGAAGCCTGGAAGATTTCTTTCTTGGTTCCCTGAGGAGTTGTGTGATCTTGAAGAGAGCAGTCTTGAAGCAGCGATGACCACTTTGTGACATGGGCCCAAGAATACATACCTGCCCCAGGTAGCTATGTTGCAGCATCATGATGTGACTTCCAGGCTGGGACTCCAGCGGTCTGTTGGTGTAAAGTGTACCCGGTGGTAACAGAAGAAAGGGACTCGTAAGCTCCAGTGTTTATTATAAAAACATTGTCAGTAGTAGGAACAGCTGTGAATCAGGCATCCCGGCTTAATTAGAGCCCAAGAATCTGCACCTTCAGCTGCTTTTTATTGGTGCCGTTTGCACATTTGCTTCTGTCTAGCACAAATATAGGTGGGGTGGGTTTATGAAGGGAGGGAGGAGAATATTGGGACATCCTACAATTACAATCTTCCTTCTGTAAACAGTGCTTCTCGACACTGGGTACAGGACTCTCATGGCACCAAGAGAGAAGGAAGTATTTGTTTAGACCTGGAAATCCATGCAAAAGGTTAATTATACCTTTTCATGGTAAAATATCTATCAAGGAAATTCTCAGACCAAATAATAGGAAATTCCGCTCAAGATAAAGTCCTTACTGCCAAGATTATCAGCTCCTTCAGGAAGGAACGTGAGATGATTGAAAAGAGGTGGCTCGTGTCCTAGCGTAGGCAGAGCTGCAAGCTGGTCACAGCTGCCACAGGTAACCTGGGTAGCAGTAGCAGGGCTTCTTAGAGCCAGGAGTATCAAGGTGGCGAGTTTCCCTTCTGAATATCTGGAACACATGGACAGCCACCATATCTGAATTTTTATAAAGCTCATTTGTGTTTAAGTCTTCACTCATGCATGGTGGGCTGTGTACCTGCTTTTGCCCAGCCTACTCCTCAGATTTCTGTCCCATTGTCCTTGGCTCCATAACCCTGCTCTCCAGCACGGTCCCTGCAAAGGCTTCAGTAAATATCTCCTTAGCTCCCAGAAGCTGTGGGAGCAGAGGAATAGGTCGCTGAGGATCTGGTGAATAGCTTTTTCCTCCTCCCAAGAATCTTCCAGCTTCAGGAACTGTGAATGCTTAATTTGTTTCTCTTTTGCTTTTTGGTATGTCTTGATTAGTTCTTTGAGAATCTCATGCAATGCATTTTGACCATACTCAAATCTCCCCCAACTCCTCCCAGATCTACCCTCCTTTCTCTACCCACCTAACTCTGTCTTGTCTCTGTCTTTTTAAAAACTCATTAAATCCAACTTGTGATGCCCATACTCTCTTGGATATATATGGTTTTCCACTAGAGCACAGTCAACATGTAACAGGGCCATGCCCTTAAAGAGAGCTGTTTCCCCTGTCCTACAAGCTACTGATTACCAATACTCTTCAAGGAGGCATGCCCCCTCCCCCTGCCATGCTGGTATTTGTCTGCTTGAGTTTGTACAGAGCTTACACATACTGCCACAACTGCTGTGAGTTCAGATGTGCACCTGCCCTGCTGTGTCCAGAAGATCACGTTTCCTTGTAGTCATCCGCCACTTCTGCCTCTTACCAGCTTTGCTCTCCATCTTCTGCAATACTCCCCAAGCCTTGGGAAGAGGGGTGTGACAGAGACATTCCATTCGGTGGTGAGCATTTTGCAGGCTCTTCTCTACATCTTGACCAGTGTGGCCTCTGCCAGGCAATAGCCTCTAATGTTTGGGAGGGGAGGATCTCTGGGACTTGATTGCTGAGTAACTCCAAAAGAGTTAACCCATTCCTGCCAATGGGCTTTTTGTCAGCCTGTGGAATAGCCTGTGGAATGTTGGCTCCTCACAGGGTAACTCCTCTCAAATTCTTTTTACATATGCATATCTTTTAGGAAGCTTCTATGGTAGTAAGTTGAGTAAGTTTTTCGAAACTTCTTTCGCATTAATTATTCTTCCTGTCTTCTTCCCTCTACTGTATTCTTCTCTCTCCTCTCCCACCCCAATTTAACCTAACGTCATTATCCTCCTGAGCCCATTTACCACTGTTTCTATCTCCCTTCCTTTGGGAGCACACCCTCCCCCCGTGGCTCTTGTTAATTTCCTGACCTGTGTGGTATCCTGAATGGAGCATACATATTTGAAGATCCAGTGAGCGAGAGAAGAACACGGGCCTGGGTTACTATGCTCAGAATAACTATTTCCATCCACTATTTCTCCATCTGTCTATCTGTGAATCTCCTAGCTAGGTTTTTCTTAACAGCTGAGTAGTGCTTTGTCTTCTCTCCATATTCTATAAATCTTTGGATTTTTAGCAGCTGAATAACGTGGATGTTTTATTTAAAGTAACTAGCTGCTGAAGTTTGGGCAGAGAGTGGAAGCCTGCCTGATTTTGGGGGAAGGACTGTGGGTTGTTTGAGGTCCGAGACTATCTCATTGAGCATAGTTTTTCCTTCCACTGCTTATGGGACATCCGAGTTCCAGCAGGTTCTCAGGAACTATGTAGTGGGCAGGACTCAATCTGTCAGGGGCCCCAGACACTTTATTGTTAGGTTCTTTTCTTCCCCAAAATGTGTATCTGAGCCGTGTCCCAAAGAAAAAAGCAAAGCAAGATTTCAAAGTCCCCAAAAAGAGCAACAGTGGCAAGCGCTACCTAGGCTTCTGGGGGTGGTTTTACACGGGTGCCAGTCCCTTGTCAGGTGACCCAGAATCCTCTAGTCCAGCTGTTGTACATGTGTAGGTGGGACTCTTGTTGCTAGGAGGAGCTCTGGAAAGCCCCTCTCATGAGTAGGATTGTCTGGGTACCAAGTGGTTTCTATCTGTCAACTTGATGCTTTCCCCCCCAATTCCAATATCCAGTGTTCATTCCTCCTGTTCTTCCTTTATGGAATGTTTATCATTTTTAAATAGAAACCATCGCCGGGCGGTGGTGGCGCACACCTTTAATCCCAGCACTCGGGAGGCAGAGACAGGCGGATCTCTGTGAGTTCGAGGCCAGCCTGGTATACAAGAGCTAGTTCCAGGAGAGGAACCAAAAGCTATGGAGAAACCCTGTCTCGAAAAATCAAAAAAAAAAAAATAAATAAATAGAAACCATCTCTCTGTGTAGCATAGTCCCTATGGGCGGGGTGTCTCATGTCTTCAGGATCATAGAGAAGGAACCAAAATTGGCAGTCTGAACTGCTAGGAAGGTCCCAGAATGCTCTCCTTGGCCTCCGTTTATTCCACACGATTCCCTAGTGTGAACTGAACGAGCTGACAGATGTGCACTGCGAGGAGAACCTGTTCCTTAGAGCTTCAGGGTGGGCAGGAGTGATCCTCTGCACTGTACTATATTGTATTTTTGAGATAGGTTTCACCGTACAGCCCAGGTGGTCTCAACATCACCACCCTCTCACCTTAGTCCTCTGAGCGCTTGGGCTTATAGGACTGTACTACTGTGTTTAACTTCCAATTAATTATATTTTAGATGTTTGATATATTTAAAAACTCAGTTTGCCTTTGTGGCTTAATTTGGAGTTTCTCACATCCTATTATCAACGATTCCCCAACACATACGCTCATTCTGGTTTTAATTTCTGTGAAAACTTAGTTCTTCATGTTTGGATTCACCTTTTTTTACCCTTAAAAAGGAAGCCAAGGCCCAATTAATAAGAGTTGCTATGGCAACTGTGGTGCGTTGAGCCTGTGTACCAATGCAAATATGTTCAATAAGTTTGAGCAGTAGATTTCCTTCAGAACGCAGAGGAATAATTGACTTTGGCATAAAGATATCCACCAAACCTTCAAGAAAAGAGTTGCCAGGGGCTAAAAATATACAAGGTTTATAGCTTGTATAACTTGCCATGGACATTTTTAGCCATCTTTAAAATAAAACCAGTCTCATTTAGTTACATAAATATTATCACCTTAGATTTTGCTTGATCTATACAGCATCGATTTAAAATTCTGCCTAGTTCACTTCCTCCTACTCCCTTATATGATTTTACCCATTGATTGGCTTACAATATTAATTATAGTTCAGGCTTCAGGCTTGCATTAATATTCTACTTGAGGTTGAAATAAATTCGTTTTCTTCTTTGACACATGCATTTCATACCCTGAGGCACAATTATTGACAAAAAATGGCATTAACTAAGTATTCCTATAAACCCACTTGCTGATTAGGTCCAAGTTTCCCAATCAAGTATGGATTACTTTGTAAGTTCTTCTATAGGCTTACCCCCGCAAAAACTATTTTTCTTCTTTGTTCTTGTTTCCCACACTGAGTGCGTTTCTCACTATCACTAACCCAGATCTAGCTGGACTATAATATATCTAAATGCTTATTTAGTCACTGACACTTATCACAACAGGGTGTTCCCTGTCAAACACTGTCACTTTTGATGGTGCTATGTTCTACTCACTGATTGATAGCTCTGTGTGCTTATTGGTATTTAGTTTGCCAGTTTGAATAAGGGGTACAGATAGGATTGCTCCAAGACAAAAGTCGAACTATTAGTATCAGTATTTTCTCCCTTCCCTTTCTCTCTTCTTTCCTCCCTCCCTTTCCCCTTCCCTCTCCTTTTCTCCTCTTAGGCAATATTTGCAGACTAGAACATCAGGTCTTCCTTCTATGCTGGTGTTATTGCTGTAGGGTACAGCTCCCCTCAAGAACAGGAAGCCCCAAACTGTGCACTGAAGCCATTTAGAAAAGGTCGCTGGGTTCGCAGGTATACACAACCGTGTCCAGTCTCACTAGTTAAATTTCTATCACCTCCATCAGGTTCTGGAGCTTTATATAGTTCAAAGATAGTCGTGTGTGTGTGTGTGTGTGTGTGTGTGTGTGTGTGTGTGTGTGTGTGTCCAGCTTCCTTTTCTAACCACCAAGCTGTGAGATTCACTCACGGTGTTGCAGCACTGTTCAGTAGTTTGCTCTTTATTGTTGTTCATTCTTTGAAATGGAACCGAGGGCCTTCTACGTGCCAAGCAGGTGCTGAACTGTTGGTGTGCAACTTTCCTAGCCTTTTTTTTTTTTTTTTGGTCCTGAATGGTGCTTAATTGCGTGACTATGCCAAAATTCCTAAGTGATCTGGTCAACTTGGGTTGTTTCCTGTCATTTGGGGTTATTGTAAGTAAAGCATGCATGTACTTTGTGTGTGTGTGTGTGTGTGTGTTGAGGACTGAACCCAGGCCTTCACCCCTGCTAGGCAGACACTCTCCCATTGAGCTGTAAGTCCTTTATATAAAACTTTTATCAACAAAGAAACCTACAGTCTTGTGTTCTGGGCCTGACTCCTGTGTTCGAGCCTGCTTCTCGGGCTCTGAAAGTATTCCCTGCTGGTTAAGATGACCTCTCACCTTTTGCTTTTACCTCCTTTTTCTCCTTCTCTTGTGTTTTGAAGTCAGTAGTTTTTCTTGAGAAACGTTGGATTGATTAAGCTATGGTTTTCATAAAAATTGTTCTGGCTCCTGCTTCTCATTTCCCTGTCGCCCCCACGGCCACAGGCACTCCGAGTACACACCACACACACATCAGGCACTGCACCACCCACCTTCCAGATGAATCACCCTGAAGGGGGATTTGCTAATCCGGCAGCAGGGGTATTTCTATGCTCTTGACACACTGGGTGAGGAAGAGTATTACACTCAGCCCACTGGATGTTTTCCACGTGTGCCTCAGCCTACAGGGCTGGGTGGAAGTGTCCAGTCACTTAGCTGGTGGTTTCCATTGAAGTGGAAATCACCTCAGGCAGCCTCTCATTCTTCCCCATTTCCCTGGAAGAAGACACTGGTTAGCTTGCCAGCATCGATGAGAACTTTCTCCCTCCCCTTTTACTGTTTTAGTATTCAGCGAGATTGAAGATGATTCACCAAGGCACGCCAGCCCTACTGCCAAAGCACTTTGCTCACAACAGAAGCCAGTTTGGTCATTTGAACAGCGAGGTGTTGGTGGTGGCTTTTAGAAGATGACTTTGTATTGTTAATCCCACCAGTCGAGAATAAGACCACTACCACAGTTTAAAGCCAGATTTGAAACAAGCTTTAATTAAATGTTGGCCAAGTGGATGGGCTCTGGCCATGTCCAAATGCAGGTACCCAAGAAAATGACTCAGCCTCACAGTGTGTAGCTGCTTAAGAAGGAAAACCCATAATTCATTGCATTTCCCATCAGGTCCAATCTGGGACAAGCATACATCCCGATGGACCTTCAGCCTGTGACCCTCCCGCCCACATGGGATCAAGTACATCTGGTGCAAATGGGCCTCACAAACTTGTTTAGGGGAACGAAAACGTGGCTCGTTATCTCCCATAAACAATAGCGCCCAGCCTTTCAGGAACTCTCTGTCCTTGGGCAAGGGGCTTGCAGATTAGAGACATTTTTGTTTCATGAGTCTCTTAGGCATAGTAATTAAAACTTAAGATGTAACTTTAGCTCTCACCGTATCTGAGCTTCGTTCTCAAGTCTCTAAGCCACCGTTACCAGTTTTCCGTTTTCTCTCATCTACCAATGAACAACCGAAGCCATCCATCAAGTAATGCCTTGAATCTAAAAATAACCATGTTTGGAGTGCTTTTTCGAGAGTATTAGGACTTGTAAGCCCTGAGGTAGATAGGGAGGGAGAGACTCAATATGAATTACATAAAACCTCAAAGTTCAGAAGTGGGGCAGCATGGATAAGTGGGGGCCTAAGGCAGAAATGTGACCATAAGAAAAAGCCATTCTCTCCTGCTGTTCCCGCAGTGCTCTGTGCAGTGCATGTAGGCATTCTCTCCTGCTATTCCTGCAGTGCTCTGTGCAGTGCATGTAGCCATTCTCTCCTGCTGTTCCCGCAGTGCTCTGTGCAGTGCATGTAGGCATTCTCTTGTGCTGTTCCCGCAGTGCTCTGTGCAGTGCATGTAGGCATTCTCTCCTGCTGTTCCTGCAGTGCTCTGTGCAGTGCATGTAGGCATTCTCTTGTGCTGTTCCCGCAGTGCTCTGTGCAGTGCATGTAGCCATTCTCTCCTGCTGTTCCCGCAGTGCTCTGTGCAGTGCATGTAGGCATTCTCTCATGTGTTCCCGCAGTGCTCTGTGCAGTGCATGTAGGCATTCTCTCATGTGTTCCTGCAGTGCTCTGTGCAGTGCATGTAGGCATTCTCTCCTGCTGTTCCCGCAGTGCTCTGTGCAGTGCATGTAGCCATTCTCTCCTGCTGTTCCTGCAGTGCTCTGTGCAGTGCATGTAGGCATTCTCTCATATGTTCCCGCAGTGCTCTGTGCAGTGCATGTAGGCATTCTCTCATGTGTTCCTGCAGTGCTCTGTGCAGTGCATGTAGGCATTCTCTCATATGTTCCCGCAGTGCTCTGTGCAGTGCATGTAGGCATTCTCTTGTGCTGTTCCCGCAGTGCTCTGTGCAGTGCATGTAGGCATTCTCTCCTGCTGTTCCTGCAGTGCTCTGTGCAGTGCATGTAGGCATTCTCTTGTGCTGTTCCCGCAGTGCTCTGTGCAGTGCATGTAGCCATTCTCTCCTGCTGTTCCCGCAGTGCTCTGTGCAGTGCATGTAGGCATTCTCTCATATGTTCCCGCAGTGCTCTGTGCAGTGCATGTAGCCATTCTCTCCTGCTGTTCCCGCAGTGCTCTGTGCAGTGCATGTAGCCATTCTCTCCTGCTGTTCCCGCAGTGCTCTGTGCAGTGCATGTAGGCATTCTCTCGTGCTGTTCCTGCAGTGCTCTGTGCAGTGCATGTAGCCATTCTCTCCTGCTGTTCCCGCAGTGCTCTGTGCAGTGCATGTAGCCATTCTCTCCTGCTGTTCCCGCAGTGCTCTGTGCAGTGCATGTAGGCATTCTCTCCTGCTGTTCCCGCAGTGCTCTGTGCAGTGCATGTAGGCATTCTCTCATATGTTCCTGCAGTGCTCTGTTGTAGTAATAAGAGCGCTGCAGGGCTGTGTCCCCAAGACCCCAGCCACCTGGCTCGGCTAGCTTATGCCCCGAAATAATTACACAGACACTGTATTCATTTAAACACTGCTTTGGCCCATTTCTATCTAGCCTCTTCTAGGCTAATTCTCACATATTAATTTAGCCCATTTCTAATCATCTGTGTAGCGCCCCTAGGTGCGCTTACCGGGAAGATTCTAGCCTAAGTCCATCCTGGGTCGGAGCTTCATAGCGTGCGTCTTCCCTGGAGCAGGTAGCATGGCGTCTCTCTCTGAGGTGTCTGCTCCGGAGAGGAGAGCTGCGGAGTCTGACCTCACTTCCTCTTCCTCCCAGCGTTCTGTTCTGTTTCCTCCACCCACCTAAGGGTGGGCCTATCAAATGGGCCTAGCAGTTTTCTTTATTGCTTAACGAATGAAATCAACAGATTGATATATGACACTCCCACATCACTCTGTGCAGTGCATGTACCCATTCTCTCCTGCTGTTCCTGCAGTGCTCTGTGCAGTGCATGTAGCCATTCTCTCCTGCTGTTCCTGCAGTGCTCTGTGCAGTGCATGTAGCCATTCTCTCCTGCTGTTCCCGCAGTGCTCTGTGCAGTGCATGTAGCCATTCTCTCCTGCTGTTCCCGCAGTGCTCTGTGCAGTGCATGTAGGCATTCTCTCATGTGTTCCCGCAGTGCTCTGTGCAGTGCATGTAGCCATTCTCTCCTGCTGTTCCCGCAGTGCTCTGTGCAGTGCATGTAGCCATTCTCTCCTGCTGTTCCCGCAGTGCTCTGTGCAGTGCATGTAGGCATTCTCTCATGTGTTCCCGCAGTGCTCTGTGCAGTGCATGTAGCCATTCTCTCCTGCTGTTCCCGCAGTGCTCTGTGCAGTGCATGTAGCCATTCTCTCCTGCTGTTCCCGCAGTGCTCTGTGCAGTGCATGTAGGCATTCTCTCATGTGTTCCCGCAGTGCTCTGTGCAGTGCATGTAGGCATTCTCTCGTGCTGTTCCTGCAGTGCTCTGTGCAGTGCATGTAGCCATTCTCTCCTGCTGTTCCCGCAGTGCTCTGTGCAGTGCATGTAGCCATTCTCTCCTGCTGTTCCCGCAGTGCTCTGTGCAGTGCATGTAGGCATTCTCTCATGTGTTCCCGCAGTGCTCTGTGCAGTGCATGTAGGCATTCTCTCCTGCTGTTCCTGCAGTGCTCTGTACAGTGCATGTAGGCATTCTCTCGTGCTGTTCCTGCAGTGCTCTGTGCAGTGCATGTAGCCATTCTCTCGTGCTGTTCCTGCAGTGCTCTGTGCAGTGCATGTAGCCATTCTCTCGTGCTGTTCCCGCAGTGCTCTGTGCAGTGCATGTAGGCATTCTCTTGTGCTGTTCCTGCAGTGCTCTGTGCAGTGCATGTAGCCATTCTCTCCTGCTGTTCCCGCAGTGCTCTGTGCAGTGCATGTAGGCATTCTCTCCTGCTGTTCCCGCAGTGCTCTGTGCAGTGCATGTAGGCATTCTCTCCTGCTGTTCCCGCAGTGCTCTGTGCAGTGCATGTAGGCATTCTCTCATATGTTCCTGCAGTGCTCTGTGCAGTGCATGTAGGCATTCTCTCCTGCTGTTCCTGCAGTGCTCTGTGCAGTGCATGTAGCCATTCTCTCGTGCTGTTCCCGCAGTGCTCTGTGCAGTGCATGTAGGCATTCTCTCATATGTTCCTGCAGTGCTCTGTGCAGTGCATGTAGCCATTCTCTCCTGCTGTTCCTGCAGTGCTCTGTGCAGTGCATATCCTTACACAGATTTTCAGCTAATGACTACTGTATTCTGACTCTGACTTTTAACCGTGACCATTCCACCTGTGTGGCAGTGTATCTTTAAGGGAACAAGTTTGCTTGAAGGTGTTAGTACTACAGGGCCGAGTACTCTTGGACGTCTTGCTTTCAATATGCAAGTCTGAAGGTATATTTCTTAGCATCCCTGAAATGGAAGTCCTATGAAATGAAGATGCTGTTTAGAGTAAGTAGCCTTAGAGATCCCTATAACCTCTTTGTCCGAGACCTTGAGTTTATCATTGGGAAACTTTCGATGGCATGCTTGCCTATTTCCACAGGAACAAGTGTGATTTCAAATGACCGCAATCTGTCTCCTTTATTTCCGGAAGGCAGGTTTCTCCCTGGGTCTCGTCCTTGCTCTGCTGTATGCCATGGTCATGTAGTCATGGGGAGCCAACTGATGTCATTGTGGCTCTTTCTGTTAATGTTTGTCACTAACTGCATGCATGTGTTCGTTCTCTGCTAAACGTTGAGCAGGTTGTATTCATGTGTTTAGGAATATATGTACAAATGCATATATGTAGCAACTATTAAAGGAAAAGAGGCCATGAATTTGAGAGAGAGCAAGAGCGTGAAAGAGAGGGCTTAGAAGAAGGAAAGGGAAAGAGGGAAATAATATAATTATATTTTCAAAAACTAAAATTTCTTAGAAAAAGAAAAAATTTAATTGACAATTTCAATAAAATAAAGAGATGGAAAAAAGATATCTCATTGGAACGAATATAAGAAAAAATGAGGCTGCTTTTGATTACAGACTTCATGAACAGTAAGAACCGATTCAATGGCATGACTCTATCTGTGAATTGTACCGAGTAGAACTGATCACACAGTGTTTGGTTTTCTGGGACTTTCCATCTGTTTAAGAAGATACTTAGAACCCCTGATAGCATTCCTTATTGTTCCATAACTGTTCACTTGTGCTTCCGGCCTTGCGCTTGAACCCTTGAAGAGGGGGGGAATATCTAGCCACTCTGGTTGCTCCGTCCTTCTTTCCTCCTCATATACTTGCCTCCTGCTTGCAGCCAGTGTGCCTGGAAGGTTCTCTGCATAATTTGTCATATGCCTGCCCCTGAACGTGCTGGGCCCTTTCTCCAGCATCTCTCTTCTTCCTTGTATGACGTGTCCGAAGGATGTTCGAGCTGTGCTTAGTGGCTGCCAAAAGTTCTCCTCGATGCTCCCTGGTACTCATGCCCCTTCTCCCACTGAGCCTAAAAGGGCAGGATGCTCCCAGGATAGTGTTCTTGGGCCGTCATCACTGTGCCAAAAGTGCACCGAGGTAGCCTGCTTTCTAATGTAGTAGTAACTCCAAGCAAGGTGGTCTGGATAAGCAGTGATGTTAGTGATGCTTGTGAGTTCGAGGAGGAGATGCAGGGAAGCTTGATGGCTTTCTATCACAGTAGGGAGTAACAGCGGTGATGTGCTGGGAAGCAGAGCGGCTGTAATGTGGGCCAGCGGTGCGAGAGCTGTGCTCCGTGCCTTCTGCCACGCGTGAGGTATGGAAGTCTTGGCTAATGAGGCTCTGTCCCCAGAGTGTAGGGTGAGAACCAATCGATGACAGGAATCAAAACTGAGTGAAAAGGTGGCTCTAGACACTGCCTTGGGATGAATAGGCTTTCTGAGAACTATGGGGAAGGAAGGAAGGCTCACAAGGAAAAGATTAGTGAGTGTTACACCGGTCAAGGTATTTGGGCAAAAGGTTAGAGTAGAGACTTCTGTTCCAGATGTAGCGGTGAGGGAGCGCAGAGAAGGGGTTCGGAAGGCAGTTCTGGAGAGCTGAGTGCCGGGCCGGAATGTTTAGGTTTTACCCAAGGATTCCAAGAGACGGAAGCCAAGAGAGCGCTGAGGAACAGAGTGGAAGACTGTCCTGAGAGAGATTCTGGCATTGGGTGGTCTAGGCTGAGGTGACCCAGCCCAGCAAGGTGCTGGGTCCGCCATGTCTGAAGAAGTTGAGTGCTATGTGCTGGCAATGGTAACCCAGAAGTCCTGTGCAAAGAAAAGGGGAAAACAAAATCACTTCATTTGTCCCCCAACAGTGAGAAAATAGCCACTCCACAAGTGGGGATGTAGTGTCAGTTAACTGATCTAAGCCACAGGAAAACCAGGAGCCTGGATCCTGCGCAGTAGCACAGCGCCCTTTATGTGCCGCATGTGTGTGTGCGCGCCTGTGTGTGTGTGTGTGTGTGTGTGTGTATGTGTGTGTGTGCGTGTGCATGTGTGTGTGCTCACATTTTCCTTCTCCCCACCATCTTCTCTCACACAAGGTATCCAGTGGATCTTTTTAGATCCCAAGTCAGAGAACATTACCTCCGTCTCCAGCCCTGCAATGGCCCCTGCTACCCTCCAACATAAAAGAAAATTTGCAGTAGCAAGGCACTGTCTACCCCCATCACCTTTCCGGTTTTGTCTCCTCCCACTCTGTTCATCTACTCCAGGCAAAGGGCCTTCTCTGGGCTCTTCCTGTTCCGCAGCACTTTTCCTTGGGCCTTTCCACTCGGCTTGCCTGTTACCAGGTTAGATTATCATGTATCTGAAGCAGATAGTCACATGTCACCTAACCATTCTACTTAACACTGGAACTCCCAAATCTAAAAGTAGATCTCCCTTATGCCCTGGTTATTTTATCCCTGGGTGTTTCTCTGAAGGACTCTATACTAGCGCATCACTGAGATACTTGCCTATTAATGTGTTTTTCCAATAATAGAGCTATAAACCCAACCTAGATGCCCGGCAACAATTTTCTGGATACAATGGGATTTCTCAAGTCTTAAAGAAGAGAGTAACGTCGTTTGGAGGAACGTGGATGCCATTAGGGATGGTTTGTGAAATGAATTGAGCCAGTCTCAGAAAGACAAATATGTTTTCTTTCATTTGTGGTTCATAGAAAAAAAATCATGTGTGCCTGTGTTCTAAACGAAAGTGAAACAGAACCATTCAGAGGAACAAAGATGACAAATGGGGGAAGGGAGAATGCAGAGAAAAGAGAGGGCATGAGGGGCGTATGCGCAATGTGATACATATACACATATGAAATTAATTAGTTAATCGAGACAAGTCTTATTATGTATCCTTGACTAGAATTCACTATGTAGACCAAGCTGGACTCAAACTCACAGAGCTCTACCTGTTTCTGCCTTCAAAATGTTGGAAAGAAAAGCTATACCACCCTTCTCGGCCATATATGAAAATTTAAATTAAATAAATAAAAGTTTTTAGGGCAAAAAAAGAGGTAGTATTAATAAAATTATTATAAAGAATTTAAAAGGAAGAACTGAAACCACTGGGGCCTGTCTCCGTGCCTTCCTGCTCCAGTGTCTCAGCCATGACTACCCCATGTTGCCTGTGTCTGGTTCTCAGCCCCATCTACCCCATGTTGTCTGTGTGTAGTCTCAGCCCCATCTACCCCATGTTGTCTGTGTGTAGTCTCAGCCATGACTACCCCATGTTGCCTGTGTCTGGTTCTCAGCCCCATCTACCCCATGTTGTCTGTGTGTAGTCTCAGCCCCATCTACCCCATGTTGTCTGTGTGTAGTCTCAGCCCCATCTACCCCATGTTGTCTGTGTGTAGTCTCAGCCATGACTACCCCATGTTGCCTGTGTCTGGTTCTCAGCCCCATCTACCCCATGTTGTCTGTGTGAAGTCTCAGCCATGACTACCCCATGTTGTCTGTGTGTAGTCTCAGCCATGACTACTCCATGTTGTCTGTGTGTAGTCTCAGCCATGACTACTCCATGTTGTCTGTGTGTAGTCTCAGCCATGACTACCCCATGTTGTCTGTGTGTAGTCTCAGCCATGACTACCCCATGTTGTCTGTGTCTGGTTCTCAGCCCCGTCTACTCCATGTTGTCTGTGTGTAGTCTCAGCCATGACTACCCCATGTTGTCTGTGTGTAGTCTCAGCCATGACTACCCCATGTTGCCTGTGTCTGGTTCTCAGCCCCGTCTACTCCATGTTGTCTGTGTGTAGTCTCAGCCATGACTACTCCATGTTGTCTGTGTGTAGTCTCAGCCATGACTACTCCATGTTGTCTGTGTGTAGTCTCAGCCATGACTACTCCATGTTGTCTGTGTGTAGTCTCAGCCATGACTACTCCATGTTGTCTGTGTGTAGTCTCAGCTATGACTACTCCATGTTGTCTGTGTGTAGTCTCAGCCATGACTACTCCATGTTGTCTGTGTGTAGTCTCAGCCCCGTCTACTCCATGTTGTCTGTGTGTAGTCTCAGCTATGACTACTCCATGTTGTCTGTGTGTAGTCTCAGCTATGACTACTCCATGTTGTCTGTGTGTAGTCTCAGCCATGACTACTCCATGTTGTCTGTGTGTAGTCTCAGCCATGACTACTCCATGTTGTCTGTGTGTAGTCTCAGCCATGACTACTCCATGTTGTCTGTGTGTAGTCTCAGCCATGACTACTCCATGTTGTCTGTGTGTAGTCTCAGCCATGACTACTCCATGTTGTCTGTGTGTAGTCTCAGCCATGACTACTCCATGTTGTCTGTGTGAAGTCTCACATGACTACTCCATGTTGTCTGTGTGTAGTCTCAGCCATGACTACTCCATGTTGTCTGTGTGTAGTCTCAGCCATGACTACTCCATGTTGTCTGTGTCTACTCTTAGCCATGTCTACCCCATGTTGCCCGTGTCTAAAGCTACATCACTTGCATCTGTTTCTTCTTGTCAGGTCAGGCTGGCTTAAAGAAGCCCGGCAATGCTGGCTAAGTAAATTGTGATTTATCTGCCATAATGAATATGATCTAATTAACTTCCCCCTACAGAGTAGATTTTCATTATAAGAAAGAACATTTGATCAAACTTCACGATAACCTGTATAAAAATACATTAGGTATTTCCTCTGATTTTTGCATCCCTCCAGATGCCATTTTCTCTCTCAACTTTTTTAGGGCAGTTTTGTAAAATATGTAGAATAACTAGAGAAGAAAATATGAAGGCAGTTTTTTAAAGAAAAACCCACTTGGCAGAGGGATTAAATCCCATATTGTGAAGTATTTGTACCCCCACAAGGCTATTGTAGAGTATTAGTGCCTTGTAAAGAGATGATAAGGCCATTTAGTGTCATGAGGCATTCTGATAGTGAAAACAGTGACGGCACCATCGCGTCCACCTGTGGGCTTTTTCACTTAGCCCCTTAGTATTCTGGCGCGCACCTCTCCCCACCGAGACCCTAACAAGCATACAGTATGGGGAAAAGAATAATTGGAAAAGGATGCAGAGGATTTAGGTTGGTGCTTTGTGTATTTCAGGGCTTCTTGCCATCTAGCCAGGTTTGTTCTATGAACACGCACACAAGCCCACACATGGGTGCATATGTTCTCTCTCCCCTCTCCCCTCCTCTTTCCCCCTACTACATTTAAAAAAGAACAATG
Organism: Microtus pennsylvanicus; assembly: GCF_037038515.1. NCBI lineage: Eukaryota > Metazoa > Chordata > Mammalia > Rodentia > Cricetidae > Microtus > Microtus pennsylvanicus. The sequence continues at coordinate 54,889,080 of NC_134584.1, forward strand.
TTTTAGGGAATTCACGAGATCAGAGAAGACAACTTGAAGACATGTGAAGCTTTGAGGAGCTTTGAATTAGGCTTACTCTTCGGAGTCACTTCCAGAGCTTGCTCAGCTTCATCTCTTTGTTCCCATACGGAAAGGTTCCATGTAGAACACGTGGGTGTTTTCTAGGAGCTGTAGCCCAGTAACCCATTTCTCAGAGTAGTTACTACCTTTAGGTGTATAAACATTGGTCCTGGGAGGGAAAAAGAAAAACTCTTTTGATGTATAAAATATAGGTATTCACAGAGTACATAAATTGATGTACAATATGTCTATGAGTTTTTGTTTTTTTTAAGAAAAGCTTCAGAGAAGTTAAGGAAAAAGTCATAATCTGCCTGAAGATGGGAATGAGGTGGGGAGGAAAACAGACTTGTAATCTGAGCTCTCCTTGGGGATCCAGCATAGGGGGTGTGTTCTGCACTCAGGCTATTAGAATACAGGAGTGTGGGCTTTTGATGGTCTAATGGGGAGATTTGCACCCAGGGCATGAGCATTAGAATACAGGTTTATCAAAATGGAGACCCTTTGGGTCTTTAGGATTTCTCATGCCAGCTCAAGTCTTGAAAGGCACTTGTGGGCTCCTGGGACTAGCTGTCAGCAGCAGAGTTTGGGGACAGGGGAAGAATGTTGGAAATGGCCAGCGTAAGTAGGTTGTCCCCATCAGAAGCAGGAAGTTGTGCTCTGGACTCTAAACCTCTGCCGTCAGCTTAGCTCCCTTTGAAGTCTTTGTATTGCTTTCTTGTTGGGTCCCCTCCTTTTTCTCCACCTCTTCCTTCTTTGGTTTTTTGAGACAGGGTTTCTTTGTACAGCTTTGACTGTCCTGGTGGGGTCCCGTCTTCTCTTACCAGTCTGCTCATTTCCACTTCTCTTCCATACTAGAATAAAAGATGGGTGTCCACACTCTGCTCCTTGACTAAACAGAACTGCACGAAGCAGCTTGGTGGGATAGATATGGTCTGACCCTGAGGACGGGCAACCTGGGCCAGCTGTGGTAGCCGCCTAAGGAGACTGGTGTCTTTTGGAGAGGGTTCTTCCTGGTTCCTGTCTTCTGGACGGAAGGAATCCAGCCTGGACATACAGTTTAGGCAGAGTTTTACTTATCACAAGCAAAGCACAGTGCACTCTAGAGAGAGATCAGAGCAGGCTGTCCCCAAAGGAAGTAGTAAGCCCTTTGTGTTCTGCATAGTGGGATTTTTAAGAGGTCTCTCATAGGCCCTTGCTTGTGATTTAAGCGTTGAGTTCCTCCCCTTGGGTACCATGCTGGTTTACCTGACTCTGCATGCATGCTGTGGTGCTGAGATGTCTGTCCCTGTCGTTTCTCCTTGGCCTGTGCCATATTGGGAAAGTGCTTTGTCACCTTCCTTTCTGGTATGGCTGAAGGAACCTAACCTTAGTTTCAAGGACATCAAGCCACAGTGAGGCTTTTTAGTCATCAGGAGACACAGCTACTAAAATACAGCCATGGTTTCCTTGGTTACTTCACATCGAGCTAACTGTCTATCTGATCAGGATGTACCTAACCACAAAAGGGGAGGAGCTACATGACATTGTCCTCCACCCTGCGTATGTCTTCCTAGCTGCCTACTCTAGCAGGAGGAGTAAGTGCCACCCGAGAGTCACACGCCCCTTCCTGGGCCCAAGGCTAGCTTGAGGCTGTCCCTTGGGAAGCTGTGACAGGGTTCTTTGTGTAAGATCTTCACCTGCCTCATGAGACTTCAATCCCTGGCTTGAGTACTGGGTAAAGATCATCACCGAGGGGCTTCCACTGAGGTTCCTTTCAGCATTTACTTGGACAAAAACTGTCAAGGTTTTGTTGTTGTTAGCAATGGTAGGTTTTTGTTTGTATGTTTGTCTTGTTTTTGTTTTGTTGTTGTTTGTGTGTTTTGGAGACAAGTTCTCACCCTGTAGACCAGGCTGTCCTCGAACTCATAGAGATCTGTCTGCCTCTGCCTCTCAAGTGCTTGGATCAAAGGCGTGCGCCACCATGCCTGGAAAAAAGTTTTCTAATGACTTGAGTCAAGGCTTGCTTAATGCCCAGCCTTTTGGGATATGTCTGAGATGGCGTTTGCAGCTCCTGTGGACTCTCCCTTTTAGATGACAAGAAACTTGATGATAAAGACGCTTCACCAGTTCCCTCGGCATCTTCAGTGACCCAGCCAAACTTTCCAGGCTGTGCAAAGTTCTTATTTCTTTTTACATGGTTTTTGCAATTTTTAGTTAAAATTCTCTGACCATCAATTATGAAGGAAATTAGACAGAAAAGGGATGTATTTCTGCATGTAAAGCCAACAGCAATCTCCTCAATGCATAAGGAACCTTCTTCCAACACGGAATGACCACTCTTTTATCTCCTTCAGTGATAGACCACACACACTAAAAGCACCACCGTGAAACATGCGCAAACTCGTCAAACTGGAGTAACGCAAATTATAAAATACCATCCTGTTTCGCCAGTCAGATTGGCAAGGATTAAACACGATGCTGCTGTTAGAGAAAGGGAACTCGGCTTCCATGCCGTTCAGGTGGGAGTGTTAGAAACAGCCACTCCCTAGGGAGGGTGGCTTGGCAGAGGTGCTTCTGTGTGGCTCAGCAGATTCTTCTGCAGGCATGCTTGCTGCCACATTGTTTACAGTGAGAAATAAGCAACCTGCGCGTTTAGGAGGAAGTCACTGGTTGATGGAATTGTGTGACGTGAAGGTGTGTTTTTGTGATTGAGGGTTGAGTTTGTGAAGGGCAGTGATTTTGCATAACTGACAAGGTCATACAAAATAATACCTGAAGTATATGTTGTATAAACTAGTGTAAATTTGCTTAATGCTGATTGTATTTATTGTTGGGCAAAGCAACCAAGGTTCTTAATATTTTTCAGAATTCCTTGAGTCTTTGTAATAAACAAAACTTACTTGCATTTTCAGGAAAACATATTAAATATTGCACAGCGTGGCATGTGGAAATAGAATTCTTAGCTTTGTAATAGAATGCCCATTAGTATAATACTTTAATGATGCCTTTTCTTTAAAAAGTCTACCTACTGGTTCACAAAGGGCAAGAGGTTTGATAAAAATGCTTTCAGCGTTAATTTACACGATATTATAGGTTATTGGAACAATGAGCTAAATTGAATTGGTACAGAATAGTAAAAGGAGAGAGTACTTCCCTGTCAGAAGGTCTCAGATTAGACTCCTGGTTGTGGTGGTGACATTTAATGGGTTATTTAAGCCCTTGGACCTGAAAATCCCCTACTCATGAAATGCTGCTAGTCATTTCTGTCCTCATAGGATCACTGTTGGGCAGTGCTAGAGTGGTGTGGAGGAGCCCAGTAATCTGATGGCTCCTCTCTCTCTCTCTTCTCTCTTCTTCTCTCTTCTCCCCCTCTCCCACCTCAGACAGGGTCTCACTATGTAGCTCCACCTGGCCTGGAACTTACTGTTTGGATATTGACTCATAGAGATCCTCCTGCCTCTGCCTTCCTAGTGTTGGGATTAAAGGTGTGTGCCACCATGCCCAGCCTGATGGCTCTTCTTCTGAGGACATACTTGCAGGAGAGGCATGATCTTTCTTTGAAAAGAATCAGACTTAGAAAGTGTGACTTGGCCAGTGATCCGTCACTTGGTGAGGGCCATTGTAATAGTGCATTTGTTTTCTCTCTCATAAACCTTAACAGTTTGCATTTTATTGTCATTGTTGTTAATGCACTGTTTCTGTAGATGATCAATCTGTACACAGTTTACAGAGTCCTCTGCCTAGGGTCTCTCGAGGCTACCTTGAAAGAGTGACTGAGGTTGATTTTCTCTAGGGAGCTTTGCTAGCAAAGCTTCACTCTTGTCCTGTCCTTGTTGTGGGTGGTGGATTCAGTTCCCCCAGGAGGCAGGGTTCATGGCAACTTGCCTTTCAAATCCAGAGAAAGGGGAAAGGAAGAAAGACAAGAGACAGTGGCAATCAGTGTAGTTCCTGCTCTACAAGAGTGGCAGTCTGTTACGTTGGCAGCATAATGAAGGTTGAGGCAAGCACAGGTCAGGGGAGGTGCGGCCTCACTCCCTGGGGGCTGGTGAAGGAAGCATCTCTCTGCTGCAAAAGGCACTGATACTCACATGTGTTTCAAGCGCAGAGCAGGCAAATGTGCTGCTTTAGAAAACAGTGGAGAAGGGCTGAGGAAAGCATTGGCTTTTATTTTAATAGCATTGGCTGGAGAGCAAAATGAAGACACACTGTGCTTGCTCAGAATTAACTGTGAATGGCTGATAGTACTGCCTTCTGCACTCCACAGTTTGGAACACATGGCTGTCTTCCTGGAAAAACCCTATTATCTAAGATCTTCCGATCTAGGGAGTATTTCAGGGGCTCAAGAATCACTTTGTAAAGAATGAGTAATTAAAAGCACTTCCAAGATGATTTCAGCCGTTCTTACGAGTGTGCCGGAGACATCCCTGCCATTGTCTGGGGTGTCGGGAACAGCACAAAGAAGCATCGCTTTGTTTCACTCAGAGTCATCTCTGAGCTTTAACTTTTCCTTTTTCTCTGTGTTAAAACAAAACAACCTTTAGAGGTTGTTCTGAACTGGCATTCCAACCCTGGGAGTTCTCTGCTGGCTCCTCCTGACCCTAGCTCAGAGTTAACTGAGTCACTCTTTTGTTCCTAGGAAAATGTTGATGAACATGATAACCCTCTCGCGGGTATTACAGAAGCCAAGTTGATATTGCTGTGTGAAGGGTATATTGAAGTACAAAGCAAAGTAACAACCGGGAAGCACAGTTGTTATCTGGAAGACAAGAAAGCATGACTGAACCCTTACAGGGCTAAGCAGCCCTGATGACTCCATCCCCTGCTATACACAAGCGTGCTGGCCAGCATATCTTTCACTTCCGATGACTGCAAGTTTGGAGAAGTGGATTCTGGAATATTTCATAACTCCCCCAACTCAGCATGTGCTAATTAACGAATCTTAGCAAGTCCCTGTTAAGTCATGAGTCACCTGATAGTAAAAGCAAACCTCCCCACTCCATTACCAAACAGTGAGAACCGGGAGATCCCACCATTTTCATCCAGCAAATTGTGCCTGAGTATGTCAGAGTGTGGGGCAGAAGCCTGACTTCAGCACCTTCTTAATGTCACATGTTTACACAGTGTTGGACTTTGCAGATTGCTTTCCTGTCTCTCCATTGTATGCACCCCAAATTGGGGGGGGGGGGTACAGATAATATTATATCCACTTGACAGATGGGGGAACTGAGGCTCAGGAAGTTATAAGAAGTCTCAGCCTTCTTATTTCCAATCTCAGGCACGTTTTGTAAGAAGCCAAGAATTGAGCTTAAATGAAGGTTTTGCTATGTTCCCTAAACCCAGCAAACACTCAGTGAATGAGCTCACTGGTGTCTCTCTCCCTGAAAAGCTTCAGGGACTTTGAGCCAGTAACTCCTGGGCTGCAGAAAAGAGAATGCTAAGGCATCCCTGGGCTTTGCACAGATCACTGCTTGTTCTCTGGGGTTAGCGAGTCTCTCAGGCGGGAGAGCTGTGACATGGGCTGAAAGACTGAAGGAAGGTGAAGAGAGGAGAGTATTATCACAGGGCGGCTTGCAGCAAGTTCTTCAATTGGTTACTTTGGCGTGTTAGTGATTCCTTGATGAAAAATAGAGCATGGGGGATGTGATGGCATTCCCCTGTAGATTTTTCTTTAAGTTCCTGGCTCACAAAAACCAACACATACACTTCTTATTAATTATGAAAGCTCGGCCTTAGCTTAGGCTTGTTCCTAACTTGTTCTTATAACTTAATGCATCTCTCTCTCTCTCTCTCTCTCTCTCTCTCTCTCTCTCTCTCTCTCTCTCTCTGGAAGCAAAAAGGGACTTTATTATGAAAAGGGTCTTAGTAGAAGAAGTGTTAGGAATTGGATGGGTAATAGAAGCTAAGAGGAACTAAAATTTATTATATCACACTTTCAAGAAGTGAAACCATTTGGGATAGTCATGCAGTGTAGACAAAATAATGCATTTTCACCGGGCTCTAGCATGCTCACCATCACAATAAAACCAGCAGGATCAGTATTCATCTCTAACAAGAAAAATGGAAAGTATCAAGTGTGGATACAGGCATTACCATTGCCACAATGCTTAGTGTTTTCATGACTTTGTTGCCTAAAACCAGGACATAGGTATTGTCTTCATTTTATGGAAAACACATTTCACAACATGGCTGATCCAAGCCACTCTAACAGAGAACATGACGGACTTTCATCCTGGAAATCAAATCCTCAGCGTTGGGTTGTTCTTCCCTCATATCATGCCATTTATTTCAATATTCCACTCCTTTGGAGAAAACTAAGTTCTCACTGTGTCCAGAAGGGAGGAAAGCCCACTTAAAGACAAGGGCATAACATTCTCGGGAATAACCATTAGCACGACACGTATCTCTTAACCTCCATTCTTTTACGCGGGTTGGTTACCTTTTCTCTGTACTGCTCATCCTGCTTCCTCTCCCCTACGGCTGCCAACTCCGCCTTTCTTCTTCCCAGAGCTCTCTCTGCCCAGAAGTCCCACCTATACCTCCTGCCTAGCTAGTGGCAGTTTAGTCTTTTTATTAAACCAACCACAATGACACATCTTCACACAGTGTAAAGGAATATCCCACAACATTCCCCTACGGTGACGTCAGAGGAGGTACGATGTCTCCTCACCTGGCGGTAGAGTTAGTGCTGATTTGCCTTGTACTACAGTATATTCAGTTAGCCCCTGTGGCCCTCACACGAGAAACCCCTTCCTTGCACTGCCACAATGTATTCAGTTGGTTACCTCTCCGTAATATATGCAGGGAAAATTTTTCTGTAACTCAAGTAGTCAGATCCTTTTTCTGTCCTCTGCCTTTGAATGTCATAGAAGAAACCTTCCCACAGAACGCTTGGCAGACTTACTCTTACGCTGTGCTGCAGCTATTGTTGGCCCTGCCCCTACCTCTTGTTCTCCTACATCCAACACAAACTGATTCTGTAGGAAGCGTGTTCTCCACCTTCCTGCTTAAGGTCTTAAAGGATGTAAAAAATGCCCGTCCCCCAGGTCCTTTAAATGCTGTAACTTGCCTAACGCATGGTGTCATGTACTCATGCCCACCAGTTTTTAATGAACGGCTACAATGTAAAGGTAAGACAATATCTAGCTGAACAGAAAAGGTTTACCTTTTACCCTGACTCTTGGGCTAATTGCTTTAGAAGCCTAGGAATACATGGAACAGGGTGTAAGTGGACAGCAAGTATCCATAAGTTAATTTTCTTTCCCCTAAACTTGTTGCTCTTCCTCTTTTTCTTTTCCTTCTGTGTGTGTGTCTGTATGTGTGTGTGCACGTGTGTTGCTATTGTTTGTTTGGTTTTTTTTGTTTTGTTTTGTTTTTTTGCGGGAGGATACAGGGTTTCTCTGTGTAACAGCTCTGGCTGTCCTGGACCTTGCTCTGTAGACCAGGCTGACCTTGAACCCACAGAGAAGAGATCTGCCTCCCCTGCCTTCTGAGTGTCGGGATTAAATCTTCCTCCAGTTGCACGCATTGCTTTCTGAGTCTCCCACGTGATTCACAGGGAATGAAGCCACTGGCCTGGAGTACCAGCGATGGCTCATTAATGGAGGCAGAGGATCCAGAAAGTGACTAGTTCTTCCCACAGCTTAACCCTGCGGCTAGGGCTTATCATCATATGTTGTCACAACTTTTAAGTGTTTGTCTTACTCATTGAAGAAATGACAGAAATGCATAGGGAAACACGTGTTGTACTCACTTTGTTGCCTTTGCCGTCTTGCTTTGACTTCCAGGTTGGTTTTTGGTGTGTGTGTGTGTGTGTGTGTGTGTGTGTGTGTGTGAGAGAGAGAGAGAGAGAGAGAGAGAGAGAGAGAGAGAGAGAGAGAGAGAGAGAGAGAGAGAGAGGTATGTCATGTCTACAGAATTGCATAGATGGTGTACATCCGATTCAGGGAATACTGAACACATAAATTTTCCTTACCCGATTCAGGAGCTAGAACACCTTCATGTCAGATGCTTCTAACCTCTTTTGCTTTTGAGAACTAGGTTCTATTTTTGTAGTTTGATGTTTTCTTCCTTTCCCTACTCTGTCATAATCATTTTCCTTTACTAACATTACTTTGTGTTGTTTTCTTATGTTTAAAAGATAAGGTAATCACAGGTCATGGGCTAGCCTTAGCTTAATGATAATTGCCACCTGAGAAATCACAGGTCATGGGCTAGCCTTACCTTAATGATGATTGCTACCCGAGAAATCACAGGTCATGGGCTAGCCTTACCTTAATGATAATTGCCACCTGAGGAATCACAGGTCATGGGCTAGCCTTACCTTAATGATGATTGCTACCCGAGACCTGCTCTTTGACAGGCAGCATTTAATTTTATGTCACCCTCCGAACTTCAGGTGCTGCCAGCTTGACAGATGTGGAATCTGGGTTTCAGAGTGTTTCAGTAAATTGCCAAGGTGATGTTGCAGAAGAACCAAGATCGAGATCTAAATCTTCCAAATCCCAGCCGTTCCAACCTCTGACACTTTCTTTCTGGGCAGTGTGTTAGGAAATCAGAGAGCCTGAAAACAACTGCTGGTTAAATGTAGTGTTTTTGCCTGCTTCTAAGCAAGGCTAACACATGGTTTCTGTTTGTTTGTTTTTTATATACAAGTGCTAGAAAAAAATACAAGTGAAGACAAACTTCTATAAGATTCAGAAAAGAAATTGTCTTTTTTAAACCCTTAATTTTTTTTCGTAGTAATCACAGCAGTATTATGTGCAAAGGTTGACTGGGGGGGGGGGGCCTGTGGTCCTTTCACTCTCCAGCCCCCACGGTCCCCGTGCACCTGTGAAGTCTGAGCCTTTATGTTGTGAGCAGGCTCCCGCTGTATTTTTTCTCTCATTGTGTATCTGTAATTGTGGTATGTCTGGGGAAGGGGGCACTCCCCTTTGCTTTGCCCATGGAAACATTTGCCTTGCTAGGTCTAGGAGAATAAAACGCTTGTTCTGGTTGCTGTGGCAACTATGTTACCAGGCTCAAAATCGACTAGAAAGTTGTGCTGATTCTGTGTGGAAAGCGAGAGACTCAGTGTGGCCAGACATGGCCTGTTCATTATATTTCCCAGGTGTAGTCACGGGGCCATGCTGGGTGGCACAGGTGCATTAAAAGACAAGACGAATAAGGCTAGGGCTGTTCGGACAGAAAAGCATTGTTCCTGTGTAAAACTGTTCTCACACAGTGTGATTAAATGTATTGAGGAGACGGTGCTGGATTCACCCATGTGTTTCCTAATTAAGGCTTCACCGTTAGCTCTGCCACATGTCTTTTTAGGGTATGAAAACTCACTCCCAATGACAGAGCAAAACACTGTTGAACTGTTCTTCTCAAATGGCTGCTAAATGTCCCAACAGCCACTGCCGTTTGCCGAGGATGAAGAGAGGGGCAAAGGAAGACGGTCAGCCATCATTGGTGTGGATGGTGACACCGGCATCTAACTTTAAATAATGTTTAGCATAATCATGCCTGGATCAAAATAAATTTCTTAAAGTTTAATTGTGGGAATAATATGACAGGAGATATGGATTTATGTAGTGTGAACTCATAAAGTATATAAAAAAATCTCTCTAAAATAAGGAAGTAATTCTTGAAACTGTGGAGAGATGACTCAGCCATTGAGAACATTTGCTGTTCTTGTAGAAGACCAGAGTTCAGTTCCCAACACCCACATGGCAGCTCACAACTCTCTACAACTCCAGTTCCAGGGAATCCCATGCCCTCTTCTGACCTCCTCTAGCACCAGGGATGTACCTGGTGTGTGTGTGTGTGTGTATGTGTGTATACACAAACAGGCAAAACACTCATACACATAAATTATTTCCTTTTTAAGTTAGTAATTCTCAGCATATTTTTTTTTATGGAAGGCTACTCCAGAAAGTGATAAGCCCAAAGAGACTTTAGATGGGCTTTTTCTAATATCTACTTTTCACTTTTAAGCTATTTTTATGGTAGTATGGTTGGCTGTTGTGCCTTGTTAAACTAGTGTGGAATCTTAGTAGGAAAGGAAGATTCATGGGTTGTTTTTTGTCTTCGGCTGAATTGATAGTCTTTTGGGGTGTTGTTCTCCAGTACTGGGGTATTCTTGGGAGATAGCTTCCTGGAATCTGTTGTCCTTCCAGACTTGGCTGGGCCGTTTGGTTTTTGTCAGGTGCCCTACCAAAGCCACTGAGTTTCCAAATGATCAAAGCTCAAACTGACTTCCTCAGTGGCCTTGACTTTTAGAGCTGGGTCTGACAGAACTGCTTACCTCACGAGCTGAGTCAAACTGAAGCCTGGGCGTCAGGCACGCCGTGAAGCGCATTCCCGCCTCCTGCCCAATACCCGTAACCTTCAGTGCCTGCTGTGGAGTGAGCAGCAGACAGTTTCCAGCTACAGTCAGACCACATCCCTTCAAAGTGAGGCAGGAAAACCAGCACTCCAGCCCTCATTGCTGGAGTCCTTACTCTATACGGCCCGGCTTTTCTAATCTTTCTTACGGCTTTCCTGCCGCTCTGCACTCCTTGGTGTGTAAGCCTTGGTGTAGCGCAGTTCCTTAAGACACAGATCTTAGGTCTGTGTCTCCCCAGTCTGTGCTTTCTTCTCATGGGATAAGTGGATGTGGGTGGAACTTTCATATGCTTCTCCCAGATATGCAGTGGCCTTGGCCACATCTCTGAGTTCAGATTTGTGTGGTTGTGAACTCACTCTCCTTGTAGTGGGTGACATACTTGAGATCTTTGTAGCCCCTCTAACCTTCGCCTTTGTCACAGAATAACAAAGTTGGTCTCTTCTGTGTACCTTTTATTGTGGGGAGGCAGTTATGTTTTTTGCTGCCCAAAAAAAGTCGTAGGTGCTGCCCAGCTCCTCTTCCTCCTCCTCATTATTACTATTATTATTATTATTATAACACGGGGCATATGGCCTGGAACTTGCCAAGTAGCCAAGACTTCTGACTGGTGAGCCCCAGGGATTTTTCTATCTCAACCTTCCTGGGCCTGGGATTACAAGTGCATACCAAAATGCATGGCTTCTTAACATAGGTTCTAGGGCCAAACTCAGGTTCAAATGCTTGAAAAGCAAGCAGTATACCGGTTGAGCCATCTCCCCTCCTCTTTCCTGTGTAGCCTCTATCCATCCACTGAGCCTCACAACCCGGGAGTCAGCACTGTAGCCTCGCCTTTATCCCCTCTAAGCAGGCAGCAGGCTCTACATGGGACCAACTATGGTCCCTGCCTTTTGCATGACTCTAAAGGTTCGCACAATCTGGTGCTTGTCTCACTCACCTGCTTCATCTCAGCTGTGTCCGACCCTCCTGGGGAGAACCTTATCATCCTGAGACTTGGAACAAGCCCTCCATGCAGTGCCTTCTCCCAGGCCACTGCCCAACGCTCTTCTGCCATTAGGGAAGCCTTCCCTGGGTGCTCAGGGGAGGCCACTCTCTGGGGCATAAGCTCACAGGGTCTGTGTGGAACCCTCAGTAGACTATAGTCCTTGAAGAACACCAGTCGTGTCCTGACATCCTGCACTCAGTGTCCACACCAGGTAAGCACGTGCAAGGACTTTGGTGGGTAAAGAATCATACAGGTGAGGGAATATATGTGTGGCGCCGTGCCGAGGGATTTACTCGCACCATCTGATTCCGTCTTGAAGCGGTGCTCAGACTGCTGAAGGAGCTTTCTAAGGTCCCTCAGGAGGAAAGCACAGCGACAGTCCACCCATGGTGGGGCTATGGCCAGGCTATTCCCGCTGTCTGGCTTCCCTGAGGCAGAAGTAGATGCTGCTCTTTGAGTCACTTGATACAAAGCTGTGGTGTCAAGAGGAGAAAGGAGCAAGGTGTCTCTGAAATTAACGAGATGATAAGCCTGTGGGTTATGAGTGTTTGCCCAGTGCCTACAGGGCCTTGATTTTAATCCTTTAGCTCCATGAAGCAAGAAACTTGTGTTTTAAAAATGCCAATTTTGCCAGGCGGTGGTGGTGCACGCCTTTAATCCCAGCACTCAGGAGGCAGAGGCAGGCGGATCTCTGTGAGTTCGAGACCAGCCTGGTCTACAAGAGCTAGTTCCAGGACAGGCTCCAAAACCACAGAGAAACCCTGTCATGAAAAACCAAAAAAAAAAAAAAATGCCAATTTTGGGGGCTGGAGAGATGGCTCAGCAGTTAAGAGTATTGCCTGCTCTTCCAAAGGTCCTGAGTTCAGTTCCCAGCAACCACATGGTGGCTCACAACCATCTGTAATGAGGTCTGGTGCTCTCTTCTGTCCTGCAGGCATACACACAGATAGAAGATTGTATACATAATAAATAAATAAATATTTAAATAAATAAAAATGCCAATTTTCTTGGTTAGTCTCTTTTATTACAAAAAACCTCTTGTAGCTAGAGAGCATGAGCTGTAGAGCTGGATAAACAGCGTTGTCACCAGACCCAGAAGTGACATGCGCAGTCCTGATCCTTGGGATAGCATGGTCACTAGCTCCCACCACCGGGGCTCTGCTCATCGACTCCCAGGTTTTAAAGGGACTATTGTTAGTTATAGATCTTAGCATTTAGTCAAACATGTATCGAACACTTGCTGTGTACCTGGTACTGTGTGAGAGCTGGCATTGAAGAAGAGACACACTCATTCAAGACCTCATGACCTGTATACATCACCATCGGCCAGGCAGGAATGGGCAAGTGAACTCTCTTGAAGTCAGGAAGCATCTACATTGTTCAGGGAGGCACCAAAATGCTGCAGGTTCTCAAGTTTCTGCACACATCTGATGCCTGGCCCATTCTTAGGGAACGACTCTAAGAAAGTGGCTCAAGGAACCTAGTGTGAGGGCAGATGACCTGGTCTGTTTTCCTCTCTGGCCTTCTCACCCTATCACCAACCTATTCCGAGCATGTACGGTTCACTCTCAGTAAAAATATGCCCTTAGGAGGCAATCTGAATCACTGTCTTTCTTCATAGAGCAGTGGCTTTATCTTATAGTTGAACCTAATAGGAAAATATGGTCATTCAGCATAAATCACATAAATCAATCCATCCAGTTTGGATATGTTAAGACAGCAGTTAAGACAACAGGACTCTAAAATAGAAATGGTGTTCTCCAGAGCAAAAAGAAGAAAGAAAATGTTAGGACATTTATTCTTTTGTTCATGATTTCATGTTTCTCCTTTTTTTTCTTTTATACAGAGCATGAAAATATTTTATAACTAAGAAGCAATTATAGCAAAATTGTGGCATAACATTAATATTTAAGTCAAGTGCTTTCTTGCATGCCAGAAAAGAACAAATAGAATTTAGAATTATGAGCACAATACCATTTATATTAGCACTTCCAAAATGAAGTGCGTATGTATAAATCTGACAAAATACATATAAGATATGAGATTTTGACAAAAGAAATCAAAGAGGCACTAAATCGGTAGCCAGGATCCCATGTTCATAAATAAATGATTCAGTGTTGTGAAGATGCCAGCTCGTGGGGGCTGGCTAGGTGGCTCAGCAACTAAGAACGTTTGTGTTGCTCTTGCAGAAGATTTGGGTTTACTTCTCGGTACCCACTTGGTGGTTTACAACCATCTGTAACTTCTAACCTCTGCATATAACAGACACATACTTGCATCACGTACATATACACATTCAGGCAAACACTCATGCAAATAAATAAAAATATTTTTATAAAGATGTGAGCTCTTCCAAACCTGAGCTATATAGCTCACACGTGACACGGATTAGATGCTTTGGAGACATTGACAGACTGTTTGAAAGTTTAAATACAGAGGCAAAGATGTCTAAATTAAGAAGAAAAACAGAATTTGAGGGCTGGCGACTTGATTTTTAACACTTCCTGTGAAATTGCAATACACATGACACTATAGTAAGGGGGAAAGAGTCAAGTATATCAGTGTGGCAGAATATAGCCCAGATGGAGCCACCCAGAGACGGTGAACTCATCTTTGACGAAGGAGTGAAGAATCCAGTTGAGGAAAAGAATGTTGTTTCAACGGTAGTTCTAGAACAATGGGACACCCATATTTCAGAAAATGAACCCAAGACAAAGATTATGTCCTTCGCAAAAGTTAACACAAAATGGATAAAACCTAATTATAAAATGCAAAACCAGAAACTTCCAGAAGGTAACATAGAAGAAAATGTAGTCTGGTCATGACCTTCCACACAACACCTTCCTTTCTGAGTACAACACAATGAGAAGTTGAGTCACACACTGGGAGAAACATTTGTGAAAGTACTTGGTAGAGGATGGGCCTGCAAAATGTACAAACACTCTTTAAAACTGACCATAAACCCATTGCCATTGTTCTTGAGTTCTCAGTAGTCCTCATTGTCCGCTATGTTCAGCAAGTCCGGTTTTATCCCATGCTTTTTCAGACCCAGGCCAGCTGGCCTTGGTGAGTTCCCAATAGAACATCCCCATTGATCCTACTGCTCGTACTGGCTTTGTGGGAGCCTAGGAAGTTTGGATGCTCACCTTACTAGACCTGGATGGAGGTGGGTCGCCCTTGGACTTCCCACAGGGCAGGGAACCCTGATTGCTCTTCCAGCAGACTAGGGAGGGGGACTTGATCGGGGAGGGGGAGGGAAATGGGAGGCGGTGGCGGGGAGGAGGCAGAAATCTTAAATAAATAAATATAAAATAAAATAAAACTGACCATAAAACAGCCAACTTTAAAAAAAATGGCTAAAGATTCAAGGAAATAACAGTAAGGGAAAGAAATGGCAAAAGACAAATACATATATGAGAAAGTTTTCTGCACCTTTAGCCCCAGGGCAATGTAAGGTTAAACCACAGTGAGCCATCACTTAAGCATCTATTAGAAAGTCAAAGTCTGGGGCGGGGTGGAGCAATAGGAGCTCAGTCCCCGCTGTTGCGTATCAGATAGGATGACCACGTAGGAAGACAGCTGGACAGTTGCTCACAAAGTTTGATGTGGTTTTACTGTATACTCCAACAGTCACGCTCCTTGGTGTTCATTCACATCCACTTAAAAACCTGCGCCAGATGTTTCAAGCGACTTTATTCATTGTTGCCAAAACCTAAAGGCATCCAAAACATCTTTAAATGAATGTACAGATACAGTGTGGTACATCCAAGTGAAGGAATATTACCCAGAACTAAAAAGAAACAGTACTGTTAGTCCTTGCAAGGAGGTGGCAAACAAAACAATATACTCTGCCTAGTGAAAGAAAGAATCTTGAAAAGACAACACATTATTCTAACTACATAGTATTACAGAAAAGATAAACTATAGCAACAGTGGTTTGCCCAGGCCTAGGAGTATGAGGCATGACTAAGAGGAACGTGAAGATTTACAAGATTTGAAAATACCTCTTTGTGGAACCTAACAATAGAAACTTGACAATGTAAAGTTGTAGCAACACACGGAATTCCGAACTACTATGGTGAGTTACTGATGTCAGGTAGGGGCTGTGGGCTCTAATGATCATTGTCGCTTTGCCAGCTATAGAAAGATAGGGTTCCTGAGGGTGGAGGAAGTTACACATTGTCAGGAAGGGATATGGGACGTCTGCACCTTCTATTTAACCTTGCTACTAAACTGTGTCGAAAAGAAGGCAATTTGTAAAAATGTACCCAGCCTTAGTGTACAGAAGCAGAAGCGGTCCTAACGCTGTCCTTCCTGCTCTAAGTGTCTTACAGATACCAACTATCACGAGAAAATTATGAAGTAAATACTGATATTGTTCTCCTTTGCAGATGTGGAAAAGGCCGTGTGTGTGTGTTATATGTGCATGTGTGTGCATGCATGTGTGCAACAGCTTGCTGATGCAGCTGATAGCAGTAGGCTTCCACACTCCAGGAGCCCAGGTCCAGAGCTTTGTTACAGCCTCTCTTCTAAGATTTGTAAATAAACCCACACATGTTTAGAATATTTTTGCTAGTTGGGGGTATGTGATCAAGAAAGCTTAGAGACTGTTGTTGAGGAAGGCCAGATGTGGAATCTGTCCTGGCACTTATCCCTTGTTGGCGTCTGCTTCTTCACACTGTAATGTGGGGTCTGCCGTGGAAGGCTTGGGGAGAATATGAACACTTTTCTTTTAAGAGAAAGGTTTTAGCTACAGTTGGACAGTATTACCATCAGGAAACAAAGAAGAGATAGGGGGTAAAATGAAAGGGTTCAGGTTGTATGTGTAAAAGAACATCAAAATACATCCAGAGATGCAAACTGTCTGGGCAGGGAGTAAAGGAAGAAGGGCATGATGCGCAAGGGGAGGGTACCACAGACCAATAGGAGAAGGGAAACAGACACAGAGAAGGGGAAGTCTTTCTGATGTGCTGACATAGGCTATGTTTTGAAGATCTCTAGCAGGTTTCAGAGAGAATGTATTCTTTTTCATTCTTCTTTCTGTTGTCTGTTTGAGTTAGAAGCTGTTTGAAGACAGAACTTTTGGTTCTGTCGAAGGTAGAATTACCTACTAAAGGAGAGGACCGGGAGTCCCTTGCCAAGACCGCCCTGGGCTATTCGCACACAAAGTTGTAAGACAAGTGAACTGTGGAGCTTGCATGCTGAGAAAGGCTTTCATCTCATTGGAAGAACTTAGAAACTCCCAGGAATCTTTAATCCTTGTGCTCTTATGATCTTTCTCTGTGCTGAGTTCATCCATGCTAAACTTTCAGTTCCATGAAATTGGAGCCTTTTCATTATGCTCTTTGCTGGCGACCATTAGGAGGTAACTTGTTCTTATTAATGTCCATCTCTATGAAAACCCAGCTCTGAGGTGTGATATAACCCACAGGAAGGGCTGGTTAGAGCTACAGTGATACAGGGGTGCTTTTAGATATTTCCTAAATATGTCCAGACAAGGGCATGCATGGACCCCAGATTTTGGACTCATAGATTTCATAAGTTACTACTATCAGGAAATATGTCCTAGCAATGGTAGTGTTTTGCCTTCAAACAATGATTAAATATTACACTTTATTTGGCTAGATTCAATGCTTCTCCATTAAAAGGAAATTCACTGGGATCGTGGACCATATAGCTACCACCTTTGGGGTGCCGCACCGTGCCCGACACCATGGAAAACATTTCATGCATCTTGTCTCAGTCCCAGCAGCATTCCTTCGAGGATTGGGATCCTGTTCCCAAAATACATTAGGAACCATGAGATGCCAAGACCAGCTTGCTTAGGGTCAGAGCTAGAAGAGAAATCTCTGGGCTTGAGTTAGGCCTGCCTGCTGTCATAGCATCACACAGAACAAGGACGATGATTTTGGGAAGTGCTAAGAGCCAGCATCATCAGATACTTCTACCGGTTTGTGTGTAGACCTTAACTTCCCAGAAGACTCTGAATCCCTAACTTCTTATCTTTCAGGTGAGTCCCAAATGCTCCCATCTGACACAGTGACAGAGCTAGTGGCGGCTGTTAGGCCAGCTGGCTGTCTGAAAAAGCTAAGCCTTCAAGTGCTCCCTGTAGTGCCATTTCCAAATACCTTAGGGACAGATAAAACTGGGTACAAAATAGACAAGTGATTGCCTTGATCACAGGGGAGGGGGGTTGAATAGTGGGAACCAGGATTGTCAGGATCCTGTTCAATATAGTGCCACATGCATGACCGAAAACATCTGTCAAAACCCATAGAGGGTATAACACAGAGTGGAACCTTCGTGGAAATGATGGACTTTAGTTAATAATGATGTGTTGCTACTGGCTCACCCCTGTAATGAATGGGTGCCACTAATGCAAGGTGCAAATGATGGGGAAACTGAGAGCAGAGTTGGAAGAGATACAGGAACTCCACGCTTCTCCCAAAATCTTTCTATAAATCCAAAACTGAAAAACAAAACAAAACCCCCTAAGCTTTTCCTTCCAATATTAGAGTATTGTTCAGTTTTGAAGTTTCTAAATCCAGACTCTAGAATACTAGTCATGTTTAAAATTCTTCCTGGAAGCCGGGCAATGGTGGCACACGTGTTTAATCCCAACATTTAGGAGGCAGAGGCAGGTGGATCTATGAGTCTGAGGCATGCCTGGTCTACAGAGTGAGTTCCAGGACAGACAGAGCTACACAGAGAGACCCTGCCTTGAAAAACCAAAAGAAAAAAATCTTCCAGCTTTCTCCTCAGCCCTGTCTTTCTTTTCGCTCTGTGGGTGAACCTGTCCTTATCTATTCTCTCTTTCCAGCAGTCAGGGCACAGGCTGCTGGCATGTGGTCCACCCACTCCCAGCCTGTCCTTACAGGATGCCATCCAATGAGTCCTCCACAGCTTAACACCCATTGGCTTAATCTCCAGTCCAAATACATTGTGTGTGCCCTTCTCACATCTTTCTCATTTTACCCAACAGCTTAGACACCAGGAAGAAAAGCAATTGTTTGCTGACATTAGAATTGTTCTATCCATAGCATATTACAGTAACTTTGTTGACGCTAGTTCTTACAATCTTTCATTGATTTTTTTCTGTCTTTTTTTTTAAATTGTGCTTGCCTCCTCCTCCCACTAACTGGACCAAGCTTTCCCTCCACCTTTGTTTCTGAGTCGTTATAGTGCTTGGAACACGGCAGGCCCTTTAGGAATGCTCTCGAGGACATGTGTATCTTTTTCCATCCCTTTAGCCAGAGCTCTGGCATTGGCGAAATGGAGGAGGAACCTGCTATGCGATGGTTACTGTGAGCTACAGTTCCATAACTGAGTTGCTTCTGACCTGGGGCTAGTGGGAGATTGCTGTTTGATCACTGGCACGTTTCCTGGGCTTTTTTACCCCTCCTTTGGCTGTGCTGTGCCTTGGGTTCACAGTTTCCGATGGTATTCATCTGTAACCAGTACATCTTGAGCCGCTCAGATGTCTAGCCACATATTCTTCCAAAAGAAATTCTTAGTCCGTGATGACCTGATGCCATTCCTGTCTGTTCTTTCAGATTCGGGGTGACATTTAGATGATGGCATTGCTGTGATTGCAGACCATACGTTCTTAGACAGCTGAAGAATCTCGAGACAAATTTGTTAACAGTTTTCCTTTTGACGTTTATTGTTCACGTTTTGTTGTTAAGCTGCTCGTGACTAAATTCTGCTGAAGGCTTTCAACCAAGAAAACATGTCAGTGAGCTAGAAATGCTTGGTATCACAGATCTCCCCTTTGACGGAACAGTTTCACTTAAGGGAAACCAGTCAACTTTAAAGAATACGGCTTCATCTCCTTCTCACCCCTGTCTCCATGAAACATGCTTCCATAGGAACAAATTTGTTCCTTGGATGCTTCAAAAATTGCCTGAGCAAAGCACATTTCACCAAGCTGGATTTCAACTTGAGAGATGTCCAGATGTTAATGGCAGGGTTCCAAATACTAAATGTGCTGTTCTTTGGAAAGAAGCAAGTGGTTTTTGTTTTGTTTTGTTTCTTTAACAGTAAAAGGCCAGAGTAGATACCAGCAGGAAAATCTGAACAGAAGTCGATTTGGAGCCCTCAAAGTCTTCATGGAGAAACGGGGCTAATCTTTGGAAAAGGTGCTGGCCTCTCATGGTGATGTGCAGAAAATAGGCTTGGGATTTTAATCGACTGCAAATGACTGATTCCAGAAGGCACTGTGGTTGAAATCCAGTCACTTAATATGTTCCATTGTTGGGAGGGGAAATAAAACATCTTCGGAGGGTATCTGGTGCTACAGATTTTCAAGCCAATGAAAACCCCAAATCTGTGGCACTCTAACCTGTGGCATTTGTCCTCTAACAATGTAGCAGATGGAATTACTTCAGTTTCCTGTTGGATTATTCATATCGATAAAAAGTTATTCATTTTCCAGGAGAATAGAAACATATTCAGCAAAGGTTTATGATGAGCTCTGTAGAAAAGGGACTAGTGTGTGCCGGGGAGTTGTGGAAGATGGAAGGGTTAAACACGCATTCCTAGTGCGTGAAGATAGGCTGGGGTGGGCATGCAGTGAACTCTTGAATGTGTGCAAATAGATTCCCCCACACACACACTGAAAGTACTAGTGCTTTACAGAGAAAAACATACTGTGTGGCCATGCCTGGGATCTTGTTGCTCTCTGAAGGAGTGTTGCCATCTTAAAGTGCTGTTCGTAGTGTTGGAAAACATAGTTTAAAGACTGAGAAAGACATTCCTGTTTGGAAAGTGTTGAGAAGGAAGGAGAGTAGTGGGAGGGGAAAGGAGAGATTCTGAGACCCTCCTCAATGTGAGCACCAAGGCAGCCACACATTAAGGAAACAGCTGATTAAGAAAGGCAGAGAACTGGAATCCAGAGTCAAGCAATGATGGTCAGTAATGACGCTGGCAACTTGTGTAATCCACCAAGGAAAATGGAAGACGTTTTCTCTGAGACAGGTTGCTGCTTCAAGGGTATTTCTAACTTTGTATGTATGCCGCTAGGTGCTCATACCTCCGTGTGGTGTGGCTTCAGTGGTATAAGTGGGTATAAGCTCAGACTCCTAATGAACTGGCTCTCAGTTACGGTGAACTCTGGTCCTTCGTAACTGTATTCCTCTGTTCCGTTCACGACTAGACAGAAGACATAACGTATAAGTAATACGTATGCTGCTGTGAGTAACTGTTGGCTTGGTTTCACATTCTAATGTGTTCTGTTTCGGGAATTACTGAATCTGGTAGACAAGGGGAAGCAGAGGTTTCTCATTCCCTCTGTTTACTGGAGGGGTTGGCATCTGAAGAAAGAATCCTTGGGTAAGAGGAACTGGAAGTTGGGTGCACACAAATGAATTGTGGGATTGCAGTTTCCTCAGCCAGAAACTAAGGCGCATTAGAGGTCAAGTGAAAATAATGTCTTCCAGGCACTGTTCGAGAGGGTTCCAGCAGAGAAGGAAGGAGGGTGGCATGACAAAACATAAAACATTCAGCTAGTTAAATAGATGATATAATTCCAATAGAGTCATGATATCTGTTAGTTCTCTCATTTCTCTGTTAGGCTTATGTCTGGCACACCTGTCCATTGGAGAGAGTGGTGTGTTGAAGTCTCCTACTATTATTAGTGTGTGGGGTTTGATGTGCAATTTAAGCTTTAGTAGTGTTTCTTTTACATATGTGGGTGACCTTGTATTTGGGGCACAGATGTTCAAGATTGAGACTTTATCTTGATGGATTGTTCCTGTTATGAGTATAAAGTGTCCTTCTCCATCTCTTCTGATTGATGTTAGTTTGAAGTCTATTTTGTTAGATATTGGGATAGCTGTACTGCTTAGGTCCATTTGATTGGAAAATCTTTTCCCAACCCTTTACTCTGAGGTAATGTCTGTCTTTGAGGTTGAGGTGTGTTTCTTGTATAAAGCAGAAGGATGGATCCTGCTTTCCTGAACTGGCCTTTCCCTATAGTCAGACTGTTGAATATCTTAAATGTCACCATAGAACCTTCATCCAGCAACTGATGGAAACAGGGGCAGAGACCCGCCGCAGAGCACTGGGCTGAGCCCCCCAAATTCAGTTGAAGAGTGGGAGGAGTGAGAATATGAGCGAAGAGGTCAAGACTGTGATGGGTTCACCCATTGAATCAGTTTACCTGAGCTAATGGGAGCTCACCAACTCCAGCCGGACATGGAAAGAACCAGCATAGGACCAAATTAGACCCTCTGAATGTGGGTGACAGTTGTATGGCTGGACAGACTGAGGGGCCACTGGCAGTGACACCAGAATTTATCCCTACTGCTTATACTGGCTTTTTGGAACCTATTCTCTTTGGGTGAATACCTTGCTCAGCCTAGATATAATAGGGAGGGCCTTGGACCTTCCCCAAAGCAGTGTGCCTTACACTCTCTGAGGAGTGGATAGGGGGCTGAAATAGGGGGTAGGTGGAGGGGATAGGAGGAGGGGAGGGAATGGGAACTGGGATTGGTATGTAAAATGAAAAATGATGACTTGTTTTTTAAAAAAATAATTAAAGATGTTATAAAAACTGATCTCATCATAGAGAAAGGAGAAAGAAGTTGCTGAGTAAGGAATCTTACACTGTTTCTTGAATCTTTCTAGAATGTATACTTCAAAGATTTCTTTGTCTCTGCTCTCTCTCTCTCTCTCTTTCTCTCTCTCTCTCTCTCTCTCTCTCTCTCTCTCTCTCTCACACACACACACACACACACACACACACAAAATTATCATTTGTTAATTAAAATATAAATTTGCAAATTTTAAAACCTGATCAAATTCCCCAATTTCATAGTAGGAGTCACTAAAATCCTAATGTAACTATTCTCAGAAGACAGCAGAAGCAGAAGAGGCATGTAAGCGGGGCCAGTTTAGACATCATCCTTGACATACGCCGCTGTGTGGTGGCTCTGCTGCTGATGTTTGGTGGCCTCTGGACAGGGGTTGTTTGCCCAGGTCCCTGTAGAATTAGCAGCTCGCTCTCAGAAACTGCAGGTAGACCCACAGAGGAGAGTCTTTGCAAGTTTTCACTTTCAAATATTTAGGGAGATATTAAAAATTCATTAAAGACCCTTTATTACTTTAGTCAAAAATGACTTTGCAGTTCATGTAGGTACTGGGTTGTTTTAATTTTGTATTTTATGCATATTTAAATCTGTATGAGTCAAAAATTTCAACTGGAAATGTATCACTTAAATAGCAAGATGCATTTCTACAGCAGAGAAAGCAAGACTTGAGTCTGCCGTCCCAAGGGAACTGAGCACAGGCATGAATTTCAGATATCTTTTTATTACTGTTAGTTTTTATTCATTAACTCACTTTTTGGTATCAAATCCTACAACATTAACATTTGCATTTATTAATTCTCAGAGCTGTTATGTCATTCCTCAAATCTTCTTGTGTGTCAAACACAACTCTCCCTGGCAGCTACTGAGCTATAGGTTTTGTTTTCTTTTTGGGGGGGATTTCAGATGAATGGATTATCAGTCACATTAAAGACTGGCTTTTTTCTCATCACACTGCACTGGAAACATTCATATTGTGTGTGGTGATAATTTATTTCCTTTTATGCTGCTGCATAATATTTCACAGGAGGAATCTAATGTAGTGCATTGGGAAAACCGTGAAGTATTTTTAGTTGTTGATGGTCAGAAATTGAGATATTCCATGCACTCATGTACAGTATTTTTAAAAATAGATAGTGCTTTCTATTTCTACAGAATAACCATGTAGGCTTGCCTGCTGGGTCATGGGAAAAGTGTATGGCTAATGTTGAAAGAAAGCTGTCAACCCCTTTTCTGTGATGGTCGCCTTTTGGCTATTTTGCGCCTCTCGGCTCTAGATGTCTGCAGGTGTTCTCTGTGTGTTTTGAGTGGTTCTGGTAGATGAGTGGTCACAGCTGTGAGAACTTGTTAGTGTATTTTCTTCATGGCAGACCTTTCTACGTGCACCTTGAGTAAAGGATCTACTGAAATATTTTGCTCATTTTTTTTTAAAAAAAAAGCCTAGCTTCATTGTTATTGAGTTTTGTGGTTCTCCAAATTCTTAGATATGGATCCTTTGTTGTAATTAATGTCCCGAATTTTTTTTATGAAATCCAGTTTGACAAGTTTTTCCTTGTTATGGTTTGGCTTTCAGTATCATATCTAAAACCTCTTTGCCTGATCCAAGGTCATTTCCTTCGAAAGCTTTTGTAGTTTTATGTTTTACACTGATATCAATTTGAGTTAGTTTATTTTGGAGACAGAGTTTTGCCATGTAGCCCAGGCTGGACTTGAACCCCCAGTTCTCCTGCCTCAGCCTCCCACACACTAGGATTGCTGGTGTTTACTGTCACAGCTGGCAAGCTAATTTGGGGATATGACTTAAGATACCAGTTGAGTTTTGCATGTGGAGTTCTAACTGCACTAGCACCATTGTGGGAAAGTTTGGCCTTTCTTCCTGAAGTTGCCTTAATACCTCTGTCAGAACTCAGATGAATGTTTCTGGACTCCGTGCTTACCCATTGATCTAGGTTTCTACCAATGCTACACTGTCTTAAATTAGGTCATGTGTCCTTTAACTAAAATAACAACAACAACAACAACAATAATAATAATTTTTTTCAATTGTTTTGTCTTTCTGTGACATCTGTACTGGCTTACCTGTACCTTCTAAAGAATCCCTCTGGGATTTTAACTGCTATCACGTTAAATCCACAGGTCAGTTTGAGGGGACCTGGTGCCTTAGTCGCGGTAAGTCCTGCAGTCTGTGAACATGATGGGTCTGTCAGTGAGCATTTTTTATTTCCTAAAATAAAATGCTTATAAAGGGGTGATATGAGGGCTTCTTTCTTCCTTCTCATTTTTCACTGTGGCAGGGTTACTAAGGAAGCCAAACATTTCTTGCCCAGAACCCTGGTGACCTTGTGTACAACTTCCATTGATCAGGGCAGCTCCCCATAAGACATAACTGCTCCGCTTTTCCTATTTCCCTCCTCCTCCTTTCCAGCTGCGGACTCTGTTTTGTGAGAGGCAGGCAAAATCTAATTTGTAACGGCTAAGAACTAGCTGTCCGCTTAAACAATAGAAAACTGAGTCACAAATTCTGTCTTCATAAAACTCCTCCATACTTTGGAAAATGACTCATTTTTAGGCAGCGTCTGCTGTTGCTGCTTGCCAGGAAGTGATCTAACTCGGATAAGGTTGATGATTTGTCGAAGTATCTCAGCCCCTGTAGAGAAGGCATTCGGAGCTGGCAGCCGCCGTGTGCTCATGTGTATGCCAGGCTTATCAGTCCATCGGCACACGTCACGTGGAGCGTTTGGGAATGTTCTAGTTCGGTTGTTCTCAAATGTTAGCTGCCTCAAAAATCACCTGGAGAGCTAATGAAACACGAGCTGCCATGGACTATTCCCAGAACTTTTGGTTCCTCAGATCCAGGGTGGTCTGAAGCTGTATTTCCAGCACTTCAAAGGGGCTGCTTGTTGGAAACTTCCTGAAGACCCCTTCTTACAGTTTGTCTGTTTATGTCACAAGTAAGAATCAATAATCTTAGAGACTTGCCAGTAAAACCATCCTTGCAGGTAAGAAGTTGGGGTGGATTAGTTTTTAGGTCCCCACATGGAAGCAAGAACTCCAGGGAGTCCACCCATCATCCAAGCAGAGGGGAAAAAGGAAAGTTGGGTCACGTTGCCTTCTGCAGTCTCCTCTCATATAACTGGAATGGAACGGGTCCTTGGAAATTCAATTGCTTATTATTCATAGAAAACTGAGCCTTTTTTCACTCAAGAAGGCCCAAGATGCTTGAGTTTCTTTAATGTTTGTATGCTGAATTTTATAGCATGAAAGCAGACACAGCCTTGATGCAGGAAGCATTCAGCACTCGAAAGGGATCTGCAATAGGACTGTGTATGACTCCTTCTAAAATGCTTACTTCTGACCGAGGATGGCCAAGTAGGTAAAGGTGCCTTCTGATTAACCTGCTAGCTCGAGTTTGACCTTGGTAACCCACAAGGTCAAAGGAGAGAAGTGACTTCTCCAAGTTGTCCTCTGACCTCTACCTGTGTGCCATGGCACATGTGAGGGGAGACGTGTGTGTGTGTGTAGGTGTCTGTGGAGGCCAGAAGAGGGTGTCCGAATCCCTATAGCTAGAGTTACAGGCAGCTGTGAACTGCCTGAAACAGGTGCTGGGAACGAAACTCGGGTTTTCTGAAAGAACAACAAGTATTCTTCACTGCTAAACCATCTCTCTAGCCTTTAATAAATCAATTTTTTAAATGTAACAAAATAAAAATCTTACCACTGACTGACAGATTTATGCCTGTGTCTCGAAGGAGCAGAATAGCAGGATCGAGTGGCAAGGTGCATTGTTAGTCAAGTCATCTGCGTTCTGTGTGCTGTGGACTCTCAGGGGCAGGTTCAGAAGATTCAGTTAGGTTATTGGTAAATTTGCTTACCCTGAAGCATAGTAATTTGGGAATAGATGATCATTTTAAGTTGTCTCTATGTCTGTGTGTCTCTCTGCTGTCTATCACATGAATGATGTCTCTTGTCTACCATTTGTCCTTAGGGCAAAGGTGGAGGAAGCAATTAGCATGGCCTTCCTTCTTTTTTTGGGGGGGAGGGTGGGCAGGCTTTCTCTGTGTAACCACCCTGGCTATCCTGAACTCACTCTGTAGACCAGTTTGGCCTGGAACTCACAGAGATCCTCCTGTCTCTGCCTCCCGAGTGCTGCAGCACCACCACCTGGCTTTCTTCCATCTCCGTTTCACAACAGTATGTCTGTGGCCCAAGTTCTGTGCTCAGTTCCTTGGCGTTCTTGCTGCCCAGGCTGAAACAGGGGTTGTGTGTGCCTTCAGTATAGCTGCCTCACTTTTCTCTGCAAATGTGGAATGGCCTAGGATGACAGCCTAGGAGCTGGGGATGGAGCATGTCGCAAGTGTAGTCAGCGAGGCAAGATTCTTTTCTTATTTTTTTTTGATTGATTATTTTTTATTTTAAATTTTTTACTCATTTCACATACCAACCACAGTCCCTCCTTCCTCTTCTCCTTTCCTTCTCCCACTCCCCCCCCAACCCATCTCCCATATCCACTCCTCAGGAAGGGCAGGGCCTCTCATGGGGAGTCAACAAAGCCTGGCACATTAGGTTGAGGAAGGACCAAACCCCCTTCCCCTTGCATCAAGGCTGAGCAAAGCATCCACCATAGGGAATGGGCTCCAACAAGCCAGCTCATGCAGCAGGGGCGGGTCCTAGTTCCACTGCCAGGGGTCCCACAAACAGACCAGTTACACAACTGCCACCCACATATAGAGGGCCTAGTTCTGTCCCATGCAGGCTGTTGGTCTAGAGTCCATGAACTCTCACGAACTTGGGTCAGCTGTCTCTGTGGGTTTCCCCGTCGTGATCTTGACCTCCCACCCCTTGCTCATATAATCCCTTCTTCCTCTCTTCTACTGGACTCCCAGAGCTAGGTCTGGTGCTTGACTGTGGATCTTGGCATCTGCTTCCATTGATGAAGGTTCCATGATGACAGTTAGGCTAGTTCCCAATCTGATTATAGAGGAAGGCCAGTTCAGGGACCCTCTTCCAGTATTGCTAGGAATCTTAGCTGGGGTCATCCTTGTGGATTCCTGAGAATTTGCCTAGCACCAGGTTTCTCCCTAACCTCGTAATCGCTCCCTCTATCAAGATAACCCTTTAGTTGCTCTCCCTCTCTGCTCCTCCCCCAACTTGACCATCCTATTCCCTCATGTTCTCATCCCCTCCTCTCTACCATTCCCCTGCCCCCAGTTTATCCAGGAGATCTTCCTGAGGTGATCCATGTGCCCCTCTGGGATCCTCCTTGTTCCCTAGCTTCTCTGGAACTGTGGGTTGTAGGGGAACTGGTCATCCTTTGCTTTACATCCAGTATCCACTTATGACTGAGCGCACACCTTGTTTGGTTTCCCAGGTCTGGGTTACCTCACTCAGGATGACTTTTTCTGGTTCCGTCCATTTGCCTGAAAATTTCATGATGTCATTTTTTTTACAGCTGAGTAACACTCCACTGTGTAAATGTGCCACATTTTCTTTATCAATTTTATTCAATTGAGAAGTATCTGGGTTGTTTCCAGGTTCTAGCTATTATGAATTATGCTGTTATGAACATAGCTGTCCCTATAGTGTGATTGAAGATTCTTTGTGTATATGCCCAAGGGTGGGCATATGCTGGGTCTTGTGGTATATTGATCCCCAATTTCCTGAGAAACTGCCATACTGATTGCTGTACAAGTTTGCACTCCCACCAGCAGTGGAGGAGTGTTCCCCTTACTCCATATCTTCTCCAACATGGGCT
This sequence comes from Microtus pennsylvanicus, assembly GCF_037038515.1. NCBI lineage: Eukaryota > Metazoa > Chordata > Mammalia > Rodentia > Cricetidae > Microtus > Microtus pennsylvanicus. Next base: position 54,916,805 of record NC_134584.1, read on the forward strand.
GTCATCAGTGTTTTTGATCTTCACCATTCTGACAGCTGCAAGATGGTATCTCAGTGTCGTTTTTATTTCCATTTCCCTGATGACTAAGGGTATTGAGCAATTTCTTAAATGTCTTTTGGCCATTTGAGACTCTTCTGTTGAGAAGTCTCTGTTTAGCTCTGTATCCCATTTTTAATCAGATTGTTTGGTATTTTGATGTGTAGTTTCTTGAGTTCCTTATATATTTTGGAGATTGAACATGGGGTTGGTGAAGATCTTTTCCCATTCTGTAGGCTGTTGGTTTGTCTTATTGACTGTGTCCTTTGCCTTACAGAAGCTTTTCAGTTTCAGGAGGTCCATTTATTGATTCTTGCTCTTAGTGTCTGTGCTACTGGTGTTATATTTAGGAAGTGGTCTCCTGTGCCAATGCATTCAAGACTACTTCCCACTTCCTCTTCTATCAGATTCAGTGTAACTAGGTTTATGTTGAGGTCTTTGCTCCACTTGTCTTGAAGCCAGACCCATCCCCAGAAAGTTTCTAAGCTCTTTCTGCCCATCAGCTATGCAGAGATGTCAATCTTGCATCCTGAATTGGATGAGGAATTGCCCGGGTCCATTCTGAAGCACACTCTTCTAAAGAACTTTGAAGAGAAGAGATTCTATGCATAAATAGTGAAGAGTCCCTGACTCTTCGTCATATTTCTTTGAATTGGGCTCAATTGAGATGACTAACAGAAAGCAATGGTGGGGACCAGAGGAACCTTCAGGATCTTCCAGACTTAGGACATCCTGGGGTTGGTTTGTTTGTTTGTTTAGAAAGATAGGATTAGACAGGTCCCGAGTGCCCTTTGCCCTATGACATTTTACCTGCAAAAAATCAGTAAGTTTTAAACTCAGGTCAGAATGCCTACAGGATCTGATCTCTTTAGGAGTCTGTGAATATAGAAATGTACTTTCAGATAAGTGTACATCTCTTGGAGTCACTCACTCCAAGTAAAACATAGAACATTCCACCTTCAAATTCATTTTTCTTGAAAAAAAAATGCTCAAAAGGCCTTTAAGCCTTTTAGATTAAATGTTGTCCCTTACCTAGCAGCCTGGCTTCTAATCTGTGCCTGATGTACGATAACCTGCTTAGCTGCATTTGACCATCCGGAGATGACTGTGGTTGGGCAGTTTGGTTCAAAGCCCGCTAAGGAAGTTTTACCTAGCTAGGATCTTTGGGAAGGCCTCTGTGGCTGTAATTCTCCCAAGGCACTGTATTCGGAAAATCAGCTAATACCAACCAAATGACGCACAAGCTGAAACTTTGTGATTGTGGGAAAACATAATCAGAAGTGGTGTTGATTGGTCAAGCTACATGTCTGGGCATAATGGGGTACATGATTTCTCACTTCGCTTTTAATATAAATCCACAAAGAATTTCTTTGTTAAAAATCAGAACACAGCGTTGAACAAGCCCAGGGAACAAATGATATCATGGTTTATTTGAATCAACCAAGAAATATTCTTATGTTAAAGAAATTCTTTAACCTTCTAACCATGGCATTCCATTCTTGAGTGGATTGAATGAGGGATTCATTTGCAAAGAAAGTGAGTATAAATAGCCTCATTAAAGATTGAGGGATGGTTTTATAATGTAGCACTCATTATTTCAAATGTGAAATATGTTTTTCATTTTTGCTAATCTCGCCTGTGTTTATGGTAACATCAAGACAGTACCCCCTGGGATTTCACCAGAACCTATCCCAGATGCATGCCTTGGGCCAGTCCCCACTGTGAGAAAGCATCCCCTTCCTCTCTCTTCTTTCCATGGGGGTGACCAACGCCTATGCATTATGCATCTGGCGCTGGGGTCTTGTGTAAGCGCTCCAGTAGGGCTGTGTAACGCCGCTGCAAGTCTGGATCTGTGGGGGACCTGGGGTAGGGACTGTGTCTTGGCATTTTCCGATGGAAAAGGAATGGTTACCTGATATTCACTGACGTTTGGTTGAAGCTTGATATCCCTTTCTGGGTTAATTTACTGTTGGTTTTATGACACTGTGCTTTTTCGTTCATGCCATTGTTTGCTGATGGAAATTGTTTCATGCTGGCAGGCAGTTTCTTCAGTGATTCTTGGGTTTCTGAGAAATGGAGTACCCACTATCCTTTTGTGTCAGCAAAATGATAAGTTGAATAACTTTCCCTCATACTTAAAACTGACCCAGAGCTTAAGATCTGGAGGCCTGTAGATTTATAAACACTGTTTAATAGGAGACAGGCCATTTGTTGATTTACTGCTTGAATCTTCAGGGACTTAAAATTTCTGTGCGGGAATATTTTAATGTAGTTTGAAGATGAGAGACAGAATGGAAAACATTACAAAGCAGCTTGGTGAGGAGATGGAAAAGGATGTGGGGTTTGGAGGTAGGACAGGAGTTCGTATCATTCCTGTGTAGCCAATAGGCAGAAAAGTCTATGGAACTCCTTTGAAAAAAGGTTTTTCTGTATATAGAATAATGCAGGCATGATGGTGCCTGCCTGTAATCCCTGTACTCAGGAGTCTGAAGTAGGAGGATCCAGTGTTAAAATTTAGCTTGGATTTAAAGAATAAAAGAAATAATAAATATGTAAATAAGATCAATGGAATGACAGTGAGCCCAAGATGTTGAAAAATCTCCTCAGACTAAGGAAGCAAAAATCAGATGTTAGTGGACATTCCTAAAACTGGCTATTGGGGAATCTTATCAGTGCTATTATTTTCAATAATGATGAGCATCAATATTTTTTAAAATTATCCCTAACTATAAAGTGATACAAAATATAATTAATTAGTCTATTGCTGACAAAATCATAGGCATTCATAAATTTTATACTGTGTTCAGTTGCCTACATTAATAATTGAGTAAAATGCTATATTTTAGCTAAAGTTAATGAAAAGTGATAAAACATAATTGCTTTCCTATCCTAGTTTGTGACTAAGAGCCCATGAATTTGGGATTAAAACCCCCTGAGTTAGAGGAACTTAGTTAAAATATTAACTTGGCCTTGTATTGGTTATATGACATTGGATGAATTAAGGTCTTAAAAAATACCTTTACCATCAAAAAAGGGCAGGGAGTGCTAGGGAGATGGCTAAATTGTTAAAGCCTGAGAGTCCAGTTCCAAGTACCCATGTTGGGCAGCTTACAACTCGTTGTAACTCCATTTTCAGGGCATCTCCTAGCTCTAGTTTTTGGGGCATATACCCACACAGACATACATGTAATTAAAAATAAAGCAAATATTAAAAGAAAATCCCCATCTGTTCCATTGCCCTATTACCAGGATTGTTGGAAGACCATGGAATGTCATGCCTAGCTGGACTCCTGTGAAGACAATTACTTGGGGACACATGGATCCTCTAACTGGCGTTCTTTTAGTGTTTGCTGTATCTGGGGAGAGGTGGGGACACAGATGTTTAGGACCAGAGCCCAAATCTCCTCTTACCTCAACCTGTCTTAAGAGTTGTTGAACCTTTAGGAATGGAACAGATGGAGCTAAGGTGGGAAGAGAAAACACTGGGAAACATGCAGGCAGGAATTTATTAATCTCTCCTCGTCAATCCAAAGTCTTTTTTGTCTTAGTTAGGTTTTCTATTGCTGTGAAGAGACACCATAACCAAGGAAAACATTTATTTGGGGCTGACTTACAGTTCAGAGATTTAGTCTGTTATCATCACAGCAGGAAGCATGGCAGCATCCGGGCAGACGGAACTGAGTTCTTACATCTAGACCCACAGGCAACAGGAAGTGAGCATGGCTTGAGCATATATGAGACCTCAAAGCCCACCCCCACAGTGATACACTTCCTCTAACAAGACCATACCTATTACAACAAAGCCCATACCTCCTGATAGTGCCACTCTCCATGAGCTAATGGGGGCCAATTACATTCTAACTAGCACACTTTTCTTACAAAGAAATAACCTTTTGCTCAACATGAAGGTTTTGGGAGTAACTGGAAATGGCATTGCCACCCAAACTCTTGGGCACAAGCTTTTATTTTGTTGTTTCATTTGAAGAGTGGGTCCCCTGAGAGCTGATTGACTGCAGGATGGGTTTGGGCTGTTCCTTGAAGGGAAAGGACCACCACCTTCTCTGATTACTACACATGGAAGAACCCACCAAAGCCTGGCTAGTACATAACTGTGGCCCAGATTTATGGCTTGACTTTGCAGTAAGCTCTGAAGAATGGATACCTTGGTTCTGCTTGAGTATTTCTTTAGGCAGTCATACCTATGCAAGACTGTCTTTCTTTCCCGACTGGCCACTGAACAGTGTGGGCTCAGAGCTGGGCAAGCTTTCCTTCATCTTTGAATTTAAAAGCAGTCTGCTGTAAGTAATCTACCTCATCAGAGTGGGTGTGAAGTCAGCGAAGCAATGGAGTCTCAGGATCTCCTTGTCCCTTGGGGTCAGGGCTAACACTTCATTTAGCGTCTCCTTTTCATCGAAACCATGTTTGTCGTCTCGCTTATTTCGCAGTGTCTAGCCAAGTTAGTGATGTTTATGAAAACAACCTGGCAGACACTCAAGCCAGATAAGAAAGGAGAACATCGGCTTTGTAGAAGGAAGCTGTGCAGGGGAACAGATGGACTCAGTGTCTAAACATGGAACAGGTGTGTACTAGTTTCTGTCTCCTGAGGTCTGCTCGCATCAGGAGCTACTTGGGGACCTGAAGGGCTTCCCCATCCCTCCCAAGCACCCCTGAAAAAAGACTTTCCGCTGTTCTTGGATACTTTTTAATTCAGAAGTAGATGGAATAAAACCGAGATTGCTAGTCATTCCCTGGAATGGATGGCAAGAGAAATGGGAGCTGCAGTTTACAGTTCCCAGATATGCTGATCTTCAGCATAAAAGGATTTATTGAGCCACCGAGGTGAGGTATATAATAGTGATACTGTGGTCTGGGGACATAGGTAGGACTGCCTTTGCCCTCTTTGCCATCATTGTGGTTGTCTTCTGAGGCTTTACACTTGGGTGACTGTGGAGAGTGTTAGCAATGTAAGCAAGGGAAGAGAAGACATGGCTTCTCTGTGTTTCTTGGCTGTTTCAAGTTGGTTTGCCCTTTCTTTCACTAGTCTATGCTTCTGAGTACCTTAGCTCGATCATCTATTAACTGGCCAACTAATGTCTTTGTTTCATGGTTTTCTTCCTTCTAACCCAAACTGTCCAAGCAAAAGAAAGATCGAATATTCTTCATGTTGTATGATGATGTCATCTTTTGTTTATGTTATTTATTTTACCGTTTTGAATTTTGGTTTCTCTGTGTCATTCTGGCTGTCCTGGAACTCAGAAATCTGCTTGTCTCTGCTTCCTGAGTGCAGGAATTAAAGGCTTGGTCTTGTTTAAAAATTTCCCATTTGCTTCTCAACTTGTCTGGCCATCTTGATCTGATGTGATATGTCTTCATATCTTAACCTACCTGGTCCTTTGCTTCCAAATCATTAACCTTTGACTCCATTAAGACATTTTGCTCTGTTTTGGCAGTAGTGGGGGTGCATGTGAGGCAAGTGTTCTGTTTTCATTTTGAGACAGGGTTTCACAGACTATCGAGGCTGGTCTCAATCTTACAAACTTCCTGCTGCAGCCTTCAAAGCAGCTGGGAATAGTGGACTACACCACCAGGTCTGACTCAAGGTCATTTTTTTTCCATTTTCAGGTCCCCCTCATGGCTTTATGTCCTCTCATTTGTGACGTTTTCTTCTTGGCCAACATCTATATCTATTCTAGGCCCAGACTGCCTCCCTGCCACACTGCTTCTTCCGCTCTCTCCTCCACAGCTTGGTCGTATTTTATGCTTGTATTGATCTTCGATCATTTCACACGACTTGTTTCTTCAGGAGGCTAATTGCCTTAATAGATTATAATTGTGTTCTGTATAGATTGTAATATATTGTAATGTAAAACGTCAGCACACAATAAATGTTCAATAAACAGGTAGTCCTGATATCTGCATCAGCCAGTCGGAGGACCCTTTCCCTGCTGACAGGCTTCCAGAAGGTGAGTCCAGGGTCATTGCTGGCTACAGTGGTTTGTTTTAATGAGCTCTGAAGCCTAGAATGTGTCACTTGGACTAAAGGATACCATGTCAAGCTCGTACCTTTTAGTTTTGTGTCTTCCTCATAAATTACCTCTTAAGAACTGAAGGGTGTTCTATAAACCTAGGGATAAAATACGGTTGGTGGCATTCCGAAGTCCAGATTTAGTTTGTTTGAGAAGCAAGAGGAAAGTCCAAACAAATAAACAAAACACAATCAAGGCATTGGGCATGGGGCCTGGAGAGTTGCAGCACTTTAGAGTGCTTGTTGCTCTAGAAGAGTGCGTGGGTTCTATTCCCAGCCCTCCATAGTTCACATAACTATCTGTAACTCTTCTCACCGCCTTGGGCATGAGATATACATATACTTATTGCAGGTATACAATCATATATGTAAAATAAAATAAATAAATATTTTAAAAAGGCCTTGAGGGACTAGAGAGATAGCTCACTGGGTAAGAGCACTGATTACTCTTTCAGAGGATCTGGGTTCGATTCCTGATAGCTGTATGGCAGCTCACAACTGTCTGTAACTCCAGTTCTAGGGGATCTGCTGTTCTCTTCTGGTCTCCACAGGTACTAGGCATGCAAGCAGTGTTCAGACATACATGCAGGCAAAACGCTCTTACACAAAATATAACACATTTTTTTAGTAAGTCGTTGCCTGGAGGAAAGCTTTGGCACTGGTGTTGGCTAAGATTTAACCAGCAGTAGGGGACTAATGGAGTGTATGATTCAGGCAGAGATTAACAAGGTGAAGAGAATGAGTAGGAGCAGGACAGTCTTTTCTAAGGCATGGGTATAATGTTGAAAGATGTTTGGGGGGTTGGAATGCTGAGAGAAAAGGATGAGTGCTATCAGATTTTTTTGTTTTTTGTGAAGTTGGCTTGATTAATGACTTTGCGTACAAATCAGGGACATTATGAATTAGTTATCTTTAAGTTCACTAAGTTATCTTTAAGTTCAGAAGCTCATTGTTAGGAATAATACATACATAGGAGAGATATTTCTATTTGTATTTGGCAATTTCATGCATATGTATGATGCATTCTGTTTCCCCTCCTCCCCACCATTTCTCTCTCATCTCTATCCACCACTCCTCCTCCCTACCTGTCCCTTTCCCAGACTTGTGAGTTTCATTTTTGTTATGTGCCCCATTTCGTTTGACCAGGGTTGTCTGTGTAAGCATTAGCATGGGACTATCCACTGCAGATTGGTGGAGTACCAGCCGGGAGGTACACAATGGAAGGGAAGGCACCACCAACTTTTCCCTGACTCCATCCACAGGGAGTGGTTCAGCCATGAAGGGTAGGGCCCTTGGAGTCCTTCCTCCACTCTTAGCCAGCCATCGATGGGACCATCCTTGTACAGAGCCGGTCCAGTCAGCTGTAGTTGCTGGGAGTTTGTAATAGCAATGGCTGTGTGTTGTACAGAAGATGCATTTAGCAGCTTTTGGTCCTATCTTCCAGCTTTTACACTCTTTCAGATCCTTCTTTGGCATGTTCCCAAGCCTTGGAATATGGGTATAAATGTCTTGTTTAAGGCTGTGCACTGGGCAGTTCCCTATGCTCAGCATCTTGTTATTTCATGTTGTCATTGTTGCATTTTTATGTCTTTCTAAACATTTACTATGTGTTTATATTTGTAAAGCATCCATAAAGTCTGCTTCTTAGCATAAACCAGATGAGTTGTAATGAAAATCTGATGTGAAAGTCCCTTCTGTGTGCTGTGATTGCCATTAATGAATAAAGAAACTGCTTTGGATCTGTAGCAAGGCAGAACTTAGGTAGCCAGGGAAAGCTAGGCTGAATGTTGGGAGAAAGAAGGGAGTCAGAGAGACGCCATGGAGCTACTGCCAGAGATAGATATCCTGAAACTTTGCTGGTAGGCCACGACCTCGTGGTGATGCACAGATTAATAGAGATGGGTTAAATTAAGATGTAAGAGTTAGCCAATAAGAAACTAGAGCTAATGGGCTAAGCAGTGATTTAATTAATACAGTTTCTGTGTGATTATTTCAGTTCTGGGTGGCGGGGGGGGGGAGCGTCTCTCTTCCAACAAAAATCACCCCGTATCTACACTGTATATCTCGGGGAACATGGGTCAGCATCTTTCTTCTGTCATAGTTTCCTGGGAAGGGAGGTGGAAGGGTGACAAAAAGGAACTGGAAAATCTTCTCATAGCTTAGTTGTGCTGAGTGGCCTACTGTCAAAGACTGGATCAAAGTTTACTGCAGACTCTCTAAAGGACTTCTCTGGGGTCTGCAAAGATTCCTAGTCCTCTCCTCCTTTTCAGCCCATGGAGTACAGTAGTCTGCCTCCAGTTCTGCCTCCTGAGGTCACCCAACCCTAAAGACCTGGCCCTAACACTACCCCTGTACCAGCTCATCCTTTTCTGTGTGGCACAGGGAACGTCAATCCACCTACCCAAGCAGCTGCCCCTTTCCATCACTCCTTGGCTGCCAAGACAGCTTGCTCCCCATCCTCTTACATTCTAGAATTCCAGGGAAGTCCAGCACTAGCTCTGTGTCTCTATAGGTGGAGAACTCAACTGGAAGTACTGACTGATCCAGTTAAAACTCCCTCTATGTGATAAGACACTGATGTCTCCATTCGCTGTCCCTCCGCTCTTTTTCTGGGCCTCCACTCTTCCTTCAGGAAGGGGGCTAAAGCCTCCAGTCCTCTCACTTCAGCATGCTTGCTAGAGAAGGTTGTTTGATAACCCTGGCATCTAGGTCACTAGAATTTTGTGGTGTCCCCAAAGCTTTCAGTATAGCCCCTGGAAACCTATGTGTGAGTTTTTCTTTACACTTTAGAAACTTACAAGTAAGATTCTTGGATCATAGAGATCATAAAGTTGAAAGTCTTGCCCAGGTCCACTTTGTGGAAAGCTAACACTTTGTGCTGTGGCAACTAGAACAAAAGGAACCCAAGAGTGGTGGGCGGGCATATGGCGGAAATGAGGTGGACTTCTCAACCCAGAGTGCCCCTCCCAGGAATGGACATACAGAAACTCTTACATTTCAATAAAGCCAGAAATGAAATCTTGTGTGTCAGGTGGGCATCTGTACCTCATGAGAGGACAGTTGCAAGAAGTATTACCAGTATTTATTTTTTTTCTGAACAACAAAAGATTTCACTTTTTTTTGTCTCAGTCTTTTATCTCCCTACAACGAGCACATGTGAGTTGTCATTTTCCTTTTTTTTTTTCCTTCCTTCCTTCCTTCCTTCCTTCCTTCCTTCCTTCCTTCCTTTCTTTCTTTCTTTCTTTCTTTCTTTCTTTCTTTCTTTCTTTCTATTTTCTGGAGACAGGGTTTCTCTGTAGCTTTGGGGCCTGTCCTGGAACTAGCTCTTGTAGGCCAGGCTGGCCTCGAACTCACAGTTTTCCCCATTCTTGCCCTGGGTTTCCTGGGTAGCCTGGGCTATGTTCTCATGGCTGGGAAGGCAGCACAAATCCTGATGGACCTGAGAACAGAACTGTGACCCTTGAAGACACTCTTGCATTTCAGAGTGAGTGGGGCTGATGTTAAATAGGATCCAGGAGTTTTGTCTGATTTTGTCTAAATCTTTGGTGTTAGATTAAAATATATATTTTTCAGATAGAGCTGATCAGACTTACAAAGGATAGATGCATGACTTGTGCTAGAAGTTGGAAGAGGCCCCTGAGATGGGAAGGCTGAGCCTAATGTCAAAGTTGGTAGGAATCATAGATGGACTTTGAAATGATTATTTATACTGAGCTTTTTTTGAGGTAATAGTATAACTACATCATTACTCCCTTCCTTCTCCTCCTTTCGGCACCCCCCCCCCCCATGTAATCTTCTTCTTGTTCTCTTTTAATTCATGGCCTCTGTTTTTTTTTTTTTACTTGTGGTTGCTATTAGTGGTGATGGTGGTGGTTTGTACGTGTGTGTGTTCCTAAATATATAAATACAACCCGCTTAATCTGTGTAGTGTTACTTGCTTGTATATGTTTTCAGGACTGCCAGTTGGGTATTGTATAACCAATCAGTGTGCCCTATCCTGGGAAAGACTATTTCCTGCTCTCAACTTTAGTTGCTTGTAATTCTTTGTGTAGTGTTGAGTCCTCCTGAGTGTTCCCACCCCCACATTACCATATCTATTAGTGCCAATCTTGTTCTGGTCATGTTTAGGCAGCCATGTTGGTGAGACTTTGTGGGTGTAGCTTCTCTGCCATTCGTAGGAGACACAGTCTCACAAGAAACTTCCTGGTCCTCTGGCTCTTACAATCTTCCCAAGCTCTCTTTTGCAGTGATCCCTGAGTCTTACGTGCAGGAGTTTTGTTGTTGATGTATCATTTGGGACAGAGTGTAAATGATCAATTGTGGCTTTCTGTAACTATCTCCATCTTTTGCAAAGAGAAGTTTCCTTGATGAGGGGTGAGAACTACGCTTATCTGTGTGTTTAAGGACAAATATCTAGAATGTAGTTAGGTATTATGTTGGCTTAGTAAAGTGGTAGCTGTAGGTTCTCCTCCAAGATCCATGTCTTCACTATCACTGGGTATGATTCCAGTACCAGGCATGATTTCCTGTAGGCATCATTAGGGAGGTCCACGAGAACCCAGAATAAAGATAACAAGTATTTATTTATTTGAGGAAAAACTCACAATAAAGGTAGAGAGCTGCAGTCCTCTGTGTGTGCTGGAAGCTGTGAGCCAAACTCCAACCAACAACCAAGAGAGAGCAAACACAGCCTGTCTGTGCTTATTATAGTACCTCAGACCGTGCCCTAATGGGCTGATACCCAAGAGGCTATTGGCTGAATGAATTCCCATAACACCTCCCCCTTTTGCCTAAATATGATGGTTTTAAACCTAATACAAAACTATATACAATAAGAACAAATTTCAAATATTGTCCAGGAAAAAGAAAAGGAAAAAACATACACAAAAATAGAACTACAACCAACATGAACAACATCAAGCAAGAAACACATGCTAAATGTCCAGTCTAAAGTAATTAGCAAATGACAGAGATTATTTCAATAGCTGACCTATCCTGAGGAGTCTAAGTCTTATACTAAAATGTGCTAGCTAAGTTATGAAAATAGCTGTGACTATCTAGTCTTCAACCCCATTAAAGACATGACAAGGAAAATAAAATTACCCGAGTAAGCAGGAAATGCAAGCAAGCAACTTCCAAAAGCTACAAGAAATGACAGAGAGCACTGGCCACCTAGGAAGTCACCCAAAGTCTTATTTGCAACATTGGGACAACCAAGTTTGACTAAGGCCTAGAGTATCTGACAAACCGTTTTTGGAGGAAGGAAAATTTAAAAGACTATCCTACTGTCCTGGCAATGTTTGGCAGTCAATTTTTGCTTGTCCATGTTTATTGCCAGTAGTCAAAGCTAGGGTGTTCTCTACCTAGAGTCCAGTTTTGCCAAGAAGAAAATTAGATCTGAGTAGAGTGTCTTGGCTCCCATCTACCATTTCCCTCTCGCTGAGTGGCTCTTAAGTCCAGTTAGAAAGCTGTTAGTGCCAAAGTCTGCATGCTACTACTGCATGCTTTGGGTTGTTGATCCTCGCAGGTCATTGTTATTGTTCATAGGCATTGTGGCTGGGTAGGACTATTGGTTGCTTCCCTCCTTTGGAAACTTGCATGCCACCTTCTGATACCATGACAGCTAGTCCTCAGGGAGGCGACATTCAGGCCTGATGTGCATGATATTTTCCACCTTAGGGACTTGCCTACCACCTCTGGAGGCAACCATGTGGATGTCTCTTGAACAATCCTGATCAATGAACTCCCTCCATTCGGATGCCAGATGTCAAGACAGTGGGAACAAAGAGGGACCTGTGGGTTTGTGGTGCTATGGAACCTGGCTGGGGCTTTGTGGGAAAGGGCAAAGTCACTCCCTAGAAAGCCTCCGTCTTCCAGATAAATCTTGACAACTCCTTGGGGTCTCGACTGAGTGACAGTGTCACCATAGGTAGCTTGAAGTCCTTGATAAGCTGTGGATACGACCTAGTTATATAGTAAACACTATGATTAGATGAGTGTACTGAACCGTGATGTGATGGGAACTGAGAGCTTTGCTTTAGTGTGTCTTCTTCTTTGTTTGCCCTAAATGTGGTTAATGAAAAGATCAACTGGAAATAAGAAATAACATTCTGTCAAATCTGTCTCCTAGAACTGTTTCTTTCTTAACAAAAAGCCACGTAAGTAGCTTCCCAGCACCATGTTCTTGAAGAGCTTAAAGGAATACTGACTTGGATAGAGTTTCCTGTTGAGTTATATGCAAAAAGCAAAAATAATCTAGGAGAGATGACACGTGGCACACTCCTTAATCCCAGCAGAGGGAGGCAGAAGCAGGTAGATAGATCTCTGTGAGTTCAAGGCCAGTCTGGACTACAGAATGAGTTCCAGGACAACCAAACCTATGTGGTGAAGCCCTGTCTCAAAAACAGCAACAAAAAGATGTTATTTATAACATGTGTATGCACATGCGTGTCATGGCATGAATATAGCGGTCTGATGACAACATTATGGAGTTTTTTTGTCCCCTTTGGTTTTTATGTGGATCATACTAAGATCACCAAATTTGCACAACAAGTACTTTTACTCATTGAGCCATCTTGTTGACTATGCTTTTTTAAAAAGAAAAATAAAGATTCAATAACCCAAACTTTCATTTCTATTTTAATGTTGAGACTCATCTCTGTTTATTCTATTCCTTTGGGAAAATGATTCAGAAGGCTGCATGTTTTAAGAGATGTATAAAACATAAAGTTTCTTAAGTTTAAGAACTAGAAGAGTACACAGAAAAGCAGATATAGCACATACATGTTACCTGTTAGTGTCACACAGGGAAGACCGGGGAACTTTAATAGCTCAGGGTCTTCAGAAATCAGGCCCTGTCATTGCCCTCAGTAGTAAGTTGACTCTGTCCCCGCGTGGAGAGCAGAATGAAGGACACCTTCAGTGCTCACCAAACCTTGTCCCTTCTGCCATTTTCAATGGCTGGGGCCCTGGTATTTGCATAGTGATTCAGCAGCCAGCAGGCTTGCTGCTTTGATAATTTAGTTAAGATAAGCTCCTAGTGTAAGCTTTTCCCAAAGGTTAACAGGAGCCATCTGAGTTCCCTACTGTGCAGAGGTTCCTAGGGACTTCTGATTGTCTAAAACTCATATAAAGCTGGGTTATCATAGTGGAATTTCAGAGGGACCCACAGGGCCAGTTAGGGACAGTTGACATTAAACACTGCAAAATTCCAAAGTGCAGACGCTTGGCAAGTTGGAGTTCTGGTGCATTCTGTTCAGAACTCGTTTTTTTTCCCCCTTCAATAGTGCTTTTGTCTTTCTGCTAAAGGTCAGACTGGAGTTGTCAAGTTCTGGTGTTCCCTTCCCAGAGTTCCTAAGGAACAGAGTGGATGGGTTGATTCAGTGTTTATGTTTTCCCCCACCTTGCGTGAGGCCAGATTTTATAGATTTAGCAATATAAATGAATAGTTTACATTTTCCAGCTCCTTGTGAGCAAATGTGGGTTCTGCAATCCCTGTGAACACTCATTGCTATCTGTGCCCACTTGACTGCTGGTTCTCCTCAGCAGCCGCGTCAGCACTGTGGGCAGAGCCAGGCTGCATTTTCGATTAGAGAGGAACAGTGTTGGAATCCTGGGCTACCATCTGGACCATGGGTGTTACGCTCAGATGAAATATCTTCTCCAACGTGGGTGCAGCCACTCCCTGGGAGAGCTGTTAGGTGAAGGAGCACATGTTGCCTGCTTCCTAATGCACAGGGGGCCTGTGTTAACTTACCCGGAGGCTTGGGCACAGGGCTCTGTGAGTCAGGGGCCCCATCATCCTTTCTCTTCTCAAATCATGAGAGTTGTCAAGACATCCTGCCTCAAACAGAGGCCACCAGTGACCCACAACTGACCTCTGACTTCCTCAAGCTACCCAACAGTCCTAATAGACTCTTGGAGCGTGCAGTGGTTGTGTATTTAGCCCCGCTCGTCATGTCACTGATTTGGATTGTTAGAGTGACAGTAGAGAAGCAGCTCTGCTCTGATTTGTCCCCTCTTTCCATTATCTTAATGACACACTGGGCATATTATAAAACTCCTCACCTCCCAGGTATGGTGAGTCATGCCTGTTATCCCAGCACCCGGGATGCTAAGGAAGGACAGCCAGGAGTTTGAGAGCAGCCCGAACTGCAGAGCTAGAATGTCTCCAAGCAAACAAACACCTCGGCTCACAGCTAATTTAATTCTCCTCTCCTCTTCTCTTCTGAGCTTTAGCTCTGAGGTGCGGGGGTAGAGAGGACAGGATGGGGAATCGGAACAAGCAGCAGGTAGACAGGTAGACATTTGATTTACTGAGCAGTAGTGAGAGCCTCTCATCAATCCCCACTTCTGTGGGCTTCATTCTGAAGCTGATGTCACTGCCCAGAAGGTGTGTGTAACTTTCCTGGGGACACTTAGCGGCACCCTGCGTCCTCTCTGGAGAGCCTGTTCTGAGGTAAAACAGGGTCCCGTTTGCATTCCTAGGCATTGATGCCACAGTTGCGCCTCCAGCTCCTCTGAGTGAGGGTCTGCTTGGAAGCCATGGAGTTCCTACCCCTGCAACCTCTCTAGTCCTTCAAAAGCAGCCCTGCTTACTACTGTGCTCTTGCTCTGCCCGGGGTTTGTAGCATTGGAGTGACATGGTATTCTTCTTTCCTGTAGTCCATGCCTGCTATCTTCCCCATAAGCTCTTTGCATAGGGATCCTCCACTAAGTCCACCACCTTCTAAATGTCTAGTTCAGAACCGGGTACCAGTCTTCTGTTATGGGTACCCTGCCCCCCACTCCCCTGCCAGTCTAGAGAGGGAGGTTAAATAATTCCAACTCCTTCATATACCCTCTTCAAACCAGGGTGGGCCTAAGGTTTGCCACTCAGCAGCAGCAGCCAGACAAGGAATAGGGTAGCCATCATCCTTTCTCAGAGGGGACCCGATGTCCCGTGGTCTTAACTTGTTGAGAGGTGAGCAGTAGCCCGGACTAGAAACTTGCAGTCCTCATCAGGCAGAACCATCATCAAGAATTAGACTGGTCCTCTGAGCTCTTGGTAAGCCATAGCGGGGCAGTATCTGTCCCCAGTACCCTCGCCTTTGGCTTGGCTGTAGTTCTAAGGAAGAAGTCCCACTCCGTAGTATCCCTTTTACATCCGTGGTGTTCTATGTCACTGCCTGGACTCAGTACCTGGAACATGCCCTTGTACGCCCTGTCTTGTTCTCAGAGAGGGCAGGGCCAGGCTGCCATTCATATGTACTTGTGTCAAATTTGAATGTTGGACTCCAAATATATTTACTTTAGGAAGATGTTATGGGGGTCGCTATGGGCATTATTTTAATTACGCATAAGGATAAGAGATTCACGTTCCTCTAAGTTTTCTTTGACTTCCTCCTACTTACTCCCTGCCAGGAACCTGGGGCTACAAAGGTCTGTTCTCTTGGGTGGTCTGTTCCAATTGCTGGGCCTTCCTTGTCCAGCAATCCTCATGAACTTGGGTAGGGTTACTTTAAATGGCAGAGTTGGCAAATGGGTGTGAATTGGGCTCGGGTAAAGTGTAGTCCAGTTGATTTATTCAGCAGAAGCAAGCGAGAAAGCGGGGAAACAGGAATGATTGTCTGGTAATGGGCACTTAAGGGCAGGCTCTCTGGCAGCTGCCTGAAGCCTAGGCGCTGCAGGAAGAGCATGCCAGCCGCCTGGAGTCAGGTGTGAGGTCCAGGCTCTGACCTGGAGGGTTTCAGATTCACTCATCCTCAGCAACATTTACTGTGTTCGCCTTGTTCGAAGTCAGCTGCGCCTTTGAATGTGGACTTCTATCTCAGTGTGGTTTTGGTGTGTGTGTGCCTGGATTTCGCTGATTTAGTTTTAGTGAGTTTCTTTTATTGTACTTTTGTCACTAAGAAAGCTGTCCTTTTCAAAAATGAAAGATCAGGTCTTCCCTTGCGAATTCCTGACCAACCTGCACCCGTAAGATAACATGTGCGTATGGGTGGGGGGGGGATACATGTTTTCACTTCCTTTTAAAATAGTATAAACATGATTTCCGGTGTGTTTCATTCCACATACAGTATTTAGCTGTGTCATGATAAGCTGAGAGCTAGTAATGAACATCTGAGACCCTGACTCCCCAGTTCTAAGGAAAGCCCAGAGGTTGTGTTCCTTGAATTGCATTCGTGAGAAGGAGGAGCTGTCCTGTACAGTCCCCACCCAGCCCACTTCCCTCCTTCCAGGCCTCCCTCACCCCAGTAGGTATCTGTTTGCACATCCCACTGGGGTAGATTTTCTGAGGCTGAAGTTAGTCTGGATTTATTCCAAATTATATAAATAATTCAGGTGATTAGCTGTGACTAATTCCTCTACTCTATATCGCTGCTCAGGACCTCCACTGGCAAGTTTCTTCCCCGTAAGCACCTTGAAATCTTATCTGTGCACGTGCCTCCAGCCTGGTGGCAGCCAGTCTTGAGCAGATCCTACTGGCTGAAAGTCCCTTTACATTTATTTCATCTTTTCTAGAATAATTTGAGCTGATGTTTCAGATCTGTTTTCAGATATGTGCCATTATCCTTTAGGAAGGTGCCAGGGGGTGTCCGTGGACATGACCAATTGCCTGTAGCAATAGGAGTTCAAGGTCTCCGGGCCTCCTCTATAACTCCCTCTACTGAGTCCTTGCCATGAACCTGAAACTGTCAGGATGACTCAGTGGCCCTTTCCTTGGTCATCCCTACGTGTTGTGTTGTTCTCCTCCAGTGCGGATGATGCTCTTGTGATAGCTACTTTTCCCGTCTGTAAAGATGCATGTGTGAGAGTATGTTCTATGTTGTTTAAATTCATGTCACTTGTGTCTGTTGAGAAAGAGCAGTGTCTGTGACTGGAGCTGCGCATTGGCCCCGTTCAGCTTTTGTGGCTTATACATATGCAGTATGGGGAAGTGTGGGGGAGGAGGCATTGTGAAACCCAAGCTGCCCCAGAACACCCTCGCAGCATGATTTGTTATTATACAGAGCTGGCTCTGCTGCCACTCGAGCCCTGTTTCCTGAAACCTAAGAAGCCAGAGTGGAGTCGAGGTCTCTCGTCCCCAGCTCCTGTTCCCTCAGCCTTCGTGTGACTGTCACATGGTCCCAGCCCTTCTCTGTGTGGTCACTGAGTCCCTCACTGAAGGTGAACCTCTGAGCAACACTGAGGCTTACCTGAGGGTGGTCAGAGAAGCCCAGAGGTGAGGCAGACCTCAGTACCTGTGTGGATATCCTCCTCTTCCTCCAGCCACGCCCCAAGGGAGGGGTTCTTCTGCGGGTTTCTTCTCTGAAACTATTGGTCATTTGTCTGTGCAACCAAGCTAGAAACCTTGCTGTCATGCACAAAGGCAGGCAATCCTCATAATTGTGCTCCCCAGACTGTGAGCACAGCATACCGTTATATTGATCTCAGCCAATTTCTTTTTTTTGGGGGGGGGGTCACCCTTTATTTTTTTGTCTTCCCCTTTACATTTTTTATTTACTTCCATGTGTTCATGTGCGTGCACACACACACACGAGAGAGAGAGAGAGAGAGAGAGAGAGAGAGAGAGAGAGAGAGAGAGAGAGAGAGAGAGAGGTGAGGGTTTGAGGACAGCTTGTGAGAGCCAGTCCTCTCCTCACCCTGTGGTTCTGGGGGTGGAACTTGGGTTGTCAGTGTCAGTCTTGGCAGTGAGAGCTTTTATCAATAGGGCATCTTGCTGCCCTATCTGTCTCTTTCTAACTAGGCGTACTCTCCAGTAATGGAGCTGTCATCTTGAACTTCTTATGACATAGAAACTTATCTCCTGGTCCCTTTTTGCCCCTCCCTCAGAAAAGCCCTGGGTGTCTTTTCCCCCAAGGCGAGTGGAGAAGCTTCCATTTCCTCCATGCTGCAGGAACAAGTTTTCTGTTTCTGATGTCTGTTTAATGCAGGGCAATGCTGGCTTCATGGACAAGGGAAACAATGCCTCGTTGTCTGGAGAGTGTCCACAGTGAGAATCCATGGCGGTTAGCCACTAAGGTGTCAGGTCCTGGCTGTGCTGTGCTGAGGGCAGGTTGCGCTGGTCCAAGGTTGGGCTTGCCTTCCTCTCATGCTCTGGTGACTCCTCAGCCCCGGGGAGCTGCTGTTACAACTGCAAAGCTGGCAGACAGTTAAAAGGCTGACAGGAAAAAGCAATTCATTAATTACAAAAATATTAGAATAATGTCCTAAGGTGTGGGGGCTCTGTAGCCCCCAGGGCTCTTGCAGCCCAGCACGGACCAGAGAGTCCCTACTTCAGGAACAAAGATGGATGAAGACAGCCAGGCAGAGGCATGTGACAGAGAAGGCACTCTCCAGAGAGATGACTTCTTCCTGGGAAGGTACTCTGTGTGGCAGGGCTGTTATTAATTATTAATCTATATATAAAATCAAGAAGTATAAACAAGTTGTGTCCAGCGGTAAATGCTGCCCCCTGGTGAGCTGTTTGGGGTGAGCTGGGTGAAGAGGCCCTGTGAGGAAAAGTTAAACATGAATGTATGGAGAGGAGGGTCTGACTGGCTTTCCTCTAGTCCCGTGGGATGGGAGCATCTCACTTCTAGGCTTATTTTATATTCTATGTACAGAGTGGGTGGCTGCTTTAATTAAGTAACATTCTCTTGCATGTCTACACACTTTATTAAATTTAAAAGGTCCAAAAGAAGGGCACACAGGGAAAATTAGGTTTTCTTGCCCAGTTCTTCCATTAGTTACCACACCTCCTAGTTTCTTTTGTAGCCTGCTAGGGATAATTTCTGAATAGATGTCTTAACTATGTTGGTAGATACAGAATGAACCTCACAGTGATCTGATGGCTCACAGTTGGCTCTTCTTTCTACGGGTTCTGTGCAAATCCAACCAACTTTGGCTCAGAAATATTTTGAAGAAAAGAGCCTTTAAACCAGTGGTTCTCAACTTGTGGGTCACAACAACCCCCTTGGGAATCTAATGACCTTTTCATAGGGGTTGCATATCAGATATTTACATTATAATTCATTACACTAGCAAAACTACAGTTATGAGGCGCAACTAAATAATTCTATGGTTGGGGGCCACCACAACATGAGGAAAGAAAGGGTCACAGCATTAGGAAGGTTGAGAGCGACTTACAGACTTTTCTTCTTGTAGTCCCCTAAGTAATGAAATATAAACATTTTCATGCCATCTGCACGTATGTTATTTATTTTAAGTGTTCTAGAGGTGACTTGAAGAGAATGCACACTACTCTATATAAAGAGTATCCTTTTGCATACTTTATATATGCAAATATTTATTTGTAAGTATGCAAATATTTCGTAGAAGGGAGTTTGATCATCTGTGGATTTGGGAATTTGAGGGCATCCTGGAACTAACCTTTCCTGGACTCCAATAGACAATTGCGGATGAGTGTATCACATTCCCATTCCATAATAGAATCCCCTGTGTAAACATGGTTCGATCCACACACGACTCTATATAAAGCCATGCAATTACTATGCTATTGTGTAATGTAGTTGTGTACACAGTGGGTGACATGATTAAATAGCTCTCAGCGGTGACAGTTTCCTTCAGCCTCGTCTTCTGCTTTGAGACAGAAGGGAATTTAGAGCCTGCTCCAAACAGGAGCAGTGTCATGTAAGGCAGCCGAGAACAGGAGGGCACCTCATCGAGAGGAGATGTCTGCTGCTTTCATCTCAGCATTTTCCACACCCTGGAAGCCATGCCTTGCGCTGCTTGAGGATGCCAGGGGCAGAGACTGAGCCGACCTCACTCCTCAGGGCACTGCCACTGGGGACACATTGGACTGTGGTTTATGCTAGGTCCCTTGAAAGTGATTCGCTTTGATTCCTTTCCCCCAATATATGAAAAGTGTATCATGTAGGTTGGTTTGTCTTCTTACAGTGTTTCTTACACACATGTTTTGCTGATGCCGAAGGTTTTGCTAGTCTATTCAGTAGGAAACCCTTGAATTCTCCCATCTTAACCACCAGTTATGCTTCTTCATATGTGGATTCAAATAACAAAAGCTTCCAAGTGTTACAAATGTTTTCACTTTTGCATCATCATCTTGTCTTCAACATTTCACCATACAGGGCAGTCCCTGCCACTGAACTTGAAAGTTGCTTGTTTTTAAATGCGTTTGTGATTAATACCCTCGGACAGTTGGTTCTCAAAGCTGCTCCATATTGATAGAGATTTTTCTCCTATTATTTAACCAGATTAGATGCCCGGTAGGGAATTACCGAGTGAAAGAGAAATCTGTCTCTGGCCTGTGCTGCCAGTGGCCACATTCTGCTTCTTGCAACATTCCCAGAGACAATCACAAGCATCTATCTTCCATTTAAAACATCCTGGGTTTATTTTTAGTGCATTGTGCTCAGAGCGGTTGCCATAGGAATTGATCTATCAAGTGTCACGGTGGTCAGCAGAGCAACAGGGAACTCCTCTTCTCCGTCTCCAGCACACAGAATTGAGACAGAAGGGAATTTAGAGCCTGCTCCAAACAGGAGCAGTGTCATGTAAGGCAGCCGAGAACAGGAGGGCACCTCATCGAGAGGAGATGTCTGCTGCTTTCATCTCAGCATTTTCCACACCCTGGAAGCCATGCCTTGCGCTGCTTGAGGATGCCAGGGGCAGAGGGCTGTAGAGACTGCCATCTGCCACCTGCATTGTGTACCCTTTCTCTCCGGCCGTCCCACCTGGTGCCAGAGAATCACTGGCTTCATCCTCAGTGTTTCTGCTCGGTGACTGGCACTGCCGGGTGGGCAGCCCTACTCCGTCTGGCCTTTGTGAACTATGAACTTATACATGTGAACAAATGTGGAAAAAGAAAAAAAGTCATACTTGGAGGCTCTCTGTTCTTCCTGTGTTTCCACGGAAGGGGAACTAAAAAGTGGCTGACTGCTTAGAGAGAGGGTGTGTATTGGAGAAGAGGAGGAGGGCGGTGGGAGAGGAGCGTGGGCGACATTGGAAGGAACATATGTTGGGTTCTTTTCATTCTCTTCATGGTGACAATGATTGATGGCATCTAGTGAGTCCCCGTTTGTCACTTCCTTAGTACAGCTGGTGGTGGGGGTGGGGAAAATCAATAAGGGCTAGGGAAAGGACGCAGGATGTAGCTAGAGGATGACATTAAAATCCTTGCTCACAGCTGAACAGTTCAGCCCACCTGCCCAGAGCTGTTGTCTCCATGTCTCTTAGACTCCGGAGGAGTCTGCTCACGACTCTTGTTTCCTTCTCCACCTCCAAGAGAGGGTTAACTGTGAATGAAAGCACCTGTAGTTGAAGGGAGGAAGAGAAGAGAGAGCTAGCTGGATGGAGCGCCTGCCTGTTAACTTTCTTCCCTGATGAAATGTGGCCTGGCTCTTGCTGTGGCTTTTTTTTTTTTCTTTTCAACTTTCCAGAATGACGATTGACTTAGTAACAAGCCCATGCTGAAGATTTAGTTGGGAAGCAGTTGACTGTCAAGGGGACTCAAGGGTGGGGAGGAATTCAGGCAAATTAGTTGATAGTCTTAGGAAGCTTGTTGCATGTTCCTGTCCTTTTCCTGTGTAGAGATGTTCAAAGGAGTGCAAGCAGAGAGACCCTGTTTGGTTAAATGACGTACACGGCCCACACAAACGCAGGAGGGAGAATTAGTTCCATCATGTCCTGTTTACACCGTATTTGTGCAGTCCACATGCCAGGAATTGCCACTGTCCCTTTGCCTTTCCTCGTTACTTTTCCTCTGCACCCAGCTATGGTTATTTTACAGTATGGAAAGAGGTTTGCACTCCAAATGCACCAGGCGTTTCAGTCTCCCTTGTAGCAAGTGTTAGGGATGCCCCAGGACACACTCGGACTTTGGAGCTTAGATTCTGAAGCTCTGTGGATGGTGTGTTTTCCCGCGGGGCATCCTATGTCCCAGCAATCTCCACCCAGAACTCTTCAGCTCATAGATTTTTGAGGGACCTGTAGTCAGGTCGTGCCGTGGAGGGCAGTATAGGAGGTCCTTTGGAACATCCCACTTTTAGATAAGCTCAGCTTCCTTCTTCCCGTGTATTTCTGGGGAATGACTGTCTCTTGAGCACCTGTTGCATGCTGATTCCATATGTGGTATCTCTCTCCATTTTCATGACAGCTCTGGGATGTCAGAATTTGGGATGTACCCAAATTCTGAAAGGGGGTGATGGGGCCAGGGGTGATTGTTGTGAACCAAAAGGAGCATGACAGAACTGCAGAACCATGTCTCAAGGTAGCTTTTCAGGCACCTAAAGTCCAGTGCATATTTATAGTACCCCACAGAGGGTTCTAGAGCAATGGTTCTCAATCTCCCTGGTTCTGCGACCCTTTAATACAGTTCCTCATGGTGTGAAGATCCCCACCTATAAAATTATTTTTGTTGCTACCACTGTGATTTTGCTACTGTTATGAGTTATAATGCAAATGTTTGATATATGCAGGATATCTGATATGCGATCCCTGTGAAAGGCGTGTTTGACCCTCAAAGGGGTTGTGACCCATAGGTTGAAAACCGCTGTTCTAAAAGCCTCCACTAGTCACAAAAAGTGTGTTCAATTTAACATCGTATTAAAGCGCAGGAACACCTTGCTTGAGGAGAGTGACGTTTAGATGTGAATCATTTAGACAGGGCTTCACTGTGAGTTTCTGCTTAATCACTGGTTATTTCTCGGGAGTGAGCTTAAGCCACATTAATCTTAAATGATTTGTCAGAACCGAGTGGAGTATGGCGGAGATGTGCCCTGCAGAGGTGACAGCCTGAATTTAAATCATGGCCCCACTGCTTACTGGGCTCCCGAAGCCTCTCTCTTCTTCTTGAGCTGGTATAAGAATGTGCCCTGTAAGTGCCAACTACCTGCTAAGCGTTAGCCAGTTTGCTAAGTAACTGTGGATGGCAGTTGTTTGCAGTTGGCATTACCCTACTACAATTGGCTCATTCTAGAGAAAACCCGGCTGTCACAAGCATATGCAAATATTTGCATTGCCCTACTAATTGCTGGTGAAGTCTATAATTTGTATGGGCAACTGTATATGCAGGGAGGAGTGGATTCACTAGGGATGGGCAGGCTGTGGTAAAGGAGCGGTTTGACTAAGTCATTCACTAGCCTAATTGCTACCTGGAGTCTGTCTGGCAGGGCTGGCAGCTGGGCAGAGGAAGGTCCTAGGGTTTGACAAGCCGGACTAGCTGCCACTGGTGGTACTTCCATTGCACTGGGAACTGGAGTCAATAAACTTACATCAACCCCATTGTTATCCCCGTGTCGCAGGCGAGGAACTGAGACTCGGGTGTTAGCCAGGGGACACACACTCATAAGTGGCAGGGCGTGGGTCTAATCTAATGTATCTTACTCTGGAGTTTGTGTTGTGTGCCTCTCAAGACAAACAAGATCCTCACAGAGTCGCACTCTGAGTGACAAAGTCCAACAAATAATCCGAAACCCTTAATCAAAAATGTGGAATACTCCAAAGCCTAAAACTTTTCGAGCTCTGGTGTAAGGCCACAAATGGGAAAGCCCCACTCATCCTCTTGTATTAGTCACAATTAAAATCCAGGCACACTCGAAATTACCTTTAAGCTACATGCGAAGGTGTAATGAAACATGCATGGATTTTGTGCTTAAAACAGGGCTGGAGATCCAAGACCGCAGTGTGCTGCCTGTGCAGTTGGTTTCTTCTGAGGACTCTCTCCTTCTCTCCACGTGATCGTCCTGAATCCCCCTTCTTATTAGACATCAGACAGATTAGATTAGGACCCAAACAAGGCCTCATTTTAATTTATCTCTTTAAAGACTCTATCTCCAAATATAGTCACACTTTGAGATACCAGACATTAAGACTTCAACATATAATTTGGAAGAGGTACTCATAGACACCCTCAAGAACTGTGTGCATTAATCATGTGGTTGACGCCTGGCTCAGGGGTGCAGAGACTTAAAGCTCTCACAGAGGACCCAGTTCAGCTCCCAGCACCCACACAGCAGCTCACGACAATTTATAACTCCAGTTCCAGGGGCTCCAGTGCCCTCTTCTGGCCTCCACGACCAATAGCCATGTGAGTGATGCACACACATACTGGCAAAACACTCATGAAATAAAAATAAATAAATCTTTAAGAATAAATGCATTGGCTCACATCTGACCCACCAAGTTTGTTTGTCTTTGAAACAGGAACTCACTTATATAGCCAAGGCTGGCCCTGAACTCAGCTTTCTTCCAGGTTTCAGCCTGCTGAGTTGTGGAATGTTCGGGGTGAGCTACCATGTCTACTTCACCTAAGTCTCAAACCATTGTAAAATCAGCTAAATCTCAAACCTCACCTCAATATCATCTGAATCAAGGGAAGGTGAAACTTTAGGTATGATTCCTCTTGAGGCAAAAAAAAAAAAAAAAAAAGTTCTCTTTATAAACTTGTAAGCCCGGTAAGTTAAAACCCCATTAAAGTTATAAAACCCGGTAAGTTATCTGTCTCAAAAATGCCATTACAAGACAGGTGGAAGACGGCATTCCCTTTCCTTTCCGCAAAGGAGAAAGAAGACAAAGGTCACGGATCCAGAGGAAGTCACAAACCTCACAGGGTGGGTTACGTTAAATCTAAGGCTTGAGTGAGAATAGCCTTCTACCTGATGCTCTGTCTTCCAGTGGCTGGCAGAGCAGCGCCTGTTCAAGGCCCTGGGTGGCAACAGAAACAAGGGAGAGACAGCCTCATCCCCCAGCCTTCATGAGCGAGGAGCCCAAGCCTCATATCAAGTCTGTTCGCAGTCAGAAGCTCTGACTGTCCCCTCACAGGAAGTGATGCCTTTTCTTTCATTGTTGTTCTGTCTCTGTGGCCTTTGGTTCAAGCTGGTAATGCTTCTGTTGGTGTCTGCTGCTCAGTCGATGTACCGGTCATCTTCTTTGGTTCAAGCAGGTAATGCTTCTGTTGGTGTGCGTGCTCAGTCGATGTGCTGGTCATCTTCTTTGGTTCAAGCAGGTAATGTTTCTGTTGGTGTGCGTGCTCAGTCGATGTGCCGGTCATCTTCTTTGGTTCAAGCAGGTAATGTTTCTGTTGGTGTGCGTGCTCAGTCTATGTGCCGGTCATCTTTCTATGCAATGACTGTCCGTGTCTAAGCACACCACTGGTGTGCTTTCGGGAACACCCTAACATCTTTTGCAACTATGGCTGGCTACAGTCTTTTCAAATCTTCGCCTTCTCTTTAGTTTAGAATTAGATTAGCAATTCTTTCTTTCACTTTATTTTTCATTTCTTCTCCTTTTGTTCCTACTCTAAATGAGGACCCAGGCTGTGATGTCAGTACTTAACCTTCTCCTCAACTGAACATTCAAGGTCATAACGGAGAAATGCTACCTTACACAAAATACCAGCCTAGTGCTTTGCCAGTTGATAATGAAGGCCGCCTTTATTCAGTGTCCAATATCCTTCCTCATGTGCCTCTGAGACCTTACCTTCATACCCTTTATACCTGTATGTCTACTGCTGTCTCTATTAGCATCTAACTAAGCCAATGTTCCGTGGTACAGTGTTGGGAAAGGTTTGTCAAACTCAACAAATTCTGCTAAATCATTTTCCAAAAGCCTAGTCTATTCTTCATAGACACTAGAGTTGTATATTTATTCTTTTTTTTAACTTGAATATGATTTCTCTGTGTAGACCTGGTTGACCTCAAACTTGAGATCTTCCTGCCTTGGGCTTGAGGGAACTGGGTTTGCAGGCATGTCCTACCACAGCAGCCCTGTGGGTTCTTTTCATGGTATTTGTGTACCTATGTTTTAAAGAAAATAACTGGATTTATGTCACTTTCTTATAATGAACTGAGCAAGTTTTTAAGAGAGTAGGAAGGTGACCCGTGGGTGCCCCGAGTTCAGTTGTTTTCTTACACCCACATTCCTCTGAGCTAATAATGCTGACAGGATTGTGTTGGCAGCTGCACACGGGCCAGCAGCTCATAAGAAGGTTTTCCATGGGACCATAATTTTGTATTTTTGATGTTTTTGCTTCCCGTGGGCACAAAAGGTAGAGTGACCAATTATTTTACGTATAAAGAGCAAAGAAGAGAGCTTTTTGTGTTCTTTCTGAAGAAAATGTTCCACGTGCTGCTTTTTCTTTTCCTAAACAATGGGGAGAGAAATAGACTTGAGACTCTTGAAAGTTTATAGAAAAAGGTACTTCATGAAGTAGGGGTTTTGCAGGGGAAAAAAATGCATTTTCTTGTCCAGCAGTCCTACCATAGGGACATTTATTTCGTCCACTGCTGCATGAGACAGGCCAAGATTTATGTCTCCGATTTCCTGAGTAGAAACCATAGCAAATGTCTCAGCCTCTTCCATGTACTGTTCAAGGCACAGCCAGTGCAGAAGGATAGACTCTTTGCCCCTGGATTTTTGTAGGTTGCTTTTTGTTTGGTTTATTTCTTTGTTTTTGTCTCTTGCAAGACAAAATGATAGTGGTGTTTTTGTTTTTGGTTTGTTTGTTTGTTGTTTGTTTGTTTTTGTCTTTTGGCCTTAACAGGAAGCAGGAAAACCTTTTCCTTTCTCTTCTTTCCATCTCCTGACTTCCCCCACCGCTCTTGTAGAACCTTCCTCTGTTCTCACCTGCGTGTACAATGGCTGCATATGAGCACCCGGAGCTGCATCCAGCAACAAGGCTAACTCCAAAACCTCTTTTGGAATGACAGCCAGAGAGGTCCTCTTGCTGCCCTTTGTCCCTGCTCCTCTGTGCTGGGAGGTGACTTGGGGTTTCCCCGAGGGGCAGCAAACACAGGAAACACAGCTGGAAGCATGGTGATCCCCAGTAGCCTTCTGGTGTTCATAAGAAGTAGCTTCAACACATATGGATTGTGGAAGTTGTTTTGGGTTTTGGTCTTAGTTTATGTAGTTGTTGTTTTTTAAAAGACGGGGTCTCGCTGTGTAGCCCTTGCTGCCCTAAAACTCACTGTAAAGACCAGGCTGGCCTCAAACTCACAGAAGTCCTCCCGCCTCTGCCTCCCTTCCCAAATGCTGGGACTGAAGGTGTGCAGTACCATGCCTGGCTTCACCCTGTGTTTTGAGATGAGATGTTCACACATTATTGCTTTGGGCCAGTAAAAGTCACCAACAGAAAGAGCAGGTACGCCCAGGAAAGTCAGAGGCAACAGAAAGGAGGTGAGCCAGTTCTAGTTTCAATGCTGTGTGTGTCTGAGCCAAGCTTGATACCACGTCTCAATAGAACAGGAAGTCTGGGCAAATTGATTATTTACCAGCTTTATGTACTGTCCATACACAAACCACAGACTTGATATATCACTGCCAATGGACTGAGGATAGAAACACACACTGCTCTTACAGCTAAGTGACCTGTCCAGAAGGTACCAAGGCAATTCGACAAAAGTAATCTTTTTCACATACAATGCTGAAATAACTGTGTCCACATCCAAGAGAATCCTAGCTCCTCCTGCCACCATGTATAGCTGCTTTAGAAAACAGGCATAAGGCCCTAGAAGATAAATATACAGCCACTGTATGCATTAGTTACTTGTCTTGTCACTGTGAGAAAAGAGCTGTAAGGAAGAGTTTTGGGGGGGCTTAAAGTTCCTGGAGATACAGTGTAACATGGCAGGGAAGGTCTGGTGGCAGGTGCAGGAGGTG
Source organism: Microtus pennsylvanicus (assembly GCF_037038515.1). Taxonomy (NCBI): domain Eukaryota; kingdom Metazoa; phylum Chordata; class Mammalia; order Rodentia; family Cricetidae; genus Microtus; species Microtus pennsylvanicus. Next base: position 54,944,466 of record NC_134584.1, read on the forward strand.
GCTGGACACATTGTGTCCCAACCAGGAAGTGGGGAATGCTTATATTCTACTATTTCTTCTTTTTTATTCAGTCTGAGACTGCAGCCCATGGATTGGTAGTGCCTACACTGAGGGTGGGTTTTCCTACCTCAGTTAACCTGATCTAGATAATTCCTTAGGAACACGCTCAGAGATTTGTTTCTACGGTGATTCTTAACCCTACCAAGCTGTCAGTTGAGATCAACCATCATACCATATGACCTAGCAATTCTACTCAAGTAAATACACAAGAGGAATGAGACCCTGTGTCCTGATGACAACATGTTTAGTAATGTTTTGTACCAGTATTAGCTCATAATGGCCAAAACATGGAAAGATGAGAACTATTGTCCACAAACCAAAGAACAGGTAGATAATATGTGATAGGTCTCACGTTCGAATTACTCAGCAAAGGAAGTTGGGAGAGGGTAGGGAAGCAAGGGATGGATCCAGGAAAAGTTAGGGGAGGAAATGAAGTGTGGGTTTGATCAAGATACATTGTATGCATGTATAAAATTCTTAAGTAATTCATTAAAACATTGTATTTCAAAAAACCTCCATGGGATGTTTGTATTAGGCAGGCCTAGGGTGGGTACCCATCATTTCCCTCACCTCAGCCCTACCCTTTTACAGTGAGCTGGGATATAGACCCTGGACTATGAATAGCTGTCCCCTAGCCTTTGGGTTGAACAACATTGTGTCTGTGCATGCAGTTCTCATCTACACGCTTTAAAGAGATAGATCTCTAGGATGTCCACCCCAAGATGGCATGCATTCTTTAGAAATGTTCATGTCCCAGTTCCTACTTCTTCATGAAGTATTTCAATACTTTTAGATCACTCTCAGGTACCCAAGCTAACTAGTGATTCTGTCGGCAAAACCTGCCACTTGTCCCAGTCGAAGGGTCTCATGGATTGATCGTGCCCTGGCTGGTGGCTCTTTCCTAGCTGTATCCTGCCAGAGGAGCTGAGATGCTATGTAGGTTTGTGGCAGTTCCTACTGGGCACTCCTTTAGAGAGTCTCTCAGCCTCACAATAGCCAGCCTCTATCTTGTTGCTTTTGCTCTCTTGAAAGGTAGCCTGGGCCATTCACCATGGCTGTTACCAAGTGTGGCGGATGGAGACTGAGCAAGTAGACAAACCTGCAGGAACCTATTCGCTCCAACAGTGATGTAGCATTCTGACCTTACGCTGGGGGCATAGCACACCGTGTTTCCAAGGCATGACACTCATGACTTCTGCCATGGACGAAGCTGGGAATGTCTTGTTAACACATGTTAATAAGCTGTGGGCCTGGACTGGAGAATGCACTCTTCTGTTGGTGAGTTCAGGGAAGTTCAAAGTAGGAGATAACACTAGCAAAAGTTCTTGGCCACTTTATCAAGTTGCTTCATGTTCCAGTTATGTGTCCTTGTGGGTCTAAGGAACTTCAGAAAAGCTAAGTTTTCTCGGAACATTATCAGGATTCAAAAAAAATGCTAAAACTCATCTGCCATGGGTAACCCCAGCTCCTCTTTCTGGGCTGGACATGAAGCCTGGGTGGTATTCCCTTTGAAGCATGAAATCCAGGACTCAAACAGCTCTTTAAAGGTTCTGCAGGGTAATGTGATGCTCGGCAAATCAGAGAGACATTATCGATAAACAAATGTATGCTGGTTGAGTAAACAGGTCGCCAGGCATAGAAGGACTCCAAAGAAAAAGATAAATTTAAATTAGCCCCTCCTCTAATGCTATAAACATTAGCATGCACTCTCTCCATCCCTCCCCTCCCGCCACTCTCCTGTTGTAGAGCAGATTCTGATGGATCCCACGCTTACACTAAATTCTCTATGTAACCAAGGATGACTTTGAACTTCTGATCTTTTTGCCTTCACCGCCCAAATGCTGAGATTACAGGCATTAGCCCCCCTACCCCAGAGCTGCAGATCAAACCCAGGGTTCCATCCACGTCAGAGGTAGGCACTCTACCAAATGAACAACATCCCCAGCCTGTCATGTTTAGATTTTGAAAGGCTGTAGCTAACCTAAGTTTTTTATATCATAAGTATTTTAAGGCAACTGCATGCATATAATAACAGACAAAACAAGTGCAATTATCTCCCTTTTTAAGCAAGCTCAACTCTAAAATATTATACTTAGTGTTGGTTTTATTTTAGAATTCTTCTCCTTGCTCCCAACTGTCAACATATCTCTCTGTATTCCACCTACCAGTTGTCAATATATTGTACCCCCTCTGCACCCCAATTACCGAGTTGTTACAAAGCACTTATATATTGCTATATGAAAAACAATATTTTTCAGGGTAATTATTTGGAAACATAATTGGTTGGAAACAGATTGTACTTTGTTGTGAAATAACTTCATGCCCTAATTAGTTTATCTAAGTTAGAAACTCGATGCTGACGTTTGATGCAGAATATCCCACAGAGGCCCATGCATGAAAGGCTCAGTTCCCAGAATGGGTGCATTGGGACATGCTCTGCTCCTGTGTTTGGAAAAGCTTTGCTGTGTGTGTGAGGGGGAGCAGGGGGTGACATGGTGGAACAGTAGCCCTTGGTCTCTCTGATATGTTTCCTATCCTTGAGCTGAGCAATTCGTTTCATCATACACTCTCTGACATTGCTCTCTGGTTCCCTACAAAAAGTCTACCACCATGCCCCCCACAGCTCTACCCAGTCGTGGACTGAAATCGCCAAAATTGAGCCAGATTAAACCTTTTCTTTATTTTTATTGGATACCCTACCCCTCTCTATTTTGGAGGCAAGATCTTTGTATGTAGCTTAGGCTGGCCTTAAACTCCTCCCTATTCTTCTGTCTCAGTCGCAAAAAGAGCTGGGATTGCAGACATTCATCACAGGGTCAGGCCTTCCCGCTTCGGAAGCTGCTTATACCAGGTTTTTGTTACAATGCCGGGAAGCTAGCTTGTACAGTAGCTCTTAATATAGCCGTTTTTTTTTTTTTCTTGAAACTCGGCACTTTCTTCCTTTCTCTTCATTCCTTTCTATTTCTAAGGCCATTATATTGGTTCAGGTTTATGAAGCAAGGTTCATATAACAACCATCTCCTGTTCACCGTGTGTATGAGATGTAGAAAAGCAAAGACATTCTCATCTGCTCTCACCTTTCCCCGCTCTTCAGCTTCACAGGGCTCTGAGATATCAGGACAGAGAGCCCTTTATCATTTAGGTCTGTCCCCCTCCCGTTAGCAGAGGAGAGAGAAGGCCTGGCAGATGTTGGAGACTACAGAGCCTGCCGTGCCCCCTCCCTGGCTGATAATGTAGAACTTCCTCTTTGACCCCTTTCCGAAGCTCTCCCCGGCTGTGTCATGCTTTCCTTGAATTGTTTCCTGCCTTTCTTCCCTTCCCAGTTCCCTCCATCCCACCCAGTCCCCCAGCACTGTCTCCGGGGCATCTATTATATGGATTAATTGGTTATAATTACTGCTGTCAACATGTCACGCCTCTTCTGTAGAGCTGCCAGGGGCTCCTCGCTTCCTATGGCAACAGATGTCATCACGTATCATGCTTGAGGTCCTCCAGAACCCAACGTGAGATATTTATATATATAGCTCATTTCCCTTTTCTCCCGGTGAGCTTTCCCCATGAGTCAGCCAGGTAGCTTTTATGTTTAGGGTTTATCCGGAGCCCAGCTGCACACTTTTTCCTTGCCTGCCAATGTAGGCCAAATCAGGTCTTTATCCCATCTTTAAGTTTACCCTGATCACTCCAGGGATAACCCCATGCTGCCCTTTATGCATCCCTACATGGTTCTCTTATTTTTCCTTGATAATACATTGTATTCTCAATTATTGTGTATATTATTATATACACATGTGCTAATTTATCTTACATATTCATGTGTGAGTATACATATACATGTATATGCATATTTTGAAATGCTGCAGGAATCAGCCTAAGAAATTTTTCTCTTGAAATAAGGGTTTTTATTTATATTTTCTCATATATTCTATTTTCTCTGTGTCTAATAACCAGTCAGGAATTATTCCTTACTTCTTAGGAGTCTGTCAAGTTTCTCAAAGCTGCTGTTCAGAGCCACAGGAAGAACAGCTGTTTTTAGCATTTGCAGTTTGGGTCAGGTCGGGTGTTAGGATCACAGCACAGTGCTCCCTGTCTGCCATGTGTTGAAGGAATCTGAGCTTGCTGTGCCCATATTCTCTAGGAACAGGCCTGTGGAGGTCCGGGGCTCACACCCACAGCTGTATTTATCTGTGAATCAATGGTGATGGGGAGGGGGGAAGGGGGTGGAGTCAGGGACTCTTCTGCTGAGAATGCTGAGTCTTGGCAGGTGTGACTCAGGAGGGGACAGAAGGACCATTTTCTTCATAATTAGGATTTCCAATGCACAATGTGAAGCATGAACTACCCTGGCCTCTGGCCCACTGTGTGTCCTCAGGCCAGCAATGACCTTGGCGCTTTGCTTTCTGAAGTACTGGCACAGTGCCCTGAGATTTAATCTGATCTATTAAAAAAAAAGTTTTTAGAGGGCAGTGGGAAATATATCTTCCTCTAAAATGTGGGTATGTTTAATGTATTCCTGTGTATTACTTAAGCAACCTGAGCCACTTGCTGAATTTCCCATGGTCCTGGCTTCCTTGGTGGCCACTCTTCACCGAGTCAGCTGGACTGTCCCCTCCCTAAGGCACAGCTCCTACAGGAATTGCCCAACTCATAAGCCCAAAGTCAGTTTTCATGACATGCCAGCAGTCCATGCCAGCAGGACTAATTCCACCCTTACAAAATGGCTTGGCGTCCCCCCACTCCTCTGACACTGACGGGAATTAGCAGAGGTTCAGACAAAGGTGAGCTTGGCAAGCCCTGACCCACTAGTGAGCTCTGTACCTCTCAACTAAACTCTCTTGTTCACCTCCTGTCTTGAATCCTTGTTCTGCCCAGAAAGTCTACCCTTCCAGAAAGATCCTTGAGGCCTGTTTTCTCCCACGGTGTCTCCAGCACACAGGGAAGCACTGTGTGTCTCTTTTCCAGAATGTTACCTGCCTGGAATCACTTCAGTGTTTTATGGTCTTTTCAGATGGATGGAAGTTTGCTTAGTTGAAGAATTGCCACCAACCACTGAACTGGAAGAAGGGCTCCGGAACGGAGTCTACCTTGCGAAGCTAGCCAAGTTCTTTGCCCCGAAAATGGTATCAGAGAAGAAGATCTATGATGTGGAACAGACTCGTTACAAGGTAACCAACCACCTGGGAGCTAAATGCTTTTGACTTTATGCAAAATGCAAGTTTGGTGTGTCTTCTCCTTTACCCATTTCCTTCCTATGGTTGCTGTAAGGATTTGGGGAGGGGGTGTCCTAGGTCTTTGGAGCCTATTAACAGTCATTCCCGGAGCCGAAGCCCTTTGAGAAAGAATGTGTTTGGTTTCCAGGCTAAGGCCGAGAGGCCTCTGGGGTTTCCAAAGCTTCCGCTGTTATTCCTTCATGGAGGTCTTTTGTGACTTTATTAGTTACAATGACTATAAAAGTAAAAGTGCATCCTGCTTCCTTTTTACCACCATCACCGCTTCCTGGTCCTACAGCTCTCCTGAAGGAGTGAATACTCACAATCAACTCCTCCCTAAGGACGAATAGGCAGTTAGCGGTTGCTGGGAGGTAACTACTGGTCCATCACTCATCACCTTAACCAGCCCCTCACCATGCTCCTAGAAGTAACTCTAGACTCAGAATGTCACAGACCAAAAACAGACATGAAAATAGAAGTGGGGCTGGTTGACAAGAGGGAGGAGATCAGTGGGGGGGGGGGGAGCAAGAGAAGGTAATAGGGGTGAATAGAATCAAAATATATAATTTTATAAAAATATTGTAACGAAACCCCTCAATCCAGTGGGTCTCAACCCTTCTAATGCTGCGACCCTTTAATACAGTTCTTCATGTTGTGGTGACCCCCAACCATAAAATTTTCTCATTGCTACTTTGTAACTGTAGTTTTGCTACTGTTATGAATTGTAATGTAAGTATTGTATGCAAGATATGTGACCCTATGAAAAGGTAGTTTGACCCTCCAAAAGGGTCGAGTCCCACAGGTTGAGAACCACTGCCTTAGTAGATATAATTAACATATGCTAATAAAATGTGATTGTTAAAAAAGTTTCATGAAACAAATATTCTTTGAACTTGTGGCCCTGAAAAGACTTAGGTCAATGTAGTTAAAATGATATTAAAAGGTCAGGCAGGAATATTTTTCTATTTGGTGTTTTAAAAACAACAACAAAAGGCTAACCTGTTTGTATGTAAGTGGTTTTAAGAATTCTTTCATGACTGATTTAAGGAGAATCAGAAAATAAATATCAGTGTTACCTTGGAAGGAAAATAGACACAATAGAGGAAAATAGTCTTATTTAAACATGGTAGGAGTAAGGTTAGGGAGACGAAATCCTAGTAAATATCAATCTTATATTAAAAACTAATCTTGTTCTCTCAGAGAAACTGAAAGATTTACAGATCAAATGCTATTTTCTTTTAGGCTCACTGGGGAAAAGGCGGGTAGATGATGTAAAACTGGCCATGAACGTGTAACTATGGAAACTGACTGATGGCCGGTGGGAGAGCGCTGCACTGTCCTGTCTCCTTTATGTTTGAGCTTTCCCACTAAAAGGGAGGACTGCAGACACCACGCCGAAAGGTTCCTTCCTGTAGTACAGGTGTATCTCAAGAGCCCCTTTAGAACATGCGTGTGGCGGTCTGTTACAGATGTCATAACTTGTTCTCTGCACGTCAAGCACTCAAAGCTATGGTACAGATATGCGTGTGAGAGCCCCTTTAGAACATGTATGTGGTGGTGTGTTACAGAAGATGCCATAGCTTGTTCTCTGCACATCAAGTGTTCAAAGCTCCTTGGAAACTTGATCTTCCCTTTCTTTTTTTTTTTTCTTTGTTGTGGCTATGTGTATGGTATCCATGCATGTATGTGTGCATGTTTGCAGGTGTATAAGGGGCACATGTATGTCCAGACCTCAGTCACTCCACTTTCTTCAGGCTCTTGCCGAACTCAGAACTCACCCATTCTGATTAGTCTGACTAGGTGACTTGCTGACCTCAGTCAACAGCTTGCCCCAGGAATCCCTCCTCTCTTCCTCTCCAGTGCTAGGATTCAAGCATGCTGTACCTGTTGGGAGTTCACGTAGGTTCGGGTATCCAGACTCTGGTCCTGATGCTTGTCCACCAAGCCGTCTCAGCTCCTGCCTGACTCTGTTCTCTTAAGAAGTTTAAGATTTTTGTTGGTTTGTGGTGTAGGGATCCCACTTAGTCCCTCACATATACTAGGCAAATGCTCAACCACTAAGGTACATCTCCAGCCCATATTTAGAGTCACCTGCCTCTTTCTCTCCTCACCCCATTCCTCTCTCTCTCTCTTTATTAGGGATAAATTCTAAGACTTTGTGCATTGCTTGGCAAGCACTCCTAATACTGAGCTGTATCCCCGGCCCCACATTTAATTCATTATATTGGTATTTTGTCTGCAATCCTTAAAAGTTATTTCTCACTGGATGGTGATGGTGCACACCATTAATCCCAGCACTTGGGAGGCAGAGGCAGGTGGATCTCTGTAAATTCAAGGCCAATCTGGTCTGCAGAGTGAATTCCTATTACACCAAGAAACCCTGTCTCAAGAAAAACCAAAGCCAAAGCAAACAAACAAAGTTATTTCTCTTACAATTGCAGGGAAAATATAGAACATGGCTGAAAATGGAATGAACGGGAAATGTATTTTAGATGAAATGACTTCCTTGTTTTAAGCACAAGTAAGAGTTTGTTATAGCCCCTCATGCTTGACATCTTATGGTAAATTTTCCCTATAAATGGACTCTTAAAAAGGTTAAATTATGTAGGATAATTGTTATTCTAACATGTATTCTTGAATGTACATATTGGATTCAGATCATTATTTGAATAACTTCTAAATCATAGAACACAGAGTCCTATGGCAGAGCTCTTTGGGTTCCATGCTCATTGCTTAGACCAGAGTTCTCAACCTTCCCAATGCTTTGACCCTTTAACCTTATAGTTCCTCATGTTGCGGTGACTCCCAACCATAAAATTATTTTCATTGTTACTTTATAACTAATTTTGCTAGTGTTATGAATTATAATGTAAATTGCTGATATATGCAACCCCTGTGAAAGGGTCATTTGATGAGAACCAGTGGCTTAGACAGACAGGCCACCAAGCACAGGCTTATGTCTGGAAAGCTGTGAGGAGCAAGGGTTTGCATTCATCAAAGGTCATTTGGGTTCCTGGGTTCCTGACAGACTGTTAAAATAGCAAGTCACCCAAGTTTAAATTTTTAAAAAGAAAATTAGAGAATCATAGGAGAAAACCTATGCTCCCATCCACAAGATGAACCTGCGCCCACATTTTAGACTCTATTGTCAAGTGATTATTATCAAGATCAAGGCCTGTTAGTGACTCAGTACCATGTCACTAGACTAGGTACCAGACATGAAGGGGAAACTGGGGACGTTTTCTTTAGGCTTTGTGAGCAGTGAGGCTCAAGTTTAGAAGCAGACCCTTCATGGATTTGAGTCCTGGAGTCAACTCAGGACTGGTTCTTTTTTCCCTGGCACATCATAGACCTTGACATTGGGCATCTGCTTAGGACTCCTATGGCAGTAGCTTCAGGGATATTTAATCAGACACTTTCTCTAGGCATCAAAGAGCCCACTATCAAGATGAATGTCAGCTTTTCCTTAGAATGGGGACAGGAGCAACTACATTGTTGGTCTCTTAGGTCTCTTGTTATGAAACAGTATTTACAGGGCACAGGCAGATGATGATATTGTGAACAAAGCATTGTAGGAGAGAAAAGTGTTCTCAGGGGCTGTCCCCAACCCTAGAAGGCCCCTGGAAGACAGGCCCTGTGCAGAAATAAGGCTGAGCAAGGGCAGAATGAGGAGGCTGTTGCCAGCTGTGGTGTGGGTATGGTGTGCTATCGAGTTACAGGGAAAATATAGTATGTATCAGAACGAGCCCTCAGTGGGATCTTGGAGAGCAGCTTCTTCATGACAGAAATTCTTAGTAGTTTCCTGTGTAATCATAAAGTTTCACATTAGAGACGCTTTGGTTTTGATACGGTAGCAAAGAGAGACAAACTTTCATGAGTAAATGACACATCTTCCTGTTCCTGAGTCCTTTGGGGCAAGAGTCCTCTGTATAGTCTCTAAAAGGGTCCGTAGACTGTGAGATGACAATGAGGATGTTTAAACATAAGGGTCGCTCCATAGCACGGGTGTGGCGCATCAGTGCACCATCTGGGAAACCATGAGTTCGCAAAGAGCAGGCTCCCACTGCAGCTGTAAGCACAGTCTTCCTCTTAGACACAGCATCTCCACGGTAGATCAGGCCCTCGATTCCCGAAGGACACGGTATTAGGCTCGGCAGCTTTCATATTTGCCTGGCAACAAACCAAGAAACCTGGTGCCTTACTGATCTAGGGTTAGAAAGATGTCCTGGCTACTATCTATGAGCCTTCCAGACATGAGTACTCCACACGTAGGCAATTCCATCCTCTCTACTAAGACATGTGGCTATGCTGTGTGTGCTATGGCACCCGCTATTGTCTTCCTTGGATACTCTGCAGTGTGTGAGATTCTCTTACGGTCTGGCAAGGTGGCTCAGTGGGTACCAACTGATGACCCAAGTTTCATCTCTGAAACTCATGTGGTGGAAAGAGAAAACTGGCTCCCTCAAATTTTCCTCTAACTTCCAAACAAGTGCCGTGGCATGCACATGCATGTACACATGTAAAAACATGTGCGGGCGCACACACACACACATGTAAATTTTTTTAACATTGTTCTGTGCTCAGTCCACAGTAAGTCGTGTAGAAGTTGATCCATGGGAGGGCTTGGGAAATAGGTGAAGGACGACATGACAGGGTCAGGTAAGCCAGAAACCTTTATCGTGTGTGTGTGTGTGTGTGTGTGTGTGTGTGTGTGTGTGTGCGTGCTTTGTGGGTGTGTGCTTTCCTTGATTAGTTACTTTTATGTTGCTGTGAGAAAACACCATGACTGTGGCAGCTTAAGAGTTTATTTTGGCTTCGGGGTCCAGAGGCCTAAGAGTTCCTGATGGCTGAGCAGAGACATAGCAACAAGCATTAGACATGGCAGCAGGAACAGGGAGCTGAGAGCACACATCTTGGATGTCAAGTAGGAAGCAGAAAGAACGAGCTAGAAATAGCAAGGCTTTTTATTCTTAAAGTTGACTCCCAATCACATACCTCCTTCAGCAAGGCCATGCCATCTACACTTCCAAAGAGGTCCGCCAACGGGAGACCGCGTATTCAAATGCCTGGGCCTATGGGGGGACATTTCTTATTCAAGCTACACCTTGGAACTTGCTCAATGTGCTTAGAGTCTGAGCTTCTGCCTTGGGGAGCCAGTGTTGGCACAAGCTGAACTCTGACCCCTCACTGCTGAATTGAGTACCATCACTTGATTTTTCGAAGATCCCCCTATAAGAGAGTCTTGTGTTGTATAAAGATTTGAAAGCAAATTATAATGCAGGAAAATGATAATATAGAAGCAAAATGATAATGCAGGAAAAGAAGGTGAAGTTGTCCTATGAGAGAAGCACAGGCAGGTTTAATATCCGTGCTTGAAAATCTAGACCTGAAATGGCCCCAAGTCTGAAACTCGGAGAGGCAGCCACACTCCAAGGGTTTTGGACTCCAGAGCATTTTAGATGTGGATTTCTGGAGTAGAGGTGCTCTAATGTCTATACAAATATTCCAGCATTTGTACCGCTTTGACATCTGAAACACTGCAGATCACAAGGACATCTGATAAGGAGCATTCAATCTGTGCGGAGTAGAGTTCATTTCTATGCACATTCCCCTGTGCCCAGCGCTGTGCCAGGTGATAATGGCAGAGCAGTTCTGATATTCTGGTGCTCGTAGCTGGATAGACTATCACTATGCACTTGTAACTTGTGACCAGCCCAGACAGAAGACATGGTAGTCACGATTGACAGATGGAAGTGGTAAGAGCTGAGCTTCTTCATTGGAAAGTTTACCCTGAGATTAGAAAGAAGGAGAATGCTGTTTGTCTTAGTTATTTTTCTTGTCCCTGCCACAAAATGCATTTTAAAAAGTAACTGAAGGAAGGGTTTACTTGGGCTCACAGTTGAGGGTCCGGTCCATTATACTCAGGAAGTCATGGCGCCATAGGAACGAGATGGCAGGAGACACTCCTGCAGGAAGGAGGGTGAAGAGAGAGAACTGTGTGGAGCTCAGCTTGCTTTCTCCGTTCTCTTCAGTCCACACTTCTCAGCCCATTGGATATTGGGGGGGGGGGGTCTTTTCATCTCCATTAACTCCATGCTAGAAACTCAGAGATGCTCAGAGATTTGTCTCTTTGGTGACTCTAGTCTTGCCCAATTGACAGTCCTTAACTAGCATATCGTCCCTGCGTGGTCAGGGTGGAGAACGGGAAGACCACGTTGAGAGGGAGCTTTGTGGAAAGCTCGGGAAAGTTTGGCCATGGGTGCACAGCTGAACGGCGCTGCATTCCCACCCAGCTCCCGCATGGCTGGCTTTATACCCAAAATAACAACACACAAATTGGATTCTTTTAAACACTGCTTGGCCCATTAGCTCTAGCCTCTTACTGGCTAATTCTCACATTTTGATTAACCCATTTCTAATAATCTGTGTAGCACCCTTATGGGGAAGGATCTTAACCTGCATCCATCTTGGAGAGGAGAGCTATTGCATCTGTCTTACTTCCCTTCTTCCCAGCATTCTGTTCGGTCTACTCCACCTATCTAAATTCTGCCCTATCAGGCCAAGCAGTTTCTTTATTAATTAACCAATGAAAGCAACAGATAGACAGATGACCCTCCTCCATCAGGCTGGCATGTGTTCACTGAGGGCCACACTTGCTCTTGGCCACTGTGAGCAGCAGAACGGATGGTGTCTGGACTTGGAATCAGGGCGCTGTGGTGAGCCTGTTCTACTTCAATGGCTTCTGGGTGCGGTATTCTACCATGATGAAAATAATTTAGGGAGAAAGGATTTGTTTAGTTCACAACTACAGATTACAGTCTATCCCAGCAGGACATTAAGCTGTCAGGGACTTCATAGTCAAGAACGGAAAGAAATGAATAGATCCACGCCTGCTATTCAGCTCACCTCCTCCACTCCCCAGGACACAAACCCAGGGAATGGTGCTGCCCACAGTGGACTGGGTCTTCCCACATCTTTTGACTTAATCAAGTCAGACCCCAACAGACAAGTCCATGAGTCAAACTAATAGAAACAAGACAGATAATCTAGATAATCTCTCACTGAAACTTTCTTACCTAGTGGTTAAAGCCTGTGGTGATCAGACAAAGCTGCCCATCACAGAGCCCTAACTCCAGGCTGTTATGTTAAGCATGAATGACATCAGAGTGTCATGCCCATTAATACCCTCAGTTACCTCATGTATAAAATACATTTGTGGGCTAATTGTCGGAATTCTGGGTTGTCTTGTAGATCTGGCTCTAATGGGGAGGAAGTTAGACCCTAAGAGAATTTGCATAATTTCTCATCTATGTAATCGAAACAGGATGCACTTCATTTGTTTGCAGTGAAACCGTTCAGTAATAGAGATTGAGCACATACCTGTAATATGAAATTAGAAGAAAGAATATATTGTTCCACATGGAATATAAGGACATTAGATAGACTGAAGCATCCCTTGGATAAATATAACCATAGCCATGGTCATTTCATCTCATATTAATATATAGGAGTAATTTCTTTTTTTAAAAAAAAAAGACCCAAAAAGAGCAACAATGGATGAGATTATTTTAAGTCCATTTAGAAAACGAATTTTCATACAAATCGAAACAAACCCATCGACTAAGACAGTTATTGTTGCAGACCACTTACAGGAGCATGGTTACTAAACAATGAGTGTGAACCTCAGGGTTCTGAAGCCAGCATTCCTCGGATGCTTGAGATGAAGAATCTGAAATCTGTTGGATCTCTGAGGAAACACCTACCTTTTCAGCCAGTTCCTCTATATGAGGCAGAGACCTTTTGCTGACTTTACAGAGGAGGAGATGTTTCAAGCCAAGGATGGAGTGTCATAGTTTAACACCTGATGCCCTCTACATGTTCAGCTGGACTCTGAAGCTAAGGACTTTCTCTTTGTTCTCATTGTGATCTTCCCAACTCAGATCTCAGCAGCATTTTAAGACTGAGGAAGGAAGACACAGTAGGGTTTACAATTTTTCTGAGATTCCTTTCTTAACAAGACCACTAAAGATAAATAATGTTTTTTAATACATGATTTGGGATTGTTGAAGCCCAAACCAATGTTGACTCCAGAAGATAATTTCAAGTTAACAAAAGTCATTTAATTAACTCCTCAGGACAAGAAAAGAAATGGACATTCATAACACCACAGAGAGGAGGACGAATGGATGGTCTTACCCTGCAGATCGGGACTTCTGCTGGGTGATTTTAATATGGACTTGGGAACTTACAGATCGGTTTTCTTTGGGTGTTATCAGGAAATGGCATCAACTTAGAGTCTTGGTCATTTTACAAAAAAAGACAGAAGACTGAATGGGGGCTAGATTATCATTTATAAGCCAGAATACCTCACATGCCAGTGGTGTCCCATGAAGGATACCATGTTAGATAGAACACCATTTAGTTAAATTGTTTGCAAGTGACCCTCATTCTGTCTCCATTCAGACATGGTCAAAGGTTGTGTCTGTCTTGTTCTCTTGTGGCCACAGATTGCTCATATCTAAGGTCTGCTGGAATTCTGCAAACATTCAGACTATGTTCTAAAGAAACACCGTGTTTTCCCTCTTTCTATCTAATTTATCTTCTTTCTTCCCCTCTCCCCCACTCCTTTCTACTCCCAGCTATTCTATACACCTGATCTCTTTTTTCCGAAGAATAACCAAGCAACCATTATATTCCATGCCCCCGCCTCCACCAGAGGTGGGAGAGTGTTGGCACTCAGGAGGTTTCCAAGACCCCATCATGGCTCCCAGATTCCTTTTAGAGTTAATGAACTTTAGACCAATCATTTTATCTTTTTGACCTGATTTTCCTTATACTTAAAAAGTTTAATTAGCAATTATTCTGAAAGGTATTTGGAAAATTAGAAATAATTTACATAAAGTACTTGAAGCTCATTGTGTAGTCACAAATACTGACTTATTAAGCATTCGTTGAGTATGAGTTTGCTTATGTTTTATAATTTTTATCAGCAATGGGAATGCCTTTGATTTAGTGGACTGTTCAGTTTTGGCAGCTCATGGAAGGGCAAGATGAGCCAGTCTTGTTGAATGTGATTATCATTGAGCACTAATCACATGATAAAACTTGCTATAGTTAATTTTTTGCATACTCGTTTCAAATTAATGTGAAACAGATAACATTCTATTATGCATTAAATGAAAAATGCAAGACAGTTTGAGTCTCTTTGTGTCTCATTACTTCATATAACTTCATAAAGCGGCATGATTGGGACTTGTGTGCTGTAAAGAAAAAATGAGAGGCATACAGAAAGACTGTTTTTACTATGTAGAAAAGGGTCAAGTGGCATTTCTGCTGAATATCTACTTCTTGTACGGGCCAGGATTAATATTAAAATATGAGTAATGTACACTAAAATTAGCCCTGAATTATTGAATGGTTTGTGCTTTCCTCTTTATATCTTCCAGGTTTCCTGTAGAGATAGACATCCATGGCTGGGGGGAGGGCATTTAGCTTTCTAAAATCTCCTGTTTAGAGCTGGGACATGGTAGTACATGACTGTAATTCTAGCACTCGGGAAGGAGGCAGCGGCTAGAGAAGTGCCACAAGTTCGAGGCCAGCCTGTCAAGTTTCAAGCCCACCAGGGTAACATGGCAAGACCAAGCCTCAAAGAAAACTATGAGGACAATAACAATTATAACTTAAAATGAAAACCCCATCTAGTTTATCTGAAATTGCTAGACTTCTCAGCCATAATTACTAATATCTTGACACCATGTGAGCATGAACTTGTGCATACATGTTTTCACAAAACACCCGGGGGTACATGGTGGACATTACATGGTGTTCGAAATTCAAGTTCAGAATTACCTTGAAATGTGAACTGCAGAGACTAGCATAACCTATCATAGATAACCAGGGTATTGCTGATGTACTGTCTAGTCTCTCTATTGTGTCTGGATTGGTTTTATATGAGCATCAATGACTGTTCGTGGAGAAGCCGATTGAGTAGCATTTTGGTAATGAAATATATATTGTATTGCAGATGACTTTCTTGTTGTGTGAGCTCATGTTCCTTTTTTCTTTCTCCTATCATATTAGAAATCTGGCCTTCATTTTCGACACACAGACAACACCGTGCAGTGGTTGAGAGCTATGGAGGCCATTGGACTACCCAAGGTAAGCTTTGGCATAGCAGATGCTAGATGGGGAAGACAAAAAGTCGTGCGCAAACGCCTTGCTATTAAAACTGACTTGGCCACCTGAGACATGTCTCTGCTGGCTTGAGCACGTGGGATGGCCTGCACAAAGATACACATGGCAAAAACTCACGATGAAGTGGGGATATAGCTGCAGGGCAGATAGGTGAAAGTGTATCCCAATTAAGCCGGGTTAGAATTGGCTTTAGCTGATCGTTGACTTCAGATAGTCAACTGTAAATTATTGAAATTTGATGTTTTTAACTCTAGTGTATGTGTCTGTGTGCATATGCACAGGTACACATCTGCCAGGGTGTGTGCAGGTGAAAGGCCACTTTCAGGAGTCCCCTCTCACTGTCCACCCTGGGGAAGCAAGGCATCTTGTCTTCGCTGCATTTTCCAGACTGGCTGGCTGGTGAATTTCCAGGCAATGCTCCTGTCTCCACGTCCCATCTCACCGTCAGAGTGCCAGAATTACAGACGCCTTCCACTTCATGGCTGCTTATGTGGTTTCTGGGGATCAAACTTAGGTCATCAGGCTTGCACAGCTGGGCATTTTACCTGCTGAGCCATCTCCCTGGCCCATGTGTTTATTTTTATAATTATTATTATAAATCATCATGGTATCACTTTAAATCTGGAAGGGTTAGAGGCTTGTAGCTGTTATTCCTAAAATAGATCGACCAAATAAAATTCAATCAGTAAGCATTCAGCACTTGGTAAATTCAAAGAGAGAAGAAATAGACACATGGGGGAAATGAGGAGATTACATCTGATGGAAATCATAGGACGACTTTTTTATTTCGAAAGGATTTTAGAATCACGGGAACTTTCAAAAATAGTATGTCTCTGTGTCTCCATCATTCAGCTTCCCTCAGTACTGACATTTTTATAACTGCAATACAATGTTAAATAGAAATGCGAGGGTTTTATTGGGGTATTTTCTTTTTTATGATAGGGTCTCTATGTAACTAAGGCTGCCTTAGAATTCACTTTATAGTCCAGGCTGGCCTCAAACTTGTGGAATCCTCCTGCCTCAGCTTCTGAATAGTGGGGTTATCAGCATGAGCCTCCCACCAGCTGCCATTGGGGTGTGAATATAAACGAGAACACTGGCTTTACTCAGCTCCTATTCTCCTCAAATGCATTTGTTTGCAAGAGTGAGCATATTGTTCAGAGCCAGTGCATCCCATGAATGGATTTGTGTGCCCCCTACGGCTATCCAGACACAGTCTCCGCAGGGAAAGGGGCTTTTATCTTCCATCCCTCCCCCACGTTGTCCCTGGCAATCACTAAATGCTCTCCATCATTAGCATCTTTGTCCGTGTGGCATTGGAATATTATTGGAATCACATGGTGAGCAAGCTCTCGGGTTGGCTTCTCACTTAAGTTTCCTGTCCTTGAGAGCCATCACATTTTCCTCTGTCAAGGCCTCAGTCCGTTGCATTGCTGGCTACATGCAGCTGCTTTAAAGGAATGGTTTATAAGATGTCACCTTGGAGACACGGTGCAAAGGAATATGTTGAGTTAGAAATACCCGTGCTATTAGTTTATTGTTAAGCCAGGTTTGCTATTAAAAAGATTAGCTGGGAAGGCTGGGGATGCAGTGCAGTGGTAAAGCGCTTGCTTCGGATGTGAAGCAGGAAACTAGAGAGATAGGGTAGCCGCTGAGATGGTTGCTTTCAGAGGACCCCTCAGTTCAGTGCCCTGCACCCCCATCGTGGCATGTTTTCAACATCTTTTTACTCATACCTGTTTTACCCCAGTCTCATTTTCTTCGAAATTGTCAATATTTAATTCATTCCGTTATTTTCAATCAACTAGTCCCCCCAAACATTAAATGCTGCTCCCTTCTGAATATTGGTTGCAACATAAAATCAATTAATTTTGACTGATCAACTGCTAAGTGAGGGCTTGGGTGTTTTGTTTTTGTTTTTTTTTTTACAAAAAAGATTAATAAAGAGAGAACATCAGATAGAGTTTTTCTTGGTGAAGAAACTTCTGATTGGGACAGTTTCATGATGTGTGAAAGATGTGATTTCACCTTTCCAAGTTGTTTTAACATTCACTTTTCACCATGAAGTCTGGAAGACAATATTACAAGGACAGGAGACTAACAATGCCCTTAGCTGACTTTGTAGGGCACTGCCATGAATTCCTTCATTTACCGGTATTAAATGCTCAGTCTGTGCCTAGCTTCACGTGGGTGCTAGAGATGCGGAGTTGCACGGCACCCCGTCTGATGAACTTGTTGATTCTACCTCCTTGGTGCAGGAAGGCATTTCCGTCTGGATTTCCCAGGAGACCCTGTAAATGGAGAAGGTTCTTCCGTGAAGAAAGGGGCCTGGGGAGAGTTGCCTGACAATATAGTGGGGTGTGAAGCAAGAACCAAACTTGTGAGAGCTTTTAACCCAAACTCAGTTTTCTGAGTCTGGAGCACTTGTCTCGCTGACACCTTGACAGCAGATATGTTACAAGACAGCTGGAAAGGGCCTTGAGGCCTCCCAGACTGCAGATGTTTCTTTGAGCATGCAGCAACTATACCGTACATCGTTAGCTCGAGAAACACTCTCGTCTCCATTTTTTCCGACGTCCACTAGAAAAAAATTGCACTCGAGTATCAAAGTATTACCATATGGTACATGATTTAATTTTACTTTTAATGTCAAGTTGTATAAAATATTTACTAAAAGCAAGTGACGATGATGTGCTTATCTTAATATTAGAAACTTCAAGCCCAATTATTCATTTTTTTTTTCAAGCTCAAAGATCAAGTCTGGTACCCCACTTAGAAATCTGTTTCTTATCAGGCTTCAAGCTTAGGAGAAAGCAGTGTGGATGTAAAAGCCTTGGGGTTCAACCCATCGGGTGACTCCATGTCTAGATGCTTGCCCAGGAGAGGAATCGGGTGCCCAGAAAGTGCAGATGCAGGGTGTTCTCTGCAGCACCAGGGAAAGAACGGCGAGCCAAGTAGATGTTTCCTGTGGGGAATGGTTGGGCTGTGGTTCAGAAATATGAGCGACTTATTAGGATTTGTCAGAAATTATGTGCATAGAGAATAATGGACGTGATGGAAAATAATCAGCTCCTAGCATGTCCTTTCGTCAGGTTTATACCGTGTTCACACTGGTTTGCACACATGCATAAAGATTTGTTTTTAAATTAGATATTGTATGTGAGAGAGATGTATGTTTGCACACATGCATAAAGATTTGTTTTTAAATCAGATATATGTGTGAGAGAGATGTATGTATGTAGTATGTATTATGTAAGAAGTAACCACACACCAGGATGCTAATAGTAACAGTCTGAAAGATGGGGTATAGATGTTTTTTTCTTCAGACTTTATGTACAGAAATAATCCAAATATATGTGCATGAATTATATATACATGTCTGAGTTTTTAGCAACATAATGAAGTGGCTACAAAAGGGGTCTCCTTCTCAGGCTCATAAACCCTTTAGAGGTCATAGAAGTGAGGGCGCCAGTAAAACACTGCAACCCAACCTTCTAGAAAGGCTCTTTGTGAACCCCGCCTCTATAAGGTCAGCCACCAGGGGGCGTGCCACCCACCAGGCAAGAGCTAGGATTGCTCCGTAGAGCTCTCTGGAGCAACCAGCAAGAACTTCCTCTACATTTGAATAGTTGTAGACTAGTAAGGATAATCGGGGTCTGGTTGTCTGGGGAGTCGACACCTCAAGAAGTAAAGCATAGTAAGCTCATTGGCTTTTTTGTTTTACAGATATTTTATCCAGAAACGACAGATGTCTACGACCGGAAAAACATACCAAGGATGATATACTGCATTCATGCACTAAGGTGGGAACGATGAAGACAGGTTTAAACTTCAGTTTCCATTTAAACTTCAGTAACTTTTAATAATCTCAGGAATTTTAAAAATTAGGTTCAGTTTATAATTTGTTGGTACAAATTAAAATAATTTAAAATAATTGCTGTATAATGCTACCATTGAACTTGAAATCACTTCTGAAGTTTTTACTATTATTCGAAATATAAAACAAAAAATGAATAAAAGACCTAAGTAAAATGAGGAGGGAATTAAAATTGTAACCTTGAAGACCCAACAATAATGTTGTGCGGATGTATGCAGATGTCACAAAAACATGTTAGTGAGCAGATTCCATTGTCGTTGTGATTGCTCTAACGACTCATTAAATTACCATTTATTCAGCTCGTACCATCAGTAAGAAAACATAACAGAAACAGGATTTTTTTCAATTTTTTGCTCAGTAGAATGTACACTCTAAGACTAAAGAAGAAACACAGAAGTTGTTCTTTAATTTGATTAAGATATACTTAATGATATAAAGCGATGTTTTTGATCATTTTTGAAAATTTTGAAACTCTGCTAATTAACAGATGACTTTTTTTTTTTTTAATGGATCTGGGGAAACTGGGAATTTCAGATGGCGGTGAGAACCTCAGGGAAAACCCAGCTGTGGCTGCTGTCTTGTGCACTCAGGTGAAGCTTGCAAGATTTCATGTGTAATGAAGTTTAAAATTCCTCTGCAACATCTGCCTTGTGTTTGTATCCCTGGAAGTCATTTTTCTGGCAGACCCCTCCGTCTCGGGGTTTATGTTAACTTCTTCCTGCCTTTTTTTTTTCGCCTGCAAAGGAAAAAGTCTTCATAATAATTCATTACAAAGCTGGTCTCCTAGAGAAGACTTTGATTACGTCATAGGAGTCAACCCCCAACCCACCGCAAAGCCAGCTTCCTTTTTCTTTTCTGAGCTGGCTTTGGAATATGACAGCTGGTGAGAGATACGCCAAATGGCGGGTCCCTTTGCTTTTTCTTTTCTTTCTTTTGCATTGGTTTGTTTCGGTGTACGTGCGTGCACGCACGCACACACTTCTGGGTACACATGTGCCGCTGCACACAGTGGAAGCACAGACAATGTGGAGGAGTTGGGTGTCTCCTTCTACTGCATAGGGACCAAGGCTTAGACTCAGATTATAGAGCTTGGTGGCAGCGCCTTTGCCTGTGAGGCCATCTTGTCACCCTTTCTTTTTTCCTTTGGTTTTTTTCTTTACTTTTGTTTATTTAGAGATGGGGTCATACTGTGCAGCTCAGGCTGGCCTCAAAACTCTATCCTCCTGCCTCAATCCCCCTACAGGGGCTATAGACTAGCCATCCGGCTAGACTTCCTTCCTTCCTTCCTTACTTCCTTCCTTCCTTCCTTCTTCCTCCTTCCCTTCCTCCTCCTCTCTTCCTTCTTTCTTTCTTTCTTTCTTTCTTTCTTTTCTTTCTTTCTTTCTTTCTTTCTTTCTTTCTTTCTTTCTTTCTTTCTTGTAATGACTTAGAATGTCTAAAAATGAATAAATAAAATAGGGTATAATTTCTGTAGGAGGTGGTGGAGGGGAAATCTCCTATTCTGTGCATCCCTCTTCCTGAGTAGCCTTAGGGTCCATATACCAATAAAGTTTTGGGAGGTGGTGGCAGGGGATTGTTTTGATTTTTGAGACAGGGTTTCACCGTATGGCCCTGTCAGACCTGGAACTCATTCTGTAGTCCAGGCTATCCTTGAACTCAGAGAGATCCACCTGCCTCTGCCTCCCAAGTACTGGGATTAATGGCAAGTATTGCCCCTGACTGGCCCCATAGGTTTTCTTAAAATCCCACGTTTTAAGAAACCTGTTTCTTTTGAGGTATACTTTCAAATGTGCTGCTCTGTGTTCCTCAGAGAGTTCTTGTCAAAGCCTGAAGCAGTCACTGAAGGCTGTGAGTTAGTACTGATTTTGTGACCTATCCATCCAGTCATTATTAAATCCACACTTCACAGTGGTGATCTCCAGATCCATACCATGTTCCAGGGCAACGTATGTGAGCTTAAACTGATTTTTGAAGTGGGCACGCGGGCCGTGTGTTCTCCAGCTTACAAAGAGCGAAATCTTTGCTCCTAAGAAGCTCTGTAGAATGGCATAGGGGCTCACAAATGTGCACTTACCGTAGTTTAAATAATGGCTTGATCAGCTTAGAAACAAAGACCGCGCCAGTTCTCGCTTGTTGTCGTGTGTGTGCCCATGCTGGTGTCGTGGTTCTGTGTCTTTATCAATTGCTCTTCACGGATGTCTCCGTGCCTTTTTTCTGACGCCCAGGAAAGGCTGCATTAGTGTGTCAAGCATGTCACACATCTGACCATGTTCTTCCATGGATGACCCTCTTTCTCTTTTCTTTGTCCTCATGTGTTATGCCACTGCCTCTCGAGAAGAAACTGAGAAATTCCAAGGCTGTCTGAGGCTTTTCCGTATAACTCTTTCCTGCTGTGGTCTGTTTAGAAAGCTGTCAGTCACTCCTAGGAGGCAGGTTTTTCTGTATCGCTGGGCAAGAAGCTGGAGAGCCACTTTAAGGGACCCTTTAACGAGTGCAGTTTGCTCTCGTTGCATAGTTAGGAGGAATGTGTTGTCCTTGCTTCAACAACTGTAGCATGGCTGGAGTAAAGAATTGTCATCACCTGGTAGAGAACTGGGTAGGTCGGAGGTTTTGGTGATAGCTCAGAGCCGGGAGGGAAGGTCACACCAGGTAATTTTGCTGGTTGAGCGTTGCCTTCCTCTTGCCCCTGCCTATGGCCTGGTTGATCTACAAATTTAGCTTTGACCCTGGCCAAACTTGTCTGGAGTCTGATATGGGGCTAACAGCCAGGTACCCCTGAGTCCCTGCCCTTGCTTTCCTTCCCCTGCCTGGCCCTTTTCGTCTGGCACCTGACTCCAGCCTTACTGTCACTTTCCAGCTTACCCTGGCATTTTCAAACTTGTTCTAATTGAGAAAGACTTGACTTCTTGGTGGGTGGCCTTCTCCTTTTCCAAGGAAATATTTATCCTTCTTTACCTATTAAAAAAAAGTAGAATAGTCTTGTTGTGAGGGCGGGGACTGGAAAATGTAAAAAGAGTGTTACAGGAAAAGCTAATCCAGTCACTATCTCAAAATCACACAAAAACCAGTTACTATTTTGGTGACTTTGGACTTGAAATTTATATGGGGCATGTTTTCCTTTTGTGGCTTCTTTTGGAATGTTCTAAAACCTATGCAAAAAAAAAAAAAACCGTTCAAGAAGCCTAGTTGAGTTACTACACCTTTTTTTAAAAAATTGTCTGGAGGCCATTTTTTATACACAGAAAAACACTGTGTGTGTTGTGTGATGTTCTGTTTATAAAGACGTAACAAGTGACATCCAGCAACTGTTAAATGTTTAAACAGTTATAAAATACAATATGTTAAAATGATTTAAACCATAATGTGCTTGTTAAAACAACATGATTTCCTTCTTATACCTTCAGAGCTGATGAAATGTCCAAACCGGGCTATACGCTCACCAGTGAAACTGCTGGAAAGTTCCAGAGTAGTTTTCTCTTGCTTTCATTATTCATGCACTGATGTGGCCTGCCCTAGCGTTAGTACAGTGTCGTTACACCTACCCTGGGGCAGCATGATGTTTAATATCACCAGAAATAAAAGGGCAGGCTTTAAGTCTAGCTTTTGACCTGTTCCTTGTTGAACATGGCCTTACTTTAGGCTCTTGTCTCAAGGTAAGCCAGAAGCTGTCCGTCGGCATCAGGTTAAGGTTGACTTGTTTTCTAAGTCAGCACTTTTCATTTGTAGGTCTGTGGCTTTCAGGTAGATTCACCTTTCTGTCTCTTCTTCCCCATTACCCGACAGAAACTCGTTCCCCGAGTGTCACTTGGCCGGTGTTGTACAAAGCATTGTCCTGTCATGGTGATGCGTTAGTCTGGCCTATTAGCATTATTAGAAGTCTATGTGGACCTTTTTAGTTTTCTTCTTAAAATTATAGCTGGAATTTCAAGCTGCATCTCCTGGGAGACAAGCAGGGACAACTCAATGCTGTTGCTGATTTGGCACCTCAGATCAGGTTCCTGGGTTCCCTCTCATTGGCTGTTCAGTGCTCACTGCTCTTGGATCCCCTTTTCTCCTAGTTGTTTCTGTCATGACCTTGCTCTGCAGTCCTTCCTTTGCTTTGAGGAGACTTTGGCTGATTCAGAGCTCCTGGTCTTTATTATTTTCTGTGATACGTATAATATAAAAACAAGTACTTACCTATACTCCACGAACAGAAAAAGAACAAAGTGCCTGTGTTTTAGTGTCTCACCTTTTGACAAAGCTAAACAAAGAGTTGTGCACGGACTACTTATCTCTAATGGTTCCCTTCTGTTTACTGTGTGTTATACTCTGTTGGTCATTTTGAACTCCTGACTTTCTAAAACCGAACCAAGATGAGTATTTTCCTGTTTGTTCATAGCATGTTTGCTCTGTATCTCTCAGGCTGGACTTGAACTCACAATCCTCCTACCTCAGCCTCCTTAGTCCTGGGATTACATGTGTGGACCACCCTGCCTGTCTAATACCTTCTGAATGGAATAGACTCTTTGAGTTTGGTTAGCCAGAGTTCTGCCTTTGTCCTTATAGCCCCTGTAGCCTTGTCAGCCCCTTTGCCCTTGTAGGACCGCCCTTGGCATTCTTTGAAAACAATCAGATGTTCTTGTCCTGTTCTTGTTATTACCGCTTTAAGATATGGAGCAACTGCAGTTCAAGGAATCCCTTCAAAGTCACATATTCCTGCTGATTATTCTAGATAAGCATGATAAGGGTGCCAAACGCTGCTTTTCTTACTGTGTCCTTCATCGGGCCATTAAAAGTCTGCTGCAAGCTGGAAACCAGGGGCTCTCCTCTAGGTGCATGCAGGACTGCAGTTATGAACTAGTGAGAGTTAGTGACCTCCAAGTCACCCCTTCACTGCAGGCCTACCTCAGCAATACAGGTGTGGCCTCCCTTTTCGTGGCATAAGAGACTCCCTGCTCTACACTGGGCAGTGCTGGTAACGGTAAGGCCAAGGCTTCCTCCAGAACGCTCCTGTAATACCGTGTTAGATGTCAGTACCAGTGATGGTGATGCTGAAAGTTGAAGCTAAATTAGATGTATTTAATTCTTTGCAAATGAAGTTTGAGAGGCCACATGCAAGTGAGTTTTCTGCTGAACCCATCATACCACTTTAAGAAAAAGCTCATATTCAATTTTCAAAGCAGACTTTCCCATTCAGCAGGCAAATTTCCCAGCACCACCTTGTGGTGACTCCGAGTTAACCAGGATGTCTGTTCACTGAAATTTCTCTTGCCTGACCTGTACAATGGAGTGTATTGGAAATAGCACCTACTTTCTTTACCACGAGTGTGAAAATTATCACATTCCGTTAGCAAAACCTTTTAGTTCCTACTGTAGCAATGCTATGTCTTTTCTCTGTGCGTGAGACAAGGACTGGCTGTGGTGCCTCGCTTGGCCCCACTCCTGGGGTCCTCAGCCCCTGCCTCCTGAATAGCTGGGACTGTCGATGTGTGCCACTGTACCCAGTTAAAGCTATGTTTGTGGCATCCAAACCAGCTTTAAGAACAGCATAATAGACAGAGGATGCATTCTATCAGTAGCAACTAGATAAATAATTAAAAAGATATATGTAAAAGTGCTGCATCCAGGTATTTAGTGCAGCTCGTTAACTGTTTTGCATAACTGATATAAAATTAATACAATAGCAATTTAAAATCTTGTCTTAACTTTGAGAGGTTTATAATATAAATGATTAAATATGATCACGTCTACCTTCCATCTCCCCCCTCCAACTGCCTCCATAGTCTCCCTAACTTCCTTGTCCTCCTCCCAACTTTGTAGGCTTTTTGACTTTGACTGTCTCACAGAAAGCTAAGCTCTTTGGACCTGGCTTCCTAAATGTCATCATGGTCTCCTAATGACCCTGTTTGGTGTGACCTTCGCTAGCACAGACTTTGATTGCAAACAATTTTTGACTCTTGATAATCTCTAAAGACGTAGACCTTAAGCTAAGGAGTGTGTCCCATCTTCCAGCCTTTGAATTATGAGTACATGACACTTGGCAGTGAAAAAAACTGTTCAATGTTCTCTTCCTGATAAGATGAATGTCAGAATTTGGTGCTAAATTAAAATTACCATATAATAAAGTTACCATTTGTTGCATGTACTTTGGTACAATTTCGAAGGAAAAAGAAGAAATGAAAAAGGTTAATAATTCTCTCCTCAGAATCCTTAAAATGAAAACATTCATTAATAAGTATTTCCTAGAAAAAGCTCTAATTGAGCAGTACTTGTATAAAATCCTGTTTATCCTTGCCACTGACAAAAAGGAAGGCAGACTTAACATGGTATTGCTATCACTTTGGGAATGTTTTCTCCCTACTTCTTCCTATTTCCTTCTTCCCCTCAGTGCCTTCTCTTCCTTCCTCCTATCCCCCCTCCTATTTTTGATAATGTCGCGTTGCAGAGCCTTGAGCCCACTAACTGCAGCCCCTGGAAAGTCTTCATTGATAATATTCGAAAATGATATGGGCATAAGGCAAATGCATTCTCAGAGAGAGAGAGTGCTGGTCGAGTGGGCGGTGCCTAGCTGACGGGGTCTCAGGTTCAGCTGAGTGGTCAGCTTCATACCCTTATCAAATGCGGTTCCTGGGGAGGATGAGGAATCTGGGAGCCAGAGGTGCTGGCTGGCGTTGGCTCCTTGCAGAAGCGTGTATGGCACTGTCTGTAACCTAGAATAGCTCTCGCCACAGCTGTGAGGAGCTGTTCTGCATGGTCTATCGGGAGATTGAGAGTGAGTCACATTGGTGAGCTTGAGACTCGCCTCATGCCCACCCGGAGTCAGCTAGTACCTGTCACAGCGGCCCCAGACCTAGCTCCCCCGTCCTCTGCAGAGGACACACGAGTTATAAAGGTCCCTGAACTCAGGGTTGCTCAGACGTTTGGTACCTGTTGGATGTTGACTGAGTCCTTCAAGTCAAGTTACAACTTCACAAGTTGTTTTTCTCCTGAAACAATAGTTCTCAGCCTTCCTAACGCTATGACCCTTTAATACAGTTCCTCATGTTGTGGTGACTCCCAACCATAAAACTATTTTTGGTGTGACTTCCTAACTGTAATTTTACTACTGTTATGAATTGTGATGTAGATATCTATACACAGGACATCTAATATGTGACCCACAAGTTGAGAACCAGGGTCCTAAGCAGAGAGAGATGCTCTGTAACCAGCTTGATAGTAGACTCGGATCAGCTCCCAGAGCACACAGCTAGAAAGTCAAACCAAATTCAGGTTCTTCTGCAGAAATCAACAGGGATTTTGTTTGAGGGGCTAGGCGTTGATTTGTTTCAGAGCTGGGGATTAAACCTGGGATTTTGCACATGCTAGGCAAGTGCACTATATAAGCCACATTCCCAGCCATAGAATGATTAAAAAAAAAAACCTTTAATCACAGAGAATAAATGAATTCAGTCTTTTCCCTCTTTTATTTTTTGAGACAGGGTCTCTCTCATGTAGTACATACTAGTATCACATATGTAGGCCACGATGGCCTCAATCTTGAGATCCAACTTCCTCTGTCTCTGGGAGCTGGAATTACTAATGTATGCCACTACACCCAGCCACGCAATGTCTGTTTAAGACCATAGTTTAGCAAAATGTGTTGAAAACTTTTGTCCTATGTTTGCCTGTGTAATTTTGGAATGTTTTTAGAAGGATTTATTTAACACATATCTACAGAGGGGTGTGTGTGTGTGTGTGTGTGTATAAAAACAAAATCAAAGGGAATTTTATAAAAATGTTTAATTTTTAGCTAAGTGATAATTTCCTTCTCTTTTTTTTCCTTCCTTCTTTCCTTCCATCCATCCCTCTCTCGCTCTCTGTCCCTCTCTTTCTCCCTCTCTCCTTCTCCTATGGTAGAGTCCCATTCTGTTGTTTCAGCTAGTCTTATACCCCATTCTCAGCCCTCGTTCATCTGGTTCTGTAGGTGCATCTTGCTGTACCCAGCTAGGTGGGTGGTGATTTGTGATTTTTTTCTAATATTTTAACCATCACTCTTTCAGTTTTAGCTCTTATCATATCTTAATATAAATAACTTTTATGGAAATTACAATCAAATAATCAATTTCAGTGCAAGCTGCTTATGTTGACTAATCATATATTTAAGAACTTATTACCTTTGAGAAAACTTCATTTTGAATTTATTTGAAATTTAATGGATTTTATAAATGCTAAGATCCATCTAATATGAACATTGGGAGTATTCATATTAAAATGTTCAAGTCATTCAGACCACTCTCAGCCCATTTTCCCATGTATATTATTATTTAGTTTATTATGTCTAATGACTGTTTCATGGATTTTTAAACCTCTAAATGAATAAAAAGTGAAACCAGGTCTTTTTTCGATGATTCCCTGAATTAACCCTGGGTTTGGAGAGGTAGGAATGTGCAGCGGAACTGGCTGTGGCTAGAATCGAGTAGAGGAATCACATAGTCGCCTCTCTTTGATAGGATTTAGATTTCAGCTTTCCAGGCCTTTTGTCACGTTCTAGGTAGGCTGGTGGGTGGCATCATTAATTGTCTAAGAGATTTATTTTTAAATACTTACAGTGTAGCCTCTGCCTTCCACTTACTAATATGTGCACACCATACTGGGCTTTGTAATATCAACCATAGTTTTCCTGGTCTGATGGTTTAGAAATAGCAAACAAATATTTAGATAAATATCAAAAAATCCAAGTAAAACTGTCCTTTCCATCAAATGACAATCAGTTAAATATGCATAGAAATTGTGTTTATTGCCTGTTTTACATTAGCTATCTTCTTATTTTTTTTAATTTTAACCTTTATTTTAATTTTACGGATGTGCGTGTTTTGTCTCCATGTATCTGTGGTTCATATGCATGTGGTGCCTCTGGAAGCCAGAAGAGGTCAACACATCTCTTGGGATGGAAGTTGCAGATTGTAAGCTGCCAAGTGGGTGCTGGTAACTGAACTCTGGAAGAGCAGCTAGTGCTCTTATCCACTGAGCCATCGCTCCAGCCTATTAGCCATGTTCTTATTCTTCTTACACATGAACGGTGGAGGGGTGTGATCCCAGGGAGGACCCCCGGAGCTGCAGAGCTCCAGTATTTGGGCCACTGCCTGGAGCTCTGGTCTTGCCCACCTGGGGCTGGCATGGTACCTGGTGAGGCACTGTAGGCTATGCAAGCTCTCTTAGACCCTTGTCAAGTAGAAGGATTCTTTGGCTGTACGTACGTCATAGGACTTATGATAATAAAGGTTCTGTTTTGTCTTTCAGTTTGTATCTGTTTAAACTGGGGATTGCACCCCAGATCCAGGATTTGCTGGGAAAAGTGGACTTTACAGGTACTCGGATTTATCTTTATCTTCTCTGCAATCTAGTGACTAAGAAAACATGCAGGTGCCTTCTTCTTCCCATAAATGGTACCCCTTCCATCTTTCCTCTAGCCCAGTGGCTCTCAGCCTTCCTAATGCTGCAACCCTTTAATACAGTTCCTCCTGCTGTGGTGACCTGCAACCATAAAACTATTTTCCTTGAGACTTTATAATTTAATGTTGCTGCTGTTATGAATCATAATGTAAATAGTTGGTATGTGACCCTTGTGAAAGGGTCGTTCAAGTCCCCAAAGGGGTCACAACCCACAGGTTGAGAATCACTGCTCAGTACCAACAAGGGGAAACCTGTCATCTTGGTTTCTTTCCTGATATGTAATAAGTATCCCAACAAAATATCCCAATAAGAATAACTTGAGGGAAAGCGTTTACCATAGCTCACGTTACAAGGTTCAGTCTACCGTGGTGGTGAAGTCAGGGCAGAAGGAGTGTGAAGAAGCTTGCCATATTGTGGCCACCATCAGAGAAGAGATCTGCAAATGCATGCTGTTTGCTGCTGCCCAGTTCCCTTTCCCCGTTTATGCAGTTTAGAATCCTGGCAGGATGGTCCACTCACCGTGAGCGTATCTTCCCACCACAACCAAGGTAGTCAGGAGCATTTCCCACAGGCAGATGCCCATCTCCCAGGTGACCCCAGAGCCCACCAGACTGACCTATCTTGCTTGTGCCTATCAGGATCCCCTCCCCCATACTGTGGAGTCAAAGACTCAAGCAGATTGTTTGGAAATGGCTCCACCTTCCTGAGGAAGAGTGTCTCTTTCCCGCCTTCACCTCTGGCAGCTTCCTTTGATTTTTTTTTCCTGTTGTCCTTTCAGAGGAGGAAATCAGTAATATGAGGAAAGAACTGGAGAAGTACGGGATCCAGATGCCAGCCTTCAGCAAAATAGGTGGCATTCTGGCCAACGAGCTGTCTGTGGACGAAGCTGCACGTAAGTCTGTCTTGTGTCCACGCTTGTCATTGGCCTGCAACTTGTCCGTATGTATTTGCTGATATTAATGTTGTGAAACAGCTTGCTTAGGAGATACTTTTAAGAACCCTAAGGGTTTTGCTTTGGTTTTGATGATGATGATAATTCTAGTTTACTTACCCCAGAAAGACCAGCTGCAATCAGATGAAGTGAATATAAATAACTTCATGATTTTATTGTCCTTATAACATCAGTCTAGAGCCGGACCATTTAACCCTTTCCTCATCTTATCACCTACCAGTTCAAGATAATCACATCTCTTCATAGGCAACATCCTCTGAGATCTGCAGCTGGGCTCAAAGGACTCCAGCCTCAGCACCAATTCCTTTGCAGACTGAACCTTTGGGGTCAGAATAGGCTTCATCTGCCCATGCAGCCCCTCTGCTCCCTGTCTGATGCCGCTTTCCTGGCAGAGAATCCTTGCCCTTCTTGTCCTGCATCACCTTATGAGACTGGTGAAGGACACATTTCTTGTAGACAGTGCAGCAGGTTTCAGGAATGCTTACCTTATTTGCAAAAGCACTGTCAACACTGAGAACCCTGACATTTTTGTCCTTAGGATTGTAATTATTTGAAAGTATTTGCACATATCCAAGTAATTGCTTTTGGGTTTTAAACTTGTGTCTGTGTGATAAGAATGTAGAGATTTCAGAAATAATTTTTTTTTATTTCACAAAGCATAGTTCTGCTTGGCTGTGCCTTTGGACTTCCGTGGTTAGGGTAGATACTGCTATAACTCTTTTGATGTTACAAGCTAAATCAGACATCTCTTAGAACCACCAACTTGTTTAAAGCTGTGTTTTCCTGAGCAGGAAGCAAGGGGTTACTCTGTGCCCTAGTGGATGGCATAGCCTTTGGTTCATCTCAGTGTCTGAATAACTAGATAGGGAATACCACACAGGCACTGTGACCAAGACCAGTGACGGGTGAGCT